>NC_133314.1:7841300-8089380 GCF_012295235.1 Primulina huaijiensis
TCGAAACTTAATCAAAATTTTCTCAACTTTTTATCATATCTTAAAAATACTAAAAGGTCCCTAATACTATAATATTGTCCCAAAAATCTTCGGCAGATATATCCCAAAAGAGACAAACTCTCGCCCCCTATTCTATACTCACCTTGCAACACATGGCTCCCAATCCCATAACCTTTCGGTCCCCTCTAATCCCACCACCTGTCTAGCCATTTAATCTCATTCTTAAGGCTCTAAGGGACCTCCTAAACCAAGCCAAACCAACGCGATTTCTGCTGCACGAAGCCATTTACAGAAAAGCATCGAACCTCCCCTACACACATGATCGAGCTATCCTTCCAATGATCGAGCTCCTCTCTCAACCACACACCCATGGTTCACCACTAACGTCTTACTAGACCCTACTGGATGTACAAGGATCACAGTTACAGCCCCATGCAATCTAGAATATACCAACAGTCGCAAGTCTCCAAGGGAGCACTACCAGCGGCGGTTTTATACGATACCCGATCGGTTGGCTTTGTGGGCAGTTCCAGCAACGTTTGAGCCATCCTAAGCCATGTCTGAGACCCGCTAGGGTCTGGTCTAGGCCTTGGATCGACCTTGCAACACCAACCTCACCACTTTGTTCAAACCAAACTCCAGCCGTGACACCATTCTCCCCAAACCCATTGGCCTATGCACACAATGAGCCTTACTCGACCAAGGCTAGCCTCCAACCCTTAAGCCCTTTAATTCTTTATATTTTAGACTCCCTTGCCACCAAAACCCCGCAGCCCCTTGCACGGTACATGAAAACGTGAGTGGAAAAAAAAGAATACATGTATTTGACAAGAACAAACGGAAACCTTCCCTGGTATGGCTGGATCGAGATATACACATGCATATAACACATCACAGTATGTATAAGACTTAAATGATGCAGAAATAAGGGTACGGAGCGTGCCTTGATGGTTGAAGAACAAGAACAATGCAAAGGGAGACCCGGTTGAAGCTTTTCTTTTGCGAAAACAAGAGAGAACTGACGCCTTCAATTGTGGAGCTCTGAAACCGAGGGTGGGGAATGCTGAATGGGGAGAGAATCTGAATGGAGAGGGACGTATATCAGCTTTGGGGGGGTTACGGGAGGTTAAGGGATTTAATTAGGCTTAATGAGCTTGCAATTAAAAAGGTTAATGGGCTCTAACCTTGATAATTAAAGGTTTAAAAGGATATTTAAAACCGATGAGCCTAAAAGTTGACCCGTTAAATTTAAACACACTCCCAAAAATACTTCGAGTTGAAAAGATCTTGAAAATATTAGCCGAACTCTCAGAAAGTCCACCGATTCAATAAAATTTTCTTTCTGTTAAAAATTAAAAATCTTACGGGTAAAAATACCCTAAAATTCCCATTTTTGAAAAATACACTTAAAAACGTTTTAAATTAATTTATAAAAAATAAATTGTGTAATTAAAATAATTTTCCTGAAAATCCTCTGGTCTCCGTTCCTCGTTCGAGCGTGAAATGCACCTAAAAATCCTAATGCATGAACTTATAAAATAACATGAAATAAATCCTATAATGCAATAATTATGCATAAAATGTAAAAAATAATTAAACACAAATTAATGAAATAAACATGCTTTTAATAATTTAAAATAATTTAATAAAATACTAAAGAATATTAATAACTTGCATGCATGTGGTTCTCGTGGACCTTCAAATTTTTGGGACGTTACAATCTACCCCCCTTAAATTGAATATCGTCCCGAAATTAGCTTATCCTTGATAATCACAAAGCTTAGACTTAGTTCTAGTATCCCAATAGTCTACGCTTTCGCGGCGCTACTCTGATAAAATAAGTGTTAAGTTATCCTTACGTCTCCTCAATCCTAATTAAATTTGCCTACCAAAATCCTCGTCTGCGAATCGCAATTTAAAACGACTTATGGTGACTTAGTTCTATTTTTCTATGTCCTCAAATTTCTGACTTTCTCGCAATTCCTCATACTAGAAATGGATGTCCAAACTTATTGCACTTTATTTTTCTTATACTATTCCCATTATGTCCAGCGTCCTATTACATTAGCATTTAGGCAGTTCAACTTAGGAAACCTTAGCCCAAAAATTTAATGACCGATTGCTATTCTCGGTGAAACACTTAAAAGTTAAATCTTATCTTAACCCCATAACAATTAGCCTAAGATAATTGAATCGAATCTTTATCTTACGACATCAAGCTTACGTAACTTAACTATTTACGAGTATACCCCAAATATAAAATTGTTACAAATCTTAAATTCGAGTAACGTTAATCCATAAAACCCAAGATAGGCAATATCGATCTTCTACTTTAATAATAAAACCATTCTAGTATCAACTACATTCTTAAACTATTTCTATCCCAATTTCAATATAGTTGATGCCTAAGACTCTTAGACTCTCTCCTTGAAACGAATGTCGCATTCTTATATATCCCTGATGCATAATTAATATTAGCGTATAAAACTTAATAAGTTATCACATGATAGCATTAGACTAACTTTAATAAATCAACTTCACTTATAGCTCATAAAGTGACCCATAGAATTCTGGAATCCCCATATCAAGCTTTTAGATTTCTTATTCGATAAAAATCTTAATATTCATTCATTGATAACTTATGTTGAACACAACAAATTCTCTTTTATTTTTATTTCACCCAAAATTTCCGTATGAACAAATACCCATAATTTTGAAATTCAAACTTACCTAATCCAAATAGATTTGGATAAAATAATTCCAATATACATATCCGCCTAGCCCCAAGCTTCTTAATGACTTTCAAAATTCATCAAGACAAGGTGTCTACCTCACCTCTTACATGCGTCTATCAAATATCCTAACCATCAATCACACCCAACTTTCTAGAAAAATTAAATTCCAACAAAGGAATAATTTTAACTCTTAAGATACGATTAAAAATTATGATACATCAATACTTAAGTTCCCAAAATTTTGTTAGCTCCATCCATGTCTATTCTTATAACTTAACTAACTGATCAACTTCACCTTAAATTGTCATCACTTTAAATTCTTAATTTGCCACAACATTATTTCACTAACAGTTAAATTTTCAAACTCAAGATTGATTCATCCTATAATGTCCTTGATTACCATTTCTTATAACATTATAACCCAGATATATCAAGGTTCTAAATATCCCTTCAAATCTAAATCATCAAAAATTTTGGTCATTTAAACCATTCGTTTCTCACTTCCTGTTAAACTAGGCCCCAAATTTCTTAAAATTTGCATCGTTAATTCTTAATTTCCTCAAAAATTATCCGATTTGTCCTTAATTTCGAAAACTCCACCGTTACCCATAAGTCTTTGGCGTTTTTAATTCCACTTTATAGGTTTCTCGTAACATAAAGTTCAATAATTTTAAACTTATTAGACCCAAAATCAATTTACATAACCTCAAAAAATTGCTTTTTTAACCCAAGTGTTCCTCAAAAATTTGAATTTAATACTCAAAAATTTTGAGATTGGCAATTTGGCCCTTAAAGTTCTCGAAAATTACATTTTTGGCCCTACAACCATACGAAGTTTTCATTTCCGATCCCCAAAAACCTTAAAATTCTCGAAACTCAACATTTATTCCCAAAAATTCGGTAAATTCGAAAATAGTCCCTTAGAATTGTATTTTTACACTTAGGTCCTCAAATTATTGGTTATTAAAATTAGATCCTTAAAATTCTCAATTCATGCAATTTAATCCTTAAATCCAACAAGGTAGAGCATGCATCCTAAATAATTTCTACGATTTTAGACTTCCAAAAATCATCGTAGTCTACGAATCATTATTCCTTACAAGGAATCCTCAAACATTAACTCGGCTAGCAACCACGAACCATCAGTAATTTCTTAGAAAATCTACAAGTCTCAAATGTATTCAAAATTTTTAAGTTTAACTTATGACCCACAAGTAGAACATCAGTACTTAGTAACCAAAATTAATATAGTCAAATTATTTCCAACTTTTCCCAACGCCCAAAAACCAAATTCTTACCAATGTCCAATTCCACCACAAAACCAGTATGCATGAAAATCATATAATTTCTCATTTCATGTCGAAGCATGCATAAAAATTTTAAAGCATCTAATCTCAAAACATAATGACACCTAAACATGTACTGCAAAGCATATATCATGTAAACATGCAGGTGATAGCATTAAAAACATTTAAAACATTTAAATCATAAAAGCTTACGGACTTGAGGCTTTAAGACTGAGCTCCAGAAGCTGGCGGTGGCACAACCCTATACATGATTATTGCTCTGATACCAACTGAAACGTTTACCGTTTTTAAAGTGTGGAAATATTTTTTATTTTTTTTACAAGCTCATTTTTCGAAAATAAACATTTAAATATTTTGCATGTAGAAAAATATATAACATTTAAAAATGATCTTAAACACTTGACTGTAAAAATAGCGCAGTTTAAAAATGACTAACGTCAACCAAAATCAACGTAGACGTAAACATGTAAAAATCGTAATATCTCTCAAAACACATGAATCAATATGCGGAAAAATAATGGTCCTCAGGTCGTGTCACCGCACATCCTGCCCGCCTACTCAGTTTTCGACACCTCCGGTCCCCTGATCAAAATGCTCACCTGCATCACACACTCCTAGTGAGTCTAAAGCCTCAACACACTTGTACCAGTAATAACAAGTACATATACGTAGCACACAACAATGAAAAATAGCTTAATCAACATACATTTCATGAACTTGAAAACATGAACATAAGCGTGTCGTGCAAAACCGTAAATTGTCAAAACCTGTCTCATCATGTTATCATATCGTATGCGTAACTGTGACCTGTCAAAACTTGGTAATAGCATGTATCATCGTATCGGAATATACATGTTAAAATCTTAATTTGAATTCCGTTCATTAGCTGTGACTTTCGTATCATCATGTCATCATGTCAGTCGATGGATCCATCTACGTTTAACCGTGGTACCAAGTGGTGGGGGACATCAGCGACACTCTCACCCGTCAACTGAGCCCGGGCCTATCATATCATCATATCATGCTAATGGAAATACGATCGTCGGGCTCCCTATGGGGCCTTTTCTCTCACGATATCTCCAATCATATCATCATGTCATCGTGTTAGTCACAACTAAATCACTTCCTTCAAAACATGTCATCATATTCATCACTTAATAAAAGAATGCATCTACGTAATTTTTCCTTTAAACCAAGCATGCACCGTATATTTTCATAAATATGTAAAAATCATAAACATGATGCATAATTATTTAAAATATCATAATTTGTGATCAGGGCGCTGCCAGGACCAAACTCTCACCCCGGGTGTAAAATGACCATTTTGCCCCTGGAAACCCATAAATTATCGTTTCAACCCTGAACCTCTAAAATTGACCTGAAGCTTACCAAACTCCTTAAAATGTCCCAAAACATTTTTATAAGTATTCCTAGATGTAAACTCGAGCCACAATCACAATTTACCCGGTTCGTTTCAAAACTTGGACCAGGGTCTCGATTTTAACCCGAATCGACTCGGAACTTAATCAAATTTTTTTCAACTTTTTATCATATCTTAAAAATACTAAAAGGTCCCTAATACTATAATATTGTCCCAAAAATCTTCGGCTGATATATCCCAAAAGAGACAAACTCTCGCCCCCTATTCTATACTCATCTTGCAACCCATGGCTCCCAATCCCATAACCTTTCGGTACCCTCTAATCCCACCACCTGTCTAGCCATTTAATCTCATTCTTAAGGCTCTAAAGGACCTCCTAAACCAAGCCAAACCAACGCGATTTCTGCTGCTCGAAGCCATTTACAGAAAAGCATCGAACCTCCCCTACACACACGATCGAGCTATCCTTCCAATGATCGAGCTCCTCTCTCAACCACACACCCATGGTTCACCCCTAACGTCTTACTAGACCCTACTGGACGTGCAAGGATCACGGTTACAGCCCCATGCAATCTAGAATATACCAACAGCCGCAAGTCTCCAAGGGAGCACTACCCGCGGCGGTTTTCTACGATACCCGATCGGTTGGCTTTGTGGGCAGTTCCAGCAAATTTTGAGCCGTCCTAAGCCATGTCTCAGACCCGCCAGGGTCTGGTCTAGGCCTTGGATCGACCTTTGCATCACCAGCCTCACCACTTTGTTCGAACCAAGGCTAGCCTCCAACCCTTAAACCTTTTAATTCTTGATATTTTAGACTCCCTTGCAACCAAAACCCCGCATCCCCTTGCACGGTACAAGAAAACGTGAGTGGAAAACAAAGTATACATGTATTTGACAAGAACAAACGGAAACCTTCCCTGGTATGGCTGGATCGAGATATACACATGCATATAACACATCACAGTATGTATAAGGCATAAATGATGCAGAAATAAGGGTACGGAGCGTGCCTTGACGATTGAAGAACAAGAACAATGCAAAGGGAGACAAGGTTGAAGCTTTTTTTTTGCAAAACAAGAGAGAACCGACGCCTTCAATTGTGGAGCTCTGAAACCGAGGGTGGGGAATGCTGAATGGGGAGAGAATCTGAATAAAGAGGGATGCATATTAGCTGTGGCCTGTGGGGGGTTACGGGAGGTTAAGGGATTTAATTAGGCTTAATGAGATTGCAATTAAAAAGGTTAATGGGCTCTAACCTTGATAATTAAAGGTTTAGAAAGGATATTTAAGCCCGATGAGCCTAAAAATTGACCCGATAAATTCAAACACACTCCCAAAAATACTTCGGGTTGAAAAGATCTTGAAAATATTAGCCGAACTCTCAGAAAGTCCCCCGATTCAATAAAAGTTGTTTTGTGTTAAAAATTTAAAATTTTGCGGGTAAAAATACCCAAAAATTCACATTTTTGAAAAATACACCTAAAAACGTTTTAAATTAATTTTTAAAAAATAAATCGTGTAATTAAAATAATTTTCCTGAAAATCCTCCGGTTTCCGTTTCTCGTTCGAGCGTGAAATGCACCTAGAAACGCTAAAGCATGAACTTATAAAATAAAAGGAAATAAATCCTATCATGCAATAATTATGCATAAAATAATTAAATACAAATTAATGAAATAAACATGCTTTTAATGATTTAAAAGAATTTAATAAAATACTAAAGATTTTAATAACTTGCATGCATGTGGTTCTTGTTGACCTTCAAATTTTTGCGACGTTACAGATGTACTTCTGGAGGGAGTCACAATTGAAGTTTGAGGTTTTGTTGTTTATCCCAGTGTATATTTGTATCTATATACCGGGACATCTCCCGAGGATATGAGTCGTTGTATGTAGTTGATTTTGATTATGTGTGGGCATATTTTATGATATGACATGCTTAGATGAGACGTTATTATGTAATATTTTGAGTATTATAATTAAAGTTGACACGTTTTGGGCTCATTATAAAGAAAAATTTTACTCGTTTTCCGTTGTAATTAATTAACTCTAATCAAATTGTATTGTAATCATGATTAGGAGTTAAGGGCTCACAGTTTATTAAGATTCTCCAATCCTATAAATAAACTAATCCGCGGTTGAGTCATGATCACTTGTAATATTTTCAAATTTTGATAAATATCTATTATTTATTTAACTAGTTCTAGACCTTTCTTGAATATTCCATGATAATTTTAAGTAGTAGTCAAAACTACTTAATTAATATTTAATTAGCATATTATAAATATACTAATTAAATAATTGTGAATCTGTTGCAATCCTGATAAGCTATTAGATAATGTCGTTGTAACGAACGTACAAATATAGTTATTATAATAAAAATTTCAAAGATCAAAACTGTTAGACTTAATTTTGTTGTGGAGATGCTAGTACAAAACCAGTAGATGTAAATAAGCAGAAAACCAGAAGCACTTGTATCGCGCTAAAACCAGTAGCAGCACTTAACAAGACTGCTTAATCTAATTAACAAGTACTGCTTAGCTAAAACCAGAACTAGAAGAAATATAAACCCGAAATAGCCGTTAATCTATTAACGTGATACTAGCATTTATTGCTTCATTTAATGCCATTAAATATTGTACGAGAACATTTAAGACGGCTTACCATTTTTAGTATGAACTGAGACTGATTGCTTTAATATATTTTGCCGGTTCCATTTTCAGCAATAAAGCTGAATCACTGAAAAGTCAAAAAAAGCCGTTCAGATTTTAACGTTGGTTTAAGTCTATATATGAAGACGGAGAACTTTTCAAGAAATAAGGAGTGAACGAATCTCAATCAAAGAATATCATTCGAGCATCGCTAGAACTCTTAGTTATCTCAAAAGCTCAACACTGAAAAAGCAGCACACGCTTCATTGCATACACTTGATCATTTGAGATCATTTTGTGCTCTATTTCTCATACTCTTCATAAACAGTTCACACTATTCATATCTTGTTGAGAAGAGTTTGTAATTTGGAAAAGAGTCTTTTCCAGAACTTTGAATATATATTATTTTATCGTGTTGATACACTAAGAGTTTCAGTAGGTAGAAGGAAAGTCCTGTTGAAGTGGGTGTGTACAATTGTTGTAATGTATTTACCAAAGTCTTTTAGTGATACCTTCTGGAAACAGAAGAAGGGGAGACGTAGAAGATTCATCTTCGAACTTCCAGAAACGAACCTTGTGTCATCTACTGCTTTTCTGTTTCACTATTTTTCACTCACTAACCAACAGATCATTTCCGCACATTATCTTGTGATCTGCTGGTCTATAAACTTGAACAAGAATCTGCTAGTATCTCTAACAGGACTCTAGCACATCATTCTGAAAAATCGATTAAGTTTGCCATTGAGTTTATTCAACCCCCCTTCTAAACTCAATCCGATCCTCAACAAGTGGTATCAGAGTAGGTTATTCTTGTTCTGAAAAATATTTTACAGACATGGCTCACTTCAGCAAAATTCCAATGTTCTCAAAAGAAGACTTTGACGACTGGAAAATCAGAATGCAAGCTCATCTTGCAGCTCAAGATGATGACATATGGTATGTCATCACAGATGGTCCATTAAAGATCTTAAAGCCAAATTCAGCTGTTGCCATTACTGAAGGCGCACCTCAGATGCTGGAAAAACCAAGATATGAATGGACAAGTGAGGACAAAAAGAAAGCCAATCTTGACAACATTGCAAAGGACATTCTGTACAAGACACTCGAAAAAAATACCTTCAGCAAAATCAAGGTGTGTCCTACTGCCAAGGAAATCTGGGAAAAATTGATTCAGATCTGTGAAGGAAACGAAGAAACTAAGGAAAACAAACTTTCCGTAGCCATGCAGAAGTTTGAGAATATGAAGATGAAGGCTGGAGAAACAATGAATGAGTTTGATGAACGCTTCAGCAGCCTTGTAAATGAACTCTCAGCCATTGGAAAAGATTTTGGCAACAAGGAAGTTGCATTAAAGGTAATGAGAGCCCTACCCAGAGAATGAGACGTCAAAACGATGGCAATGAGAGCTTCCAAGGATCTAAACAAGTTAGAACTGCATGACTTGTTCTCAGACCTGAAGGCATATGAGTTTGAACTTGAAGTTCGAAGTGGAGAATAGCCCTTAGCAATTCCACCAACCAAAGCTCTCGCAGCTACTGTTAACTCTACTGCTACAGTTGTCCCAAGTTCATCTTCTGCTACTGCTATATAGAATACTTCTGAGAGAAGCGCTGAACAGATAAGTAATGACGCAATGTCATTATTTGTTAAGAAGTTTTCCAGATTCATGAGAAAGAATCACAGAACATTTCAAAGTCCCAACCGCAATTTCAAAAAGGAATCACCTTCTGGTGATATGGCATTCTTTAACTGCGGAAAAGTTGGACACTTCATTGCTGATTGTCCAAAACCAAAGAAGGATGACCAGAAGAAGAAGGGTATCAAACGCAAAGATAAAAAGACCAGAAGAGACAGAAAGGCAATGATTGCAGAAGAAAGTAAGTCCAAATGGGTAGACTCAAGTTCTGAATCTTCTGGTTCTGAAAGCCATTCAAGTGACAGTGATGAAGATGAGATCAAATGCCTGATGGCAGATACGGAATCAACCTCGACATCCGGAGAGGTATTTGACTTTGACTCTGATGAATTTACACGCACTGATTTAGTCAAAGCATTACATGACATGGTAGAAGAGTATTCGAGATTTTCTCAATCATTCAAGGAAGTTAAGATTGAAAATCAGAACTTAAGAAATCAGAACAGTAAGTTAACTTGCTTGCAAGTAGACAGCTGTAATGATTTACAAGTTGAGATGAGTAAATTAAAAACTGAGAATGAAAGAGTAAAAGCAGATTACCAGACGATGCTTTATGAAAACCAGAAGTTATCGCTACTGGTGAATGCTTGGAATAAGTCCTCTATTTCACTCGAAAAGATGCAAGAGTTACAAAAACAATCTGGAGACAGAAGTGGTCTCGGATTTTGTAATGATGAAGGCACTTCTGAAACGAATACTAAGCCAAAACTAGATATGTGCAAAGGAAAGTACATTCATTTTGTGAAATCCAGTGTGGTACAGAAACCAGAAGTACCTACTGCTTCAATTGAAAGGAATGTAAATCAGATGAGCAGAAGGACGCATTATGGTCTGGGTTATGTTGAACCTAAGGAAAGAGTTGACCAGAGTTCTGGATCCAATAGAGGATTCAACTCAGGAAGACAACCTCCTATGAAGGTTAAAAACTACCAGTACTACAATTCTAGACCTGTTCAGAAGAGATACAGGCCAGACAACAGAAACAGAAGGGAAGAACAACATGCTAAAATGCATAATGTTAGAAATAACAGACTCTATGTTGCACACACCTCCATGGATACCCGAAGTACAAAAATTGTACAAATGTGGGTTCCAAAATGACTAATAAGTCTTGGACCCAAATAGATTGGGTACCAGATACTAAAATTTGTGTTTGCAGGTACAAGTGAAGGAAACCAAGATCAGTAACTCAACATGGTATTTGGACAGTGGATGTTCCAGACATATAATTGGACAGAAGAGTTTACTATCAGAAATAGTGAGTTGTGCTGGACCAGAGATAACCTTTGGGGACAACTCAAAAGGTAAAACCGTGGGTAAGGGTAAGATTATCCATGGTAACATCACTATTAAGGATGTGCTCTTAGTTGAAAATCTTTGTTACAACTTGATCAGTATTAGTCAATTATGTGATAATGGATTTTCAGTAGCATTCCAGAAGCACACTTGCACGGTTAAAAATGCTGGTGACTCTACTGTTTTAACCGGAGTTAGAAAAGGCAACACCTACAAAACTTCATGAAACATAGATCATATCACTGCTCCTACATGTTTAGTTGTAGCTCTAAGTGATAAACACTGGCTGTAGCACAAGAGATTGAATCATCTGAATTTCAAGTCTATCAACAATCTCAAAAAACAGAACTTAATCGATGGATTGCCAGACATAAATTTTGTTAAGAATCATTTATGTTCTGCATGTCAACTTGGTAAGCAAGTAAGATCTAGTTTCAAAAATAAAGGCAGCAAATCATCCTCAAGATGTTTAGAATTATTGCATATGGACTTATTTGGTCAAATCCCTATCATGAGCTTAGGGGGAATGAGGTACACCCTTGTTGTTGTTGATGATTTTTCTAGATTTACTTGGGTAATCTTTCTTGCTGGAAAAGATCAAACCAGTAGCCTCCTGATCAAACTTCTGAAAAATATTCAAAATGAAAAATCAGTTTCTGTCATTAGAATCAGAAGTGATCGAGGTACTGAATTTACTGACAAGACTCTTGAGGTTTATCTAGATGAACAGGGCATTCATCATGAATATTCAGCTGCCAGGACGGCTAAACAAAATGGAGTAGCTGAGAGGAGAAACAGAACACTTAAAGCAGCTGCTAGAACAATGCTAGCAGATGCAGACATCTCTCAGCGCTTCTGGGCAGAAGCTATTAATACTGCTTGCTACACACAAAACAGAACAATGATCAACAAGAGGAATAATCAGACTCCTTATGAAATCTGGAAAGGGAGTAAACCAAATGTATCTTATTTTCATGTTTTTGGTTGTAGATGCTTTGTGCATAATAATGGTAAAAATTATTTAGCTGCATTCGATTCAAAATCTGACGCAGGATTATTTCTTGGATATTCAGCAGTTAGTAAGGCATTTAGAATTTTCAATAATAAAACACTCAATGTTGAAGAATCTATTCATGTTGTCTTTGATGAAGACAGCAGTGCTCCCGAGATTACTAACATATCTAATCTAAGTAACAGGTTAGACAGGGTTTATCTCGAACTAGACAGTGAAGATGATGCAGAAACAAGTGTCAAGGACATTCAAAATCCATAACCAGACATTCATATGGTAGAACCAGCAGCTGACATTCCAGAACCAGCAGCTGATATTCCAGAACAATATACTGCTTTACATAAAGATTATCTAAATCCTTTTATTTGGAGAAAATCTCATCCTCCATCTTTGGTGATTGGAAATCCAACAGCTCTGCTAAGGACCAGAAGACAGATGATGAATGAATACATGCATGCTGCTTTTATTTCTCAAGATGAACCAAAGAAGATTGAAGAAGCTCTTCTGGATCCCAACTGGATAGAAGCTATGCAAGAAGAGCTGAATCAATTTGAGAGGAATAAAGTTTGGTTTTTAGTACCTAGACAATCTCACCAAGCTGTCATTGGAACCCGGTGGGTATTTAGAAACAAACTAAATGAAGAAGGAACAGTTGTCAGAAACAAAGCAAGACTGGTTGCACAAGGATTCAGACAAGAAGAAAGAATAGACTATGACGAAACCTTTGCACCAGTAGCTAGGCTCGAAGCCATCAGAATATTCTTAGCCTTTGCTAGTTTCAAAAATTTTAAAGTTTATCAGATGGATGTGAAGAGTGCCTTCCTAAATGGTTTACTGCAAGAAGAAGTTTACGTCGAACAACCTCCAGGTTTCATCGATCATTTTCTACCACATCATGTTTTCAAATTACACAAAGCTCTATATGGTCTGAAACAAGCACCTAGAGCATGGTATGACACTCTATCACAATTCCTTGTTAATTAGGATTTCACCATTTGTTAGAGTAGGTGCACGTCGAGCCAAGTGTTGGCCGAGTGTTCACAATGAAACTCTATGTATAAACAGTCTTTATTTTAATAATATTTGAAATTATTGTTTTGGCACATCTTTATCTGTATACCCATGCTAGTTGCATAGATAAAGCCCTTGAATATACAAATAGTAGAAAGAATATGGGATGCTCATATGATGAGTATCATGAAACTCATATTTGGAATACTGTATATTCTAAACGGTTCCTAGTCGATTCAGCCGCCGCCAAGAAGGATATAGGCCGCTCGAGCTTGAGACTAGTATCTGCGATGTGAGTACCATGTTTCATTGGTAGGGGACATTGTGATGTCCGAGCATGCAGATAGGTGCTCCTGGTAGAGTGCACTGAACAACCCTCCATTAAAGGACTTTCCAAGTGGTTCTCACTTATCGAGTGGAAAAGTCCTAGTTTATGGTTGTACACCATTAGTCCTTATGACCCGGGACAACATTGAGACTCTATGTGCTAGAATTACACTTTGACTTGTTTACCGACTCTCATGGGGTCATCAGGTGGCAAGGTTGGGTGTTCTGTCGAAACATATAGGAGTCGATGCATTGTAGTCGGGGATTCACCGCTTACCTACGGGTATGGATATCCTATGTGTTTTTCATGTATATGTAGTTTGAAATCTCTGATCAGAGTATGGTGGTAATTATGAAAGGGGTTTCATAGATTACACCATCGATGCAACTACGACATGACACATAGTATCGATTCATTGACAACTCTCGATAAACCAATGGTTGTCGAATCGGTCGGGATATATGAGATGAAGGGACCGTACTGTACGCTAACCATAATTGAATGGTTCTTGCAGGCACTATCATTTGATACCTAGGGAATCATGTAAGCGATGCTGCTAGACGTTTAACATGATTGGTTGGGTACTATCAGACTTGAGTTCTGACGTTCTTATTATCAAGGAGTTGATAAGTAAGAATGGAGCAATTGGGGTATGCTCGAATAAGGACATGTTTAGTCCGAATCACATGGAGATGTGAACCCGCGGCTAGTTGTATCAATGAACCATTGAGGGCCACACAAGTACTAGCTTTCTAGATCCCGATGAGAAGTAAAATAGTTCAATGTGTTGAACGGCTTATAAATGAGTTTATAAGCGTAAAGAAAATGGAAGTATGACTTCTATGAGAGAAATGTAAATTTTAATTTATGGAAGTGTTCCTAAATTAAAATTTGGCCAAGTGAATAATGTATTTGAAAATTGTGATTTTCATAAACATTATTATGGACTAAATTAAATTAATTCAAGTGTTGAATTAATTAAACACTAGTGGACCTAGTAGAGTCCAAATAATTAAATTAATTCAAGTGTTGGATTAATTAAATCATATTGAGTCTTGTAGAGCTCAATTAAAATAATTATTTAACTAGTGGGACTTGGGTAAATTCAAGTAATGTTTAATTAGTCTCAAATATGTTTGAGATAATTAAATTTAGTCCATGGTTTTTAATTTGATTAAAAACCATATAATATACATGCATGGGAGGTGAAAGGTTGGGAGACTACTTTTTGTGTTTTCAAGGCATGGCATGCAACTTTTGCTTTCAACTTTTTGCATGTCCAAGACAAGTCTCCCTTCCCCCCATTAGACACACCTTGGCCGAAAATTACACACACTTCTCTCCAAGTTTTTCTCTCATTTTTCTTCTTCAAGTGTTGAGGAAGAAATATTCTTCTCATTGAAAAATCTTCTTGTTTTTCTAGTGCAAAACAAGAAGGGATTTACCTAGCAAGTGGTGGGCCTAATTTTTGAAGGAGGAGGAAGCTTGTAGATCTTCATCCACTCAAGAGCCAAGTTGTTTACAACTTGGTTGGTGCCATTCATCAACCTCAAGAGGTTGATAGGTATAATTTTTCTAAACACACTATGTATGACATTTTGTTGTTTTTGTATTTGCTACACCAAGATATGGAGGTGGCCGAAATTTTTACATAAAAATTTGATTTTTAAACTTCCGTTGCGCTTCCGGTCACCGTAACCGATCCCCTTTCAAGTGGTATCCGAGCTATGGTTACGATTTTGGTGTAGTAAATACATAATATTATGTTGAGGTTCATTTCTAACCGCATGAGATAAAATTTTGCATCGAATCAAGGCCGGTTTCGGGGGGTTTTTGGACAGCAAGTTGCTGCCCATTTCGGGCAGCTCGGGCTGCCCGAAGTGCTGCCCATTTCGGGCAGCAAGGGCAGCCCGAAGGGCTGCCCGAACAGCCCCTATTTTTAATAAAAAAAAAAAAAAAATTTTTTTGTTGCCGGAATCCGGCGACGGAGCTCCGGCGACGGCGATGACGACTAGGGTTTTCAAAAGGTGTTTTGAAATATCAAAGTGTCATGGGCCTTGAGTTGTTGGGCCATTGGATGGCTAACACATTTGTGAAATTTTAAATGGGCCAAAATGTTTTTGGTGAAAAATGAATTTTTGGGCCCTTAAGTTTAAATTTACAAAAGTTGCAAATATTTTCTCATGAAATAAATAATTTAAGTTGGACTTTAATTATTTATAGTAAATGGTGATTTACAAGAAATTCGGTTATAAATAAATTAATTTGAAAGTAGACAAAGGTGTTTGTATACTTTGTTAATTTAGTTTATAATCGTGGCGGTTAGTGATTGGATCAAGATATATAATATTGGATCAATTAATTATTGTGATAATTAATTGATGGTGTATGATATGTGATATTATGCATGAAGGATGATCAAAAGCCCAAGCCCAATTTGCTAGGTGTATGCTAGGATATTTTGTGTTGAATGATTGTAATAATTATCAAATTTATAAAGTGGGCTTGGTTTATGGCCCGTTCCCACCCCATGAGATGTATCCCTATTTGCCATGGATATTTATTTGTAAATATTAGTATAGTGGATGATCAAGATTGGAAGATGGTGGCCATGATGATTATGAAGATCGAAGACATGTAAATATTGGAAGCTAATGTAATAGTTGCATTTGCATCCCGTGCATTTCCCTAGGATTGGACCTAGGCCCGTGTTTAGCTCACACGGGCCATTAGTGTTGGGGCGATTGATCATCCTTATTTTGTTTACTGTTTATAATATATGCATGATATGTTATAAATAATGAGTATGTGCGTTATTATTATGATAATAACAAAGTTGCATGAATCCGGCAAACATACGATCAAACATGGCGAGCTTTTAAATAAAATTAATGATGAGACCTTTCAAAATTAAAAACCCTCATTTTGAATAAGATTCAAAATTAATATCAAGCCCGAAAAGGGGAATTATAAATTTGTTTATAATTTCCATGTCTTCCATCGACAATGGGTGCATGATGAACGCTACCCGTGCTCGGGGCTCGGCTCATATTATTGGGGGGGCCTTGGGTGCCGGAAAGCTGTGACATCCATTGACATGGTGATGTGAACTACGTGGAACTCCCATGATTTCGGCTCATATTATTGAGGGAACTCATGGCGACCGTCCATTAAGGTTCAATATCGATGGGTTAGGCTTGACACGTGAAGATGAACGACGTCATATTATTGGGTCCTAATCAAACGTGAGACAAAAGTTTACGTAGAGGGTTGCATGGAGATGCAATTGGAAACTACCTTTTAGGAATTGTGATTGGCTGATATTATTCGGGATCATAATTCGCTAGTTGGACCTTACGTACCTACTGAGGAAAGGAGTTTCCCGTTTTCACTAGAGGGTAGTGAAAGATGTCAAAACAGTGGGAGCGAATATTTATAAAGTAAAAGTCCATACTTTATATCTTACTAAATATTTTGAAATAGTCATCAACATTTATCTGTTTTCACTTTTCAGTACAAATTGACAATGTCTTCGATTCGCAATCCGATATCTGCAATACTCGACAAACACATGTTAACCGGACCTAATTACCTCACTTGGCTAAGAAACCTAAAAATCGTCTTGAATTCGGAAAGGATAGCATATACACTTACTGAGTCGCCCCCTGTTGAGGCTCCGACTGACTGCACTCCTGAGGAATTGCAGACTTACAAGGAATGGTGTGACCATGACTTGAAAGCCAGGTGTTATATGCTGACTTCTATGAATGATGAGCTACAGAGGCGTTTTGAGGATGCAAAGAGTGCTGCTGACATTCATTTGCATCTCAAGGAGCTCTTTGGAGAGCAAACACGGCCTCTTCGGCATGCTACCGTCAAGGAGCTAATCACTTTACGCATGCGAGATGGGGCCTCGGTCCATGAGCATGGCCTAAAAGTGATTGGGCTCGTGGACAAGCTCGTTGGCATGGATTTGATGTTGCCTTTGGAGTTGACCACTGACGTGTTACTCTTGTCACTGCCTAGCTCGTTTGATCCTTTTGTGGTGAATTTCAATATGAACAAGATGGAGCCGACCCTTGAGGAGTTGGTGAACATGCTTGTGACCTTTGAGTCCACCATCAAGAAAGAGAAGCTGGTTCTTTATGTGGGTTCTTCATCTGGTACGAAGATTGATCCACATGGGAAGGGAAAGAAGCGTTCTTTCCAACGTCCCAAGAAGAACGTGCCCTTGATGAGGCAATCTCCGAATCCCGTTGTGGCAGCCACACCAGTTAAGGCTGACAAGACTGCTGATGAATGTCATCACTGCAAGAAGCCTGGACATTGGAGGCGTAACTGCTGGGAATATCTTGCCCAGAAGGGTTCTGGAAATGGTATGTTCTTTATCGAAGTAAACATTTCAATTAACTCTACTTCTTGGGTATTAGATACCGGCTGTGGCTCACATCTCTGTAATGAGTTGCAGGTGATGGGAAGAAGTAGGAGGCTCAAGGAAGGTGAGACCTTCTTGAGAATGGGCAATGGAGCAAGAGTTGCTGCCAAGACCTTAAGAGATGTTTACTTATTGTTGAACAATGATTTTAAGTTATTTTTAAGAGATGTTTTGTTTGTACCTGATTTGGTAAGAAAACATTGTTTCCATTTCTATGTTGATAAAGATGGATATTCTTGTTTATTTGGCAAAGGTGTTTGCAATATTTACAAGAATGAATGTTTGATTGGTACTGGTGAACTTGAAGACGATCTCTATAACTTAAAATTGAAAGATATTCCACTAAATGTCCATTTAAAGGCAGACACCATATGAGATATGGATGGGTAAGTCTCCCAAATATTCTTGTCTTAGAATATGGGGGCCCTGCTTATGTGAAGCAGGTAGTGGGAGATAAAATTGGATTGTTGATCCATTTTATGTAACTTTGTGGGATATCCAAGGAATTAAGTTGGATATTGTTTCTATCATCCCCAAGAAACAAAGGTGTTTGTTTCTAAGAATGCAACCTTTTTGGAAAAGGAATTTCTATTGGATAGAAAAGGGGAGATGATAGAACTCGAAGAGGTTCGAGAGACACCCACAATTGTAGAACCCACACCCGAAGAGCCAAGAGAGGAGATACAAGCTCCTAGAAGATACGAGAGAGTCTCGAGACCACCTATGAGGTATGGTCTGCTTCTTGAAGAGGGCCATGATGAGCCTATTCATGGATGTGATCCAAGGACCTTCAAGGAAGCGTTATCTGATGCCGATTCATCCAAGTGGCTTGAAGCAATGGAATCTGAGATGAATTCCATGCATTCGAACCAAGTGTGGGATCTTATGGATCCACCTGAGGGAACGGTTCCCATAGGGACTTGGGGCGGATGGGAAGGTATTGACCTTCAAGGAGCGATTGGTGGCAAAAGGATATACTCAAAGACAAGGAGTTGACTTTGAGGAAACCTTTTCTCCAATTGCAATGTTCAAGTCTATAAGGATATTGCTAGCCATGGCTGCATGGTATGACCATGAGATATGGCAGATGGATGTCAAGACAGTCTTTCTTAATAGGGATTTTAAGAAAGTGATTTACATGTCTCAACCTGAAAGGTTTACATCTATCGGAAGTGAGCATATGGTATGCAAACTTCAGAGATCTATTTATGGTCTAAAGCAGGCATCTAGGAGTTGGAACCTCATATTCGATAATACAATCAAAGAGTTTGGTTTTACTAAGAATCCTGAGGAACCCTGTGTGTATAAGAAGGTCAGTGGGAGTGTGGTGACATTCCTTGTGCTTTATGTTGATGACATTCTACTCATTGGGAATGATGTAGGAATGTTGCAATCAACTAAGATATGGTTAGCGAGTAAGTTCTCGATGCAGGACTTGGGTGAAGCATCTTTTGTATTGGGAATACAGATCTATAGAGATAGTTCAAGAAGATTGCTTGGTATCACCCAGTCCACATACATGATACCATCGTGAAGCGGTTCTCGATGGATGAGTCCTAGAGAGGACATCTACCAATGTGTCATGGCGTGTCCCTATCCATGTCTATGTCTCCCAAGACTGATGCAGAGATAGCGGCGATGACGAGCATTCCTTATGCATCTGCGATTGGTAGCATCATGTATGGGATGATATCTACACGTCCTGACGTGGTTTTAGCACTAAGTGTAGTGTATAGATATCAATCGAACCCTGGTCTTCCACACTTGAAAACTGTGAAAGACATCCTCAAGTAATTGAGAAGGACCAGTAAGTTGCTATTGGTCTATGGGGTGGAGAACTGAAATTGGAAGGCTATACCGACTCTAGCTTCCAAAGCGATATCGATGACTCAAAGTCAACCTCTAGGTTCGTATTCATGCTCATTGGTGCTGCTGTCTCTTGGAAGAGTTCCAAGCGAGACAGTACTGCGGATTCCACCACTGAGGCCGAATACATTGTTGCATCGGATGCAGCAAAGGAGGCTGTTTGGATAAGGAATTTCGTCCAAGCGTTGGACGTCATTCCTAATGGAGTTGCTCCTATCCCGGTGTTTTGTGAAACACGGGAGCCATAGCTCAGGCAAAGGAGCCAAGGTCTCATCAGAAATCCAAACAAGTATTGAGAAAGTACCACATCCTCGGAGAGATTGTGGAAAGAGAAGTGTCTATCGACTAAGTCGGCTCCGCAGATAATGTTGCTGATCCACTAGCTAAGCCTTTACCTGAACCATTATTCGAGATGCATCGCGAATCAATTGGTTTGAAGTATATGGGTAGTTGGCTCTAGTGCAAGTGGGAAATTGTTAGAGTAGGTGCACGTCGAGCCAAGTGTTGGCCGAGTGTTCACAATGAAACTCTATGTATAAGCAATCTTTATTTTAATAATATTTGAAATTATTGTTTTGGCACATCTTTATCTGTATACCCATGCTAGTTGCATAGATAAAGCCCTTGAATATACAAATAGTAGAAAGAATATGAGATGCTCATATGATGAGTATCATGAAACTCATATTTGGAATACTGTATATTCTAAACGGTTCCTAGTCGATTCAGCCGCCGCTAAGAAGGATATAGGCCGCTCGAGCTTGAGACTAGTATCTGCGATGTGAGTACCATGTTTCATTGGTAGGGGACATTGTGATGTCCGAGCATGCAGATAGGTGCTCCTGGTAGAGTGCACTGAACAACCCTCCATTAAAGGACTTTCCAAGTGGTTCTCACTTATCGAGTGGAAAAGTCCTAGTTTATGGTTGTACACCATTAGTCCTTATGACCCGGGACAACATTGAGACTCTATGTGCTAGAATTACACTTTGACTTGTTTACCGACTCTCATGGGGTCATCAGGTGGCAAGGTTGGGTGTTCTGTCGAAACATATAGGAGTCGATGCATTGTAGTCGGGGATTCACCGCTTACCTACGGGTATGGATATCCTATGTGTTTTTCATGTATATGTAGTTTGAAATCTCTGATCAGAGTATGGTGGTAATTATGAAAGGGGTTTCATAGATTACACCATCGATGCAACTACGACATGACACATAGTATCGATTCATTGACAACTCTCGATAAACCAATGGTTGTCGAATCGGTCGGGATATATGAGATGAAGGGACCGTACTGTACGCTAACCATAATTGAATGGTTCTTGCAGGCACTATCATTTGATACCTAGGGAATCATGTAAGCGATGCTGCTAGACGTTTAACATGATTGGTTGGGTACTATCAGACTTGAGTTCTGACGTTCTTATTATCAAGGAGTTGATAAGTAAGAATGGAGCAATTGGGGTATGCTCGAATAAGGACATGTTTAGTCCGAATCACATGGAGATGTGAACCCGCGGCTAGTTGTATCAATGAACCATTGAGGGCCACACAAGTACTAGCTTTCTAGATCCCGATGAGAAGTAAAATAGTTCAATGTGTTGAACGGCTTATAAATGAGTTTATAAGCGTAAAGAAAATGGAAGTATGACTTCTATGAGAGAAATGTAAATTTTAATTTATGGAAGTGTTCCTAAATTAAAATTTGGCCAAGTAAATAATGTATTTGAAAATTGTGATTTTCATAAACATTATTATGGACTAAATTAAATTAATTCAAGTGTTGAATTAATTAAACACTAGTGGACCTAGTAGAGTCCAAATAATTAAATTAATTCAAGTGTTGGATTAATTAAATCATATTGAGTCTTGTAGAGCTCAATTAAAATAATTATTTAACTAGTGGGACTTGGGTAAATTCAAGTAATGTTTAATTAGTCTCAAATATGTTTGAGATAATTAAATTTAGTCCATGGTTTTTAATTTGATTAAAAACCATATAATATACATGCATGGGAGGTGAAAGGTTGGGAGACTACTTTTTGTGTTTTCAAGGCATGGCATGCAACTTTTGTTTTTGCTTTTCTCACAACCAAGACAAGAAAATTAAGACACACTCCTTCCCTCCCACTCTCCACCTTGGCCGAAATTTTCAATTTTTCTCTCCAAGTTTTTCTCTCATTTTTCTTCTTCAAGTGTTGAGGAAGAAATATTCTTCTCATTGAAAAATCTTCTTGTTTTTCTAGTGCAAAACAAGAAGGGATTTACCTAGCAAGTGGTGGGCCTAATTTTGAAGGTTGGAAGCTTGTAGATTAGTCATCCTTTGAAGAGCTAAGGTGTTTACACCTTAGTTGGAGCCATACATCAATCCTTGTGATTGATAGGTACATTTCTTAACACACTATGAATGTCATTTTATGTTTATTGTATTTGCTACACAAGAATGTTGGTGGCCGAAAATTTTATGCTAAAATCAAAATTTTTGTGCTTCCGTTGCGCTTCCGGTCACCGTAACCGATCCCCTTTCACCATTGGCACAGTAGATAAGACTTTATTCACGTTTGTTAAGAATAAGCACATTTTGTTAGTACAAATTTATGTTGATGACATTATCTTTGGGTCAACTAACCCCAAACTATGTGAAAAGTTTGCTAAGATGATGCATGATAAATTTGAGATGAGTTTGATGGGAGAATTAACATTCTTCCTAGGACTGCAAGTCAAGCAACTGGAAACAGGAATCTTCATAAATCAGGCTAAGTATACGAAAGAATTACTGAAAAAGTTTGGTATGGAAACATGCTCTGCTGCTTCCACTCCAATGAACTCATCTACTAAACTTGACAAAGATGAAAATGGAAACTCAGTAGAGGTAACTCAGTATCGTGGTCTTATTGGCTCATTGTTATTTCTTACAGCCAGCAGACCTGATATCATATTTGCTGTTTATATTTGCGCAAGATTTCAGACTAACCCTAAGCAATCTCATTTTATTGCTGCTAAGCGTATTCTAAAATACTTAAAAGGTACTTAGAATGTCGGCCTATGGTATCCCAAGGACTCATCATTCAATCTTATTGGATATTCAGATGCTGACTATGCAGGATGAAAACTGGATAGGAAAAGCACTAGTGGTTTTTGTCAATTTCTTGGTGACAGGTTGCTCTCCTGGTTCAGTAAAAGCAGACTTCCATAGCCACGTCTACTGCAGAAGTAGAGTATCTTGCTGCTGGAAGTTGCTGCTCTCAAATACTGTGGATACAGCAACAACTCAAAGATTATGGAGTTCAAGCCTCTGAATCACCCGTCTTCTGTGACAATATCAGTGCCATTGCAATCACGCAAAATCCAGTACTGCATTCCAGAACGAAGCACATAGATATCAGACATCATTTTATCAGAGATCATGTACAGAAGAAGGATATTCGTCTGGAATAAGTTCCGACTGATCAACAAGCAGCAGATATCTTTACAAAACCTCTGCCTGAGAATAAGTTTTCTTACTTTCGAAATCTACTTGGTTTAATTGATTTAACTTAATTGTTATTTGTCAAAAATTTAACAGTAGAATGTTTGCAGAAGAATAAGAAGACAAAATTACATCCACTAAAATTTTATTGAGGAAATAATCTATGTCATGTTACAGCAGCCAGTTCAGAACCTACAAAATCCTGCCACTCAACTATCCAATTATTCAGTTCATGGATTCTTAAACTAGTGAAGGATTCAGCAGAAGAGATCTTCTCTAGCTGATGCCACTCCTTCCACAGCATCGCATGCAGAAGAACTTGATAGTTGCTAGGTCTGTAACATGATTGACATCAAATTGTTGTTTGTATCTTCTCGCTACTGCTCTCTGTGAACGAGTAAATGCCAAACCATTTTGATAAGAATTCTGGAGATCTTGAATCTTGAACCATGAAGACATCACTTTTACCAAGACATATTCTTCAATAGTCTTCTTCAAGTCTTCCAGATAAGGAAACTTTTCATCTGTGACAATGACATGCGTACTGCTACAAGCATCAGAATTGCTTGAACTAGACATATCGAACTGTTATTATCTAACATTCTTGTTGTATTACTTATAGACAGGTGACGTTTAATGATTGAAGAAGTTGAAGAGTCTCCAGTATTTATAGAAGCTGAAGCAACGGCTCACTGTCTGCACGGATACCAAGAATCATTTATTATTCCTCCAAACTTCGTATTTTTGTATTTATTGCATAGATTCAGGGAGAACAATAATCTTTCACATTTTCGTGCTTTGTCAGAAGCAGAAGAGAATTTTGTCTGTTCGATAAGACAAAGTATCTACTGGACTTTGTCAAGAATGCTGACAATACTTCAACACCTTATAACTTCTAGTAGATATTATCATAATATGACAAATCCTCTTCTGATTATTTTCAGTAACTCATTGGACAGCCCGCCATTTCTTTTAAAATTTTGAAATGAGTAGAGTAACTGTCACTCCTGTTTTCTCTCTCTACCATCCATAAACATATCGACACGTGGCCCTATGTTTACTGACGGCTGTACATTTCATTTAACCGTTCATTTTTTTTGCACTTTACGAATTCAGATCATTATTTTGCATCTACTGCTTTCTCGTATCTACTACTAATCTATCTCTAATTTCTTTAAACTCAGAAATGGCCGCAGCTTATACTTTGAATGCTTATCAGGTGAACTTCGCATATGTTCTCACCATTAAGGATGAAAATCTCGTTAAGATGTTCAAATCTTTGGAAAAATCCGGACTTCGCAATTCTTCGAATCGCCTGCTATTATCTACAAGTCTGCTCTTCTAGATTTCTATGCCAAAGCAGAAGTTGTCGAAGGAAAGATTAACTATACACAGGGAGATGCATCAATCTCCATTGATGCGGCACTTCTCGGCTCAACTTTCTTTCTAACTTTTTCTGGACTCTTCGAGCTTTCTGATATCACAAAGGAAGAGATGTCTATTGCTTTGACAAACTTTTCTGCCACTGGAGAAGAACTTTCACCTTCCTGCTTCAAGAAGTTATTGAAGATCTAGTACAAGGTACTCGCTGATATCGTGGCAAAAGCCTTGTTGGTCAAGGCTGGAACATTCGACAAACTGACCAAAGAGAAGGTTCAAGTGATGGTGGCCATCACTTCACAAAAGAAAGTGGATTGGGGTTGTTTTCTGTTTCGAATTATGAAAGAAATGATTGTAAGGAAAGGTACTGGATTTGCTGTGCAAATCAGTAAAATGTTGCAAGATCCTGGTTTTTCCAGAACGACAGACGATGATTGTAACGTCCCGAAAATTTGAAGGTCTGTGTGAACCACGTGCATGCAAATTATTAAATTTCTTAGGTATTTTATTAATTTGTGTTTAATTATTTTTAAGCATTTTATGCATTACTATTGCATGGTAAAATTTATTTCATGAAATTTTAAAGGTTCGTGCATTAAAGATTTTTAAGTTGCATTTCAAGCTCGAACGAGGAACGGAGACCGAAGAATTTTCAAGAAAATTATTTTATTACATGATTAATTTTTATTAACTAAAATAAGGTGTTTTTAAGAGTATTTTTCAAATTGGGATTTTATTGAGTATTTTTACCCGCAAGATTTTTATTTTTATACGGTACGCAAATTTTATCGAATCGGATGACTTTTTGAGGGTTCGGCTAATATTTTCAAAAAGTTTCCAACACGAAATATTTTACGGGAGTGTGTTTGAATTTAATGGGCATAATTTTAAACTTATTGAGCTTAAAACTCTTTAAAAAAATTAATTAGCAAATTAAGGCCCATTAAGTTATTTGTTAACCATTTAAATAATGCATAAATTACTGTTAACCTAAACCTAATCATTAGCCACTCCCCACCAGCCGACAACCACAATTTCAGAAACATATTCTCTCTATTTTCAGAGTATTTCATCAAGGAAGCTTCGGTCTCCTCTATTCTTGCAAAGAAAATTTCCCCCGACACTCGTTGTTCAATATCCTCGCGTTCGTATCATCTAAGGCACGTTATGTACTTTCATTTCTACATCTTGCACGCCATATACTGATGATGTGTGTATCATAGTTGTTAATAATCAGATCATACACGTTCGAGATGTGATGCAAGGTTTTTGCATGAAAGTTGATCATATTTTTGTTTGTAAACTCACGTTTTTCTGAATTTGGTGCAAGGGGCTGCGATCCTTGTGTGTTTGAGGCTACTGGTGGTGGCGAGATGTTGGCTTGGGGTTTAGTTTGGCTGTGGGATGCTGCTAGGGAGAGGCCGAGTCGAGGGTGCTGTGAGGTAGTCTCGGCTGGTTTTCTTCGCATAGTAGTGCAGCGGCCATTTGTGTGGGTTTGGTATAGATTAGAGGGGTTATTAAGGGCCTAATGGTGAGTCTTAAGGTAGGACAGGTGGTTAAAGAAGGAGGACCGAGATGTTGGAGAGTTGGGGGGGAGTGAAGGTAGGACATGTGTTTGGTTATTAAAAATAAGCGGGGGCCAAGAATTATTTAGGAAATTTAGGGGTTGGCCGATGGTGCATGAATTTAAAGGATATAATTTAACTAGTAAATGCTTGGGTATGAGTTGTTTAAATCATAGTTCGAGTTGGGAAAAAAATTTATTTGGATTTCGGGTCAATTCGGGTTAAAACGGGGACCCCGGTCCAGGTTTTAAAACGAATCGGTTAAGTTGAGAATTGGGTTCGAGTTTATGGCTAGGAATGCTTTTAATAATGTTTTGGGATATTTAAGGAGTTTGGTAAGTTTCGGGTTAATTTTAGAGGCCTAGGGGTGAAACGATAATTTTTGAGTTTCTAAGGGCAAAATGGTCATTTTGTACCCGGGGTGAGATTTTGGTCCTGGCAGCGCCCTTAGCACAAATTTACCATATTTTAAATGTTTATCCATCATGATCAAGATTTTTAAGGTTTTATGAAAATATATGTTGTATACTTGGATTTAAGAAAGAAATTTCATTTGTGCATGATTTTTATAAGTGATAAAAATGGTAATGTTTTGAATGATGGGAATTAGTTGTGGCTATCGAAGTATATATTAATATTTAAGACGTATATGTAAATGCTGATGATGAGGCCTAGGCACAGTAGATGGGTGATCCTGTCAGTGATGTCTGACAGCCGCCGGGTACCACGGTTCTATGTATGATGGATCCATCGTAAATGATGATGATGTACGATAGACACCTCTAATGAACTGAATTCACCAATGATGAATGATAAACGAAGAATGATGAACGATAACTGATAAACGATGAATGATGAATGATGAATGATGATTAACGTTGATCTATTTTGACACATCATGATTTTACACGACACGTTTATGTTACGGTTTTAAAGTTCACGAAAGGTATGTTGAGTATGATATTTTTCACTGCTGTGTGCTATGTATATGTATTTGCTAGTAACGGTGCAGGTGTGTTGAGTCTCTAGACTCACTAGGCGTGTGTGATGCAGGTGAGCTTAATGATGAGGGGACTGGAAGTGCCGAACTCTGAGTAGGCAGACCTGGTGCGACGACACGACTTGAGGACCACACGTTTTTCCGCATTATGATTTATGAGATTGAAAGGAAATAAACATTTTTACACGTTGATGATTTTAAGATTTTTATTTGTTTATGGTTATTTTCAACTGCACGATTTTACTGTCAAATTTTTAAGATCATTTTTAAATATTATATTTTCTGTAGATCGCATGCATGCGAAACGTTTAAATGTTATTTCAAAAATGTGAGCTTTAAAAAAAAATATTTTCGCACTTTAAAATGAGTAGACGTTTCAAGGATGGCTCTTCAGTCACCATGACTGATGCTGATAATGTGCTTGTCTTAAGGCCAATGCCAACAGTTGGTGAGTTTGTGGTATAAAGAAGGAGATTGGGGAATCTCAGGCTGAGGGGCAGAAGAAAACCAAAAGAAAAAGAGGTGTAGTTTTGTCTGATTCTGAGAAAACGGAATCTGAAGAATCAGCAGCACCCACTCAACAAGCTTCACTGCCTCCCACCCCATCCAAGAAGAGGTCTCGCACCACCATCCGCATCAAGAAAACAACAGCTCTTGCTGAATTAGAGGATTTTCCTCTTCGACAGGTTTTTCCACCAGCTGTTCCATCCACCAAAGCTAAAGCCATTGAATCAGCACCTTCATCTGATCAGTCTTTCAGACCAACTTCTGGAGTGGTCATTAGAGAATCTGCTACTGGTTCTTCGGCTTTTAAACCAGTAGTCCCTGCTACTTTTGAAAAAGGGAAAGAAAAGATTACCGAGATGTCTCAGTCACCGGTAGCCAAATCAACCATTCAAACAGCAATCGATCTTCATCTGGAAGAAATTAATAATTCAACCAGAGAAGACATGAAATTCTTTGATGATTGGCTCAAGGTAAGAATCTACCATCCAATCACTTTTTTGAGGACTCCCGGCGCTTTTGCTCAAAAGGAGCTACAGAATCTTTCGGATATAGTCAAGCGGTTATCTCGTGAAAATGCCGCAGAAATCAGTGGTGCTCAGTTCTTCCGAGACCGTATGTCCAAGGAAATAAATAAAACGGCGGAATCTATGCATAAAATGTATGCTGAAACCATTGTTTTTGGACAAGCTATACCCAGAAGTTCCAGTCAGCTCACGATTGCTCAATCTGACATACTTACCCTACTCACCGAGCATGATGGCCTTTTTCGCTCAATCTCCACCACCATCGACTTAATGGATGCCAAGATTGATTCTCAATCTCAATCTCTCACCATTCTTAATGATCGAGTTTCTAATCAGGCTACATATCTGGAGATGTTGACTAATGGCATCCACAACTTATCTGGGAGAATGGATGACTTAATTGCCAGGGTCATTGCCGATGATGCCAAAAAAAGGGAAGAAGTTAGAACTGCTGAAGATAGAACTTGAGCGAGTAGAAGCAGACCTCATTCTTCTGGAAGAGATCAAAATCCAGATGAAGCTATTTTCAGAGATATTGGAACAAACTAATTTTATTGCTTTGTCTTGATTTTCTGGATACTAATTGCTTCGCAATCTGTTTTCTCAATTCTACTAACGTTCTAAGGGACATCTAGGTTTTGGCATCACCACAAAAGGGGAAATTGTTATACTTAATTTTGTTGTGAAGATGCTAGTACAAAACCAGTAGATGTAAATAAGCAGAAAACCAGAAGCACTTGTATCGCGCTAAAACCAGTAGCAGCACTTATCAGATACTGCTTAATCTAATTAACAAGTACTGCTTAGCTAAAACCAGAACTAGAAGAAATACAAACCCGAAATAGCCGTTAATCTATTAACGTGATACTAGCATTTATTGCTTCATTTAATGCCATTAAATGTTGTACGAGAACATTTAAGACGGCTTACCATTTTTAGTATGAACTGAGACGGATTGTTTTAATATATTTTGCAGGGTCCATTTTCAGCAATAAAGCTGAATCACTGAAAATTCAAAAAGAGCCGTTCAGATTTTTACGTTGGTTTAAGCCTATATATGAAGACGGAGCACTTTTCAAGAAATAAGGAGTGAACGAATCTCAATGAAAGAATATCATTCGAGCATCGTTAGAACTCTCAGTTATCTCAAAAGCTCAACACTGAAAAAGCAGCACACGCTTCATTTCATACACTTGATCATTTGAGATCATTTTGTGCTGCTATTTCTCATACTCTTCATAAATAGTTCACACTATTCATATCTTGTTGAGAATAGTTTGTAATCTGGAAAAGAGTCTTTTCCAGAACTTTGATTATATATTATTTTATCGTGTTGATACACTAAGAGTTTCAGTAGGCAGAGGGTAAGTCCTATTGAAGTGGGTGTGTACAATTGTTGTACTGGATTCAACAAAGTCTTTTAGTGAAACCTTCTGGAAACAGAAGAAGGGGAGACGTAGAAGATTCTTCTTCGAACTTCCAGAAACAAACCTTGTGCCATCTACTGCTTTTCTGTTTCACTATTTTTCACTCACTAACCAACAGATCGTTTCCGTACATTATCTTGTGATCTGCTGGTCTATAAACTTGAACAAGAATCTGCTTGTATCTCTAACAGGACTCTAGCACATCATTCCGAAAAATCGATTAAGTTTGCCATTGAGTTTATTCAACCCCCCTTCTAAACTCAATATGATCCTCAACAAAATCTATCAATTGAATCATTTTTAGCACATGCTTATTTTGAAGCTCATTCACTAAATTACGCAAGTGCACTCTCTTCACAAATATGTAATGCAATTACAAACTCATTCATAATTAATATGTTTGACCTCCACCAAACTTAATTATCAAATTCGAATCCTTAAATTAAACCATATCAACGGGAACACAAAATTCAAAACTTGTGTGACCCTCGATGGTCAGGAATATAATTAGTCGTAGGTTCCAACTTAATGTGATTCAAGACAACATTTGTCTTTTTTTTTTGTTTTACCCTAATTAGTCATATTCTTTTCATCAAACCCTTGATCAAAAACAATTATGACTCAAGTCTGATTGCTCTCATCGAATCATGATAAGAACGTATAGTAGTATCGTCCAAAGATCCCTTACGTATCACTGGTAGTGCCTATAAAAACCAATAGGTCATGGTAAGGGTAAAATATATATGATTCCTTCAACACATATATTCCTATCAAATATGCAACTATAGATATATCAAGAGTTGCAAAAGAACTCGATAATAATGTGATGTATTTTTGAATAATCATAGTAGCATCATTTTTGAATATCAAAACACCTTTCCATAATGCACATGTATTATCTGGTCAGAGATTCCTTGCAATATGTACTCATCAGAACAAATAAAATATCCACACTCGTAGGTGAGTGGTAAATTTCTGACTACAATATATCAGCTCTTACTTATGTCGAAACTACACTCAACCTTGCTACCTGATGACCCTTTTGAAGTCACTAAACAAATCAAAATGCATTATTAGTACATAGAGCCTCTATGTTGTCCCCGTTCAAAGGACTAATGATCTACAACCATAAACGTGTACTAGTCAACTTGATGAGTGATAACAACTTAAAAAGTATGAGAGAGGGTTGTTCATTGTCCCGTTCAATGAGTACTCTCTATCTGAATGGACATCTAAATTCTCTTATTAATTAAACGTGGCGTTTACATAACAAATGCTAGTTTCGAGCTCAAACAGTCTTTATTCTTGTTTTAGTTGGCTGAATCGACTAGAAATGAATTTAAAAAACAATCGTACACTTCTTAATGAAGTTCATGATCCACATAACTTGTGTATCTAATGATATTTATAGTATATTCAAAGACTTTATTTATAAAAATTTGATGATTATACAGATAAATTAAATAACATAATTAGATATAATCGTAAAATATTATTTAAAAAAATATTGTTTTTGTAAAGCCCAAATTCAGTACGCGTATAACCCATGCACTTATTTAATTATTAAATCATTTAATTAATTTTAAATGAGTTTTAGCCTGGCATGATTTATGAAAATGCATTAGTTTAAAATATTTATGTTTATGTGATGCACGTTAAAAATGTTTTTCGAGTTTCATGTTTCAGGCGATTATTCGAGGCGGGATGGAGGAAAAGACCCGGTGACGATTTTTGGAAATTTAAAATGCGGTATTTTATTTTAAGTTAAGGATGGGGCATTTTTAACTAATTTATTATGTTGTTAGTATTTTAAAGCCAAAGTTAATCATTAGGTGAATTTTAGAATTTAAAACTTTAAAATTGGTGTGTGATTATGTTAATTGAAGAGTTGATTAAATTAGTGTGTGTAAACCTTTAATTAGTATTTTAAATAGTTATTTTAGCTAGACTTTCTCCTAATTATTACACACACACATGTTTTCTACACTCACACACACTTACACACTTTTTCAAACACTGATATCTGCAAAACACACCCAAACTACCACAATTCAGTTTTAGTAATTTTGAGAGAAGGAAACTAGGGTTCTTCGCTCATAGAGCAGCCGCCCCCTCCCCTATCCATCTTCCAGCAATTTTCGTGTGAATTCTTCAAGGATTTTAGTGCCACGGTCGTCCCGGATCAAGCCTCGCACCGTTTTCGCTTCGATATCGCCGGTTCGGTAACGTTTATTATCAAAAGGCACGTATAACCTCTCTTTTGTTGCGTCGATCATGTCATATTATGCGTTGCGTTATTTTATGCGTAAAATTCATGTGTGATGTTCATAGTTTGAGCGAATAATTGATTGGATCGATTTTGAAGGAAAATTTTTAGATCTAAATCACGTTTTTACTTTTCTTCTTTAATTTGCGAATTTTAGGTCGAGATTTTGAGAAAATTTTTAACGCAAAAAATGTAGAACGTTTTGATATCTTCGATTTGATATATGACTCGAAATTTTTGGACAAAAATTGAGTGAGTTATGGTGTTTTTAGTGGGACTGCTCAAACTGCGTTTTTAGAAATTTTATGATATTGATGTGTTCTTAAAGTTTTGTGTTGCAGGCTTCGTTGGAAATCGACGGGTGATTGTTGCTGCGTATAGATATATTGGTAATGATGTTTGGATTATTTTTGAGGTTACTTTTCATGTCGTTAGGCACTTGAACTAGTGGGAAGTCGTAGGAAATCGATTTGATGTCAATCGCCGTATTTTGTGTTGCATTGGGTAGTAGAGTGGACGTCGTGTTTTGAGGCGTTTGTACGAGTTTTGGTGCAATGTTATGGTGTCCTAAGAAGAGTCTTAAGTTGTTGAATCACATCCTTTAAGTGTCAAACTGGGTGAATAGACATTGCATAAGTTTTCTCGCAGGTACAGAAAAATCGAGGACACACGGACCTGCACAAGGGCCCTGACACGGGGTCCGTGCCTTTGTTTTCTTTTGATGTCAAATTTGCGCAGGTACACGGACCCCCACCCGGACCGCAGCACGGGGTCCGTGCTTTCCCTTTTCTTCACGAGTCATTCCACCGCACCTACACGGACCCGGAGCCGGACCTGGCACGGGGTCCGTGTACTTGAGTTTTTGGAAATATTATGGTACGATTTGAGGATTGATGTCTTGGTTTAGTGCAATGTGTAACAATGTCGAGTCACGGGAATTTTAGAACGTCCTAAGGAAATGTATGCACTCGTGGGTAAGTTTGATTGTCACGTTTGAGTTACACCCGTTAAGATATGAATTCACGTTAGTATGTTGCAGCAATGACCCCGATCGAAGTCCAACAAATCCCTCAACGCCAAGTAAGTATGTATGACGTGCAAGAAAATATTTTAAAGTTTTGAGGTATGCTAAATGTCTTGTGACCAAATTATGTTTAGGATTTGAAAGCGTTAAATTATGAACGGGGACCAATCCGCCCGTTAAATTATGAACGGGTTTAGATCGAGATTGGAAAGTGTTAAATTATGAACGTGGACCAATCAGCTCGTTAAATTATGAACGGGGATCTCATGTATGTGGCAGTGGATACGTCCCTGTCATCCCAGTATTGTGGTTAGCCTGATCAGGCGGTTATGTTATGGGTCACTTGCGTTGAAACATCCTCTACGAAAAATGATGAAGTTATACATGTTCAAGTATGTTCAAGTATGCAAGCATGTTAAGAAAGTTTATGTTGACGGCACGTCTAATTATGTACGTACGTATGTTCAAGTTCATTTTGCAAGTTCAAGTTTCAGGTATGTATGTCCTATTTTAAAGTTGCATTTGGTTTTATTATGTATTACTTGCTATCCCAGTTTATACGTCTTGAGTCTTTAGACTCACTAGACTTGATCGATGCAGGTGAGAATGTCTATGAGGAGACAGGAGGTGGCGACCAAGGAGCAGGCTTGGACTGAGCGGGAGGCTAAACCCGAGGACCGCCATGTTTAAGTTTTATGCAAAGGTTAAATTACTCCGATTTCATATTTTGGTGGAAACACTTTGAGCAAACCTTTTGTTAGCAAATTTTATTGTAGTTATTTTGAACAACCATGTCTTATGGGAGAATTGGTTGAGATATTTTATGGCAAACTTTGAAGGTTATTTTATGTTTAAGAAAATTTTTAATTTTTCCGCAAATTTTAAATAGTATAAAAGTACGGTACGCCACAGTTGGTATCAGAGCGGTGTTCTTGTAAAGGGTTACGCCTACTGCCAGTCGCAAGAAGCACTCGAAGTCACACCTCAAGTCTGTGAGTTTTAAAAATTTTGCATTATATCTGTAGTTAGCATTGAATCATGATTTCAGCATGTCCATGTTTTAAGTTAAATTTCGTGCATCTTAGGAAATTGTTATTATATTCATGCATATTGGGTTTATGTGTTGGGTAAATTGTTGAAACAGCATGCCTCCCAGACGTCTGATTAACCGGGAAGTTAGGGATGAGAACAGAGAGCCTCGCGACGAGGAGAGGGTCACTCCTCCTCGTCCACCTCCGGATATGCAGGCGCAGATGCTTGCAGGTATGACGCAGTTCTTCGCGCAATTTGTGGGGAACCAGGCTGCAGCAGTGGGTGCAGGGGAGAGGCCCAGGCCTGAGGCTGTCTACGAGAGGTTCAGAAGGATGAGTCCAAAGGAGTTCTCGGGTACCACTGACCCGATGATAGCGGAAGGATGGATTAAGTCCATCGAGGTAATCTTTGATTTTATGGAACTGACCGATGCTGATAGGGTCAGGTGTGCCACGTTCCTTCTGTCAGGGGACGCTAGACTATGGTGGGAGAGTGCGTCGGTGGCAGTTAACTTGCAGACCTTGTCTTGGGCTGGATTCAAGGAAGTGTTCTTCGCCAAGTACTTCACTGAGGAAGTACGATCCAGACTGACTAGGGAATTTATGACGCTGCGACAAGGAGACAACAGTGTTGCAGAGTTCGTTAGGAGGTTTGAGAGGGGGTTTTACTTCGTACCCCTCATTTCGAATGATGTCCTGACAAAGCTGAGACATTTCTTGGATGGATTGCGGCCAATCTCGCACCGTTTTCGCTTCGATATCGCCGGTTCGGTAACGTTTATTATCAAAAGGCACGTATAACCTCTCTTTTGTTGCGTCGATCATGTCATATTATGCGTTGCGTTATTTTATGCGTAAAATTCATGTGAGATGTTCATAGTTTGAGCGGATAATTGATTGGATCGATTTTGAAGGAAAATTTTTAGATCTAAATCACGTTTTTACTGTTATTCTTAAAACTACCAATTTTAGGTCGAGATTTTGAGAAAACTTTAAACACAAAAAATATAGAAATTTTTGATATCTTCGATTTGATTATGATTCGAAATTTTTGGGCAAAAATTGAGCGACTTATGGTGTTTTTCGTGGGACTGCTCAAACTGCGTTTTCAGAAATTTTATGATATTGATGTGTTCTTAAAGTTTTGTGTTGCAGGCTTCGTTGGAGATCGACGGGTGATTGTTGCTGCATATAGATATATTGGTAATGATGTTTGGAATATTTTTGAGGTTACGTTTCATGTCGTTAGGCACTTGAACTAGTGGGAAGTCGTAGGAAATCGATTTGATGTCAATCGCCGTATTTTGTGTTGCATTGGGTAGTAGAGTGGACTTCGTGTTTTGAGGCGTTTGTACGAGTTTTGGTGCAATATTATGGTGTCCTAAGAAGAGTCTTAAGTTGTTGAATCACATCCTTTAAGTGTCAAATTGGGTGAATAGACATTACATAAGTTTTCTCGCAGGTACAGAAAAATCGAGGACACACAGACCTGCACACTGGCCCTGACACGGGGTCCGTGCCTTTGTTTTCTTTTGATGTCAAATTTGCGTAGGTACACGGACCCCCACCCAGACCGCAGCACGGGGTCCGTGCTTTCCCTTTTCTTCACGAGTCATTCCACCGCACCTACACGGACCCGGAGCCGGACCTGGGCACGGGGTCCGTGTACTTGAGTTTTGGGAAATATTATGGTATGCTTTGAGGATTGATGTTTTGGTTTAGTGCAATGTGTAACAATGTCGAGTCACGGGAATTTTAGAACGTCCCAAGGAAATGTATGAACTCGTGGGTAAGTTTGATTGTCACGTTTGAGTTACACGCGTTAAGATATGAATTCACGTTAGTATGTTGCAGCAACGACCCTGATCGAAGTCCAACGAATCCCTCAACGCCAAGTAAGTATGTATGACGTGCAAGAAAATATTTTAAAGTTTTGAGGTATGCTAAATGTCTTGTGACCAAATTATGTTTATGATTGGAAAGTGTTAAATTATGAACGAGGACCAATCCGCCCGTTAAATTATGAACGGGTTTAGATCGAGATTGGAAAGCGTTAAATTATGAACGTGGACCAATCAGCCCGTTAAATTATGAACGGGGATCTCATGTATGTGGCAGTGGATACGTCCCTGTCATCCCAGTACTGTGGTTAGTCTGATCAGGAGGTTATGTTCTGGGTCACTTGCGTTGAAACATCCTCTACGAAAAATGATGAAGTCATACATGTTCAAGTATGTTCAAGTATGCAAGCATGTTAAGAAAGTTTATGTTGCCGGCACGTCTAATTATGTACGTACGTATGTTCAAGTTCATTTTGCAAGTTCAAGTTTCAAGTATGTATGTCCTATTTTAAAGTTGCATTTGGTTTTATTATGTATTACTTGCTATCCCAGTTTATACGTGTTGAGTCTTTAGACTCACTAGACTTGATCGATGCAGGTGAGGATGTCTATTAGGAGACAAGAGGTGGCGACCAAGGAGCAGGCTTGGACTGAGCGGGAGGCTAAACCCGAGGACCGCCATGTTTAAATTTTATGCAAAGGTTAAATTACTCCGATTTCATATTTTGGTGGAAACACTTTGAGCAAACCTTTTGTTAGCAAATTTTATTGTAGTTATTTTTAACAACCATGTCTTATGGGGGAATTGGTTGAGATATTTTATGGCAAACTTTGAAGGTTATTTTATGTTTAAGAAAATTTTTAATTTTTCCGCAAATTTTAAATTGTAGAAAAATACGGTACGCCACAGTTTTACATAAGAGTTAATAAAGCACAAGATACAAATTGGTTTGAGTACACCTACTATAAAACTTCATGACTCCCATTCTAACCATCAGGTTTGATAGTTGAATCTTTTAGTTCTGAAGTGGCACATGAGGTTCAATCACCCTCCATTTGGCTTGCCTTTTGAGATTGTAAGTGATCAGGCGCAAGTTCCTTTCATGATCCCTCAACTGACTGGTACCGTAATGTCGGAGTTCTCGGAAAGCATACCAGAAATCAATGCTAATTTCATGGGAATGGAAACAGAAACAGATCTGGAATTGGATTATGAAGAACTGCCTGAAGTTGGCGATCTTTTCTGGGAAACGTTTCTTTGAAGTCCAACTACATTTCTGGCTGAAATTGTCCTGAATTTAAGGGATGAAGCTCTTGAGATAAGCAAGAGAAAGCCATTGGAAAATGGATGGGACTGTTGGATCTCGGTTTTCTACACGGCCAAAAGCAGCGGAAGTTTTAAAATTTTATTTTATTTTGACAATCAAAATATATTTGATTTGGGCGTTCGTATGGTTCTCAAAATCAAAACATTCATAGGGCGTTAGAATTTATACCTTTGGTGAACAAGTCACTTGGCTCCAACTATTCCGAGTTTAGCGGAGATAGCTCTTGATGAATCCCTACGAACTTTTTTCAAGGAACTCCTTCTTTGTTTGTCTAATCATGTCCACGACTAGATAATTTATTTCTCTTCCAATTTGCACTAGAAAAATTGGAAGAAGTTTTAACGTTGGAGATTATAGTTTGAGAGACGGCTCAAATTTTTTTCCTAAGAATGGTGGCCGAAATATTTGAGAGGAAATATGGAGAATTTCGAAAATTTGGAAGTGTGGTGGCTAGGGTTATGGCTTGATTACACCTATTTATAATTAAGTCATAACCCAATATTCATAATTAAAATTAATGGGTCTGATTAATTATTTGGGCTAGTCCAACTAGTTTAATTAATTAATCAAGGTCCATTAAGAACTTTAATTATTTAGTATATTGGACTTGTACTCCTACAAGCCCATTAAACATACTTCCCACTATATTTAATTTAATATTTAATTAACTCAACTTTTGAGCTTAATAAATTAAATAAATTATAAATTCAACATTTAAATTTAATATTTAAATTATAAATTCAACTCCTGAAATTTATCACCTCCAAAAACTTAATATTTAATAAACTCAACTTTTGAGTTTAATAAATTAAATTCTCAAATTTTATTAATTCAACTCCTTTGAATTTATTCTCCCAAAATTTAATTATCATAAATTCAACTCCTTGAATTTACTATATCATAATTTAAATTCAACTTTTGAAATTATTCTCTCAACGGGAACAAATGATCCAGTACTTGTATGACTCTCAATGGTTCAGGGATACAGCTAGCCGTGGGTTAACAACTCCTTGTGATTCAAAATAACATTTATTCTTATTCAGGCTTACCCTAGTTAGCCCCATTCTTTTCATCACCACCTTGATCAAGAATGTCAGAACTCATTTCTGATTGCACCTATCGGATCATGGTAAGCGCATCTAGTAGCATCGCCCCATGATCTCCTAGGTATCACTGATAGTGCCTACAAGAACAAGTCGATTATGATTAACGTACAGTACGGTCCCTTCATCTCATATATCCCGATCGAATCTGCAACCATTGGTTCATCGAGGGTTACATATTAATTCGATAACTATGTGACACATATAATAGTGGCATCACGTGTAATATTGGAGAACTCTTTCTCCAACGTACATCTCATACTTTGGCCAGAGATTCCATTCACTATTATTACATCAGATCACATAGGATATCCACACCCGCAGATGAGCGGTGAATCCCCGACTACAATGCACTGGTTCCTATATGTGTCGCAACTGTACCCAACCTCGCCACCTGATGACTCTCATAGAGCCGGTAAACGATTCAAAGCACAGCCCTAGCATATAGAGCCTCAGTGTTGTCCCGGGTCGTAAGGACTAATGATGTATCATAATAACCACGGACTTATCCTCTCGATGAATGATAACCACTTGGAAAGTCCGAGGGAGGGTTATTCGGTATAATCATCATATGACTACCCATCTGCATGTTTGGACATCTCTATGCCCTTACCAAGAAACGCAGTGCATAACATCACAGATGCTAGTCTCAAGCTCAAGCGATCTTTAACCATGTTTTAGGCAGCTAAATCGACTAGGAACGAATTTAGAATATGTAGTGTTTACAAATGAGTTTCAACATCGAATTACGATTCATTTGTATTAACGCATAATCAAGGACATTATATATGCTGATTGCATGGGTATACAGATAAAGTAAAACGAAACCATTAAAAGTTAAATTATATTAAAATAAAGATTGTTTATTACAACTCTGTCAATAAAATCCATAGCCAACAGTTGGCTTACAGGGCATCTACTCTAACAATCTCTCACTTGCCTTAGAGCCAACTACCCATAAACTTTAATCCCATTGCTTCGCGATGCTTTTCAAACAATGGTCCTGGCAAGGGCTTTGTAAGTAGATCAGCAACATTATCTGTAGAGGGGACTCTTTCGATTGATATGTCTCCTCTTCCCACAGTCTCCTGTATGATGTGGAACTTCCTCAGTACATATTTGGATCGTTGATGAGACCTTGGTTCCTTTGCTTGCGCAATGGCACCAGTGTTGTCGCTGTACAACGGGACTGGATCTAATCCATTAGGAAAAACACCCAACTCTTGGACAAAATTCGTCATCGAAACTTCTTCTTTGGCTACAGCAAATGCAGCAATGTATTCAGCTTCAGGGGTGGAATCCGCAACGGTGTCTTGCTTGGAACTTTTCCAAGAGACAGCCGCACCATTTAGCATGAATACAAAAACTTAATCATTTACGTCACATTGGAAGCTAGAATCAGTGTACCCTTCCGATTTCAATTCTCCACCCCCATAGACCATGAACAAGTTCTTTGTCTTTCTCAAGTACTTAAAAATATCTTTCACGTCCTTCCAATACATTGGACCAGGGTTCGCCTGATATCTGCTTGTAACACTTAGAGCGTAAACAACATCTGGACGCGTCGATATCATATGATACATGATACTACCAATAGCTGACGCATATGGAATACGTGTCATCATCTCTATCTCTTCATCAGTTCTAGGACACATAGCTTTAGATAGAGTAACACCATGACACATTGGTAAGTATCCTCTCTTGGACTCTTCCATAGAGAATTGCTTCAGAATGGTATCGATATATGTGGCTTGGTTGAGTCCTATCATTCTTTTTGATCTATCTCTATAGATCTGTATTCCGAATACATAGGATGCTTCACCCATGTCTTCCATGAAGAATTTACTTGCTAACCATACTTTAGTTGATTGCAGCAATCCTACATCATTCCCAATGAGTAGGAAGTCATCAACATAAAGTATAAAGAATGTCACTGCACTCCCACTAACTTTCTTGTACACACATGGTTCCTCAGGATTCTTAGCAAAATCGAACTCTTTGATAGTGCTATCCAATTTGAGGTTCCAACTTCTTGACGCCTGCTTGAGACCATATACAGATCTCTGAAGTTTGCATACTTTATGCTCACTTCCTACTGATGTGTATCCCTCAGGTTGAGACATACAGATTTCTTCTTTGATGTCTCCATTGAAGAATGCAGTCTTTACATTCATTTGCCATATCTCATAGTCATACCATGCTGTTATGGCTAGTAGTATTCTAATGGACTTAAACAAAGTAACTTGTGAAAAAGTTTCCTCATAGTCAACTCCTTTCCTTTTAGTATAACGTTTTGCAACAAGTCTTGCTTTGAAGGTCAATACCTTCCCATCCACCCCAAGCTTTCTTTTTTAGATCCATTTGCATCCTATGGGGAACAATTCCCTCAGGTGGATCCACTAATGTCTAGACTTGGTTTGAATACATAGAGTCCATCTCAGACTGCATGGCTTCAAGCCATTTGGATGAATCAGTATCAGATATTGCTTCTTTGAAGTTCATTGGATCACATCCAACACAAGACTCATCATGGTCTCGTCCATGAAGAAGCGTATATCTAGCAGGTGGTTTAATAACCCTATCAAACCTTCTAGGAGCTTGTATTTCAACTACTGGTTGTTGGGAAATATGTTCAACTTCTATAGTTGAGGGAGTATCTTTAATTTCTTCAAGTTCTATCATCTTGCCTTTTCTATCTAATACAAACTCCTTTTCCAAAAAAGGTTGCATTTCTTGAAACAAACACTTTTGCTTCATTGGGATGATAGAAATAATGTCCGATAGAATTCTTTGGATATCCTACAAAGTAGCACAAAGTGGATCTACTATCCAATTTGTCTCCCACTGTCTGCTTCACGTAAGCAGGACATCCCCATATTCTCATGTAAGAATCTTTGGGAGTTTTTCCCATCCATATCTCATATGGTGTTTTATTCACTGCTGTAGTATGGACATTATTCAACAACATTGCCGCAATTTCAAGCGCAAAACCTCAAAACGATGTAGGCAATTCAGTGAATCCCATCATGGATCGAACCATGTCCATCAAGGTTCGATTACGACGTTCAGAAACACCATTCAATTGTGGTGTTGCTGGTGGAGTCCACTGTGAAAGAATCTCATTCTCTTTTAGAGAACCCAAAAAAAATCAGCACTCAAGTATTTTCCCCCTCGATCAGATCGAAGTGTCTTAATTCTCATTTCTAGCTGATTTTCTACTTCAGATCTGAATTCTTTGAGCTTTTCAAATGTTTCAGATTTGTGTTTCAATAAACATACTCATACCTCGAATGGTTATCAGTAAAGGTAATAAAGTAGGATTGCCCAATATTGTACTAACATTTAGCGGGCCACAAACGTCTGTATGGATCAAATCCAGTAGACCATGCGCACGTTCCACATTTACATCGAATGGAGTCTTGGTCATTTTTTCCTTTTAGACAGGGCTTACAAGTAGGTAGAGAATTTATGTATGACAAGTCAAACATGCCTTCTCCCACTAGCTTGTGCATCCTTCTTTGGGAAACATGACCTAGTCTAGCGTGCCATATTTGTGCGGTATTTGGATCTTCTAATTTTCTTTTATTTGTAGTTGAAATTTTGTTTACTTTGGACATTCATTTATCATTTCCAAAACATTTTTGGCCCAGATAATTTCTTATGTCCATTCTTCTTGCAGTGAAAACAAATATGTTCTGACTTATCGATCTTCGTTGGCCCTTTAAGTGTCTTTCGGAGTTTGCCTCTTATTGGGTTTGTATTTCCTTGTGAGGGACAGAACATTTATTTCCCTTACCTTGTGGGCCAATTTTCGTTCCTGACAAGAAGCCCAACTAGGAAACATCATTTGCCTATTTTATGGTGGCTTCATTAGTTATAAGCATGTTGACTAGCTCTTCAAGGCTATCATCAATCTTATTCAATCTGAAGTTCACCATAACCCCGTCAAATGAGGAAGAGAGAGACAACAAATTGATGTTATCTAGTAACTCGTTAGGAATCACATATTCCAGGCCCACCACATTCTCAATAAGCCCTGTCGTACGTACACCACCCCCATGGGCCAAAGCCCCATCTTGCATACGTGTAGTCATGAGCTCCTTGAAAGTGGTGTGCATCATTGTATGAGTTTCATGCACTATGCAACTCTTGCAAGTGCATTTGAATGTCAGCAGCATTCAACATTTCTTCAAACTGTCCTTACAGTTCATTTGACATAAAAGCGATCATGTTACACTTTAGCTTGCATACTATGGTCCTACTATCTTGCTTGTTTTGTCAGTTCAACAGGACTGACATTAGTGTGTATGCATTTTCTCCGAATTCAGAACATTTTCTCAACCAGTCTTGAAAGTTTGGTTCGGTTAGCTTGTTAATAACAAAAATGTATTACGTGACGAAATCGAAAATATACTGATATGGAAACAGAATAATTGTTGCTAATTATTTTAAAATAATTTTAAGATATAAAATATGGATTTTTATTTTATAAATTCCCTCCCACTATTTTGACATTTCCACCACCCTCTGATGAAAAAAGGAAATCGTATTTCTTTAGTGAGCACGTAGAGTCCAATTAGCCAATTAAAATCCCGAATAATATCAGCCAATTATAATTTCTAAAAGGTAGAATCCAATTGCATCCCTATGCAACCTCCGCGTGTTTTGCCTCACGTTTAATAAGGATCCAATAATATGACGTCGTTTATTTTCACATGTAAAACTGACCCATCAATATTGAATTGTAGTAGACGGTCGCCATAAGTTCCCACAATAATATGAGCCGAAGTCATGGGAGTTCCACTCAATTCACATCATATGTCCAGTGGAAGTCACAGCTTTCCGGCGTCCAGGCCTCCCCAATAATATGAGCCAGACACTGTATATGAGTAGCGATCAACATGCAACCACGGTTGATGGAAGGCAAGGAAAAATTAAACTCTTTTAATTTTTACTTTTACGATTTGATATGAATTTTGAATCATATTCAAAATGAGGGATTTTAATTTTAAAATTGTCTCATCATTTTAATTTTAAAATCGCGTGCCACGAGTTTGTATGTTTGTCGGATTCATGCAACTATATTATTTAATAATATAAATACATGCATACTACTATATATCGCATATATCATAATATGACATTCAACAATAAATAAGGATGATCGATCTCCAACACTATTAGATGCATGTGAGCCATACATGGATCAAGGTCCAAAACCTAGGTGAATGCAGGGACGCAATTTGTGCTGTTTGGGTGTATTTTAAGATTATTCCTCTTTTTTTTAAAAAATAAATGTGAGTTTTTAAATATATTGGAATAATCTGGGATTTATATGCATTGTTGAGCACACATTCATATCGATCCATGACTCCGTTGTTTCCGAGATTTCTGTTTACTCTTGGATGAGTTATTTAGACATCAGAGCCGAGGGCGTTTAAGCTTTACATCTCTGATGACTAGCGGAAGGGCCGAGAAGTTCTGCAGACTAACATCCCCAACGCAGATGTGCAGGGCCGAGGACGTATTTGAAACGTCACACCCCTGGCACATGTGGCCACAGTTGTTGCTATCGTTCTTTGGATCCAGTTCGATACCTGAGATTATTGGTACCCTACATGAATTGCATTGCATTGCATTGATTTCATTACATGTCATTTATTTATGTTGTAATTTATTTGATCCTCGTACTGGGGTTTGACCCCTGTCCCTTGGGGCTGCTGTGATTTGTTTTGTGATTCCATAGCAGGTTATACAGGTGGTTCTGATGCAGCTGGCGTAGCGTCTGCCAGTGGAGCCCAGTGAGTCGGTTTGAGTTGGGAGTCCCCAGATATTTATACTATATATATTGAGTCATTTGCCGAGGAGATGCCTCGTGTTTTTGTATGGTTGTATTATTGAGTGTTGGATCTTATTTGGTGTGATCGAGCCTGGCTGGATCTGCTTGTGGTTGGTATTTTGGTTGTTTTATTGGACTCTATTTTAGAGTATAAAAGTTTTGTTGGTTTGTTTAGAAATTTTTGGTATGTCCTATTTATGGGAAGGTCATGCCGAAATTTCTGTAGGCCCAAAATGAAAAATTTTTACTCGTTTTCGCTGTTTACGCTAATAAATTTTGGTTGTTTTATAATTAAAAATTAATCAGGAGCACGGTCCCTCACACAAAGATACGCATTTATTTTACAAATATTGTTAAAACTGTCAGAAAATAAGATCAATTTCAAAACGAAACATGATGTCTTTATATCCAATCATAATTATTGAAATATTTGATAGTTGGGGGATATATTTTATAGGTCCATTTCCATTATCTTTTGGATTTACCTACATTTTAGTCGATGTTGATTATGTTTCAAAATGGATTGAAGCAATTACATGTAGAAGTTATTATAATAAAATTGTTATAAAATTTTTAAAAGAAAATATTTTTAGCCGATTTGGAATACCTAGTGCAATAATTAGTGATGTGGGAAGTCATTTTATAAATAAATCATTTTTTTCTTTGTTAACAAAATATGACATTACACATAAAGTTTCTACTCCATATCATCCTCATAGTAATAGTCAAGTTGAACTTGCAAATAGAGAAATAAAACAAATTTTAGAAAAAACAGTTAATCAAAATCGAAAAGATTGGTCTTTAAGATTAACTGATGCATTATGGGCATATAAAACTGCATTTAAAACATCATTGGGCATGTCACCATATATGTTAATTTTTGGTAAGCATTGTCATTTACCGGTTAAACTTGAACATAGAGCTTATTGGACAATTAAAGCATTTAATATTAATATAGATGATGCATCTAAATTAAGAAAATTACAATTAAATGAACTTGAAGAATTAAAAAATGATGCATGTGAAAATTCAAAGATTTATAAAGACAAAACTAAATCTTTTCATGATAAAAATATTATGAGAAAGTCATTTAAAATTGGACAAAAAGTCTTACTTTATAATTCTCGTTTGCATTTATTTCCAGGAAAACTAAGATCGAGATGGTCATGACCATTTATTGTTAAATTTGTTTATCCTCATGGTGCTGTTGATATTGAAAATACTAAAAATAATGATGTGTTTAAAGGTAATGGGCAAAGACTTAAGCCTTTTATAGAAAATGAAATTCTTAATGATGAGTTTATGCCTTTATACGATCCACAATTGTTGTTTGATATTTCATTTTGTTTTTGAAGATTCTAGTTCATTTCCTAGTTAAGTGACGGATAACGGTACTCCGTGACTGTCTAAGTCGGTTTCTTCAGTTTTCCCAAAATAATTGAATAATAATAATAATAATAATAATAATAATAATAATAATAATAATAATAATAATAATAATAATAATAATAATAATAATAATATGGATGCTTGTACTGTGAATCTTCGTAAATATTTTGCTTGTTTACCTGATAAAGCGTTGAAAAAAATTTATAAAGCTAGATGTGAGCGACTTAGGTTGATGTAACGTACCGTGCTTTATACTACTTAAAATTTGCGGAAAAATTAAAAATTTTCTTAAATACCAATAAACTCTCAATTTGCATTCATAAATAGCTGTCCAACCAAAAGTATTTGCAAAAGAAAAATACATGTTTAAACATTGTAATCAAAACGTGAAATCAAAGTTTTTTGAACATTTCATAAGAACTTAAAACATGGAGGTCCTCGGGTTTAGCCTCCCGCTCAGTCCAAGCCAGCTTACTGGTCCCCACCTCTCGTCGCCTCAAACTCATCCTCACCTGCATCGATCAAGTCTAGTGAGTCTAAAGACTCAACACGTATAAACTGGAAATAGCAAGTAATACATAATAAAACCACATGCGACTTTAAAATAGAGCGTACATACTTGAAACTTGAATTTGCAATTAAACTTGAACATACATACATACATAACATAGACGTGCCAAAACGTGAAACTTTTCTTAAACATGCTAGCATACTAGTACATACTTGAACATACATAAACTTAATAATTTTGCGTAGAGGCATATTTCAAAGCAAGTGACCCATACATAAATACGCCTGATGAGACTAAACCACAGTACTGGGCTGACAGGGAATATCCACTGCCACATACATGAGATCTCTGTTCATAATTTAATGGGTGGATTGGTCCCTGGTCATACTTTACCGCTTTCCAATCCTGATCTAAACCCGTTCATAATTTAACGGGGTGGATTGGTCCCTGGTCATACTTTACCGCTTTCAAATCCCATTCATAAATTTGGTCACAAGACATTTAGCTTAGCCCAAAAACTTAAAAGTATTTTCTTTGCACGTCAAACATACTTAGTTGGCGTTGATGGATTCGTTGTATCTCGTTTTGGGGCCACTGCTGCACATACTAACATGAATTTCAACACATAACTTGCATAACTCAGGCGTAGGTATTCGTGCTCACCACTGAATGAAACAGATAGCTTAAGACATTCTAAGATGCCCTGCAAGCCAACGGTTAACTAGAGAATTTATTGACTCAACTGTAATAAACAATCTTTATTTTAATATAATTTAACTTTTCATAGTTTGTTATATCTTTATCTGTATACCCATGTTATCAACATAGATAAAGACCTTGATTATACTTTAATACAAATGAATCGTAATTCGATGTTGAAACTCATTTGTAAACGCTGTATAATCTAAATTTGTTCCTAGTCGATTCAGAAGCCTAAAACATGGATAAATGTCGCTTGAGCTCGAGACTAGCATATGTGATGTTATGTAACGCGTTTCTTGGTAAGGGCATAGAGATGTCCAAACATGCAGATGGGTGGTCATATGATGATTATACCGAACAACCCATCTTCGGACTTTCCAAGTGGTTATCATTCATCGAGAGGATAAGTCCGTGGTTATGATTGTACACCATTAGTCCTTGTGACCTAGGACAACACTGAGGTTCTATATGCTAGGGATGTGCTTTGACTCGTTTACCGACTCTAGGAGAGTCATTAGGTGGCGAGATTGGGTACAGTTGCGACACATATAGGAGCTAGTGCATTTTAGTTGAGAATTCACCGCTCACCTACGAGTGTGGATATCCTATGTGATCTGATGAAATAATAGTGTGTGGAATCTCTGGCAAGAGTATGAGATGTACATTGAAGAAGGAGTTCTCCAATAGTACATGCGATGCTACTATTTGTATGTATCACATAGTTATCCAATTATTATGCAACCCTCGATGAACCAATGATTGCAGATTCGATCGGGGTATATGAGATGAAGGAACCGTACTGTACGTTAATCATAATCGACTGGTTCTTACAGGCACTATCAGTGATACCTAGGGAATCATTGGGCGATGCTACTAGACGCTCTTACCATGATTCGATTGGTTAAATCGAAAATATGATTTCTGACATTCTAATGATCAATTGTTGATACATAGAATGGGGCAAATTGCAGTAAGCCCGAATAAAGGAATATGTCTTGAATCACAAGGAGTTGTGAACCCACGGCTAGCTGTATCCCTGAACCATTGAGGGTCACACTAGCACTGTTTTACTTGTTCCCGTTGAGATAATAAATTCAATGAGTTGAATTTATAAGAAATAAGTTTGATATGATCAATCGATAAGCTTATAAATAAAGTTTATAAAGGCTTATAGAAATTTTGAGAACATGACTGCTAAAGTAGTTAAAGGGAGTGCATCTGCCTTATTTGGACATTGGTGATCTCGAAATTAAAGTGTGCATCATAATAACAATAAGTTGAAATTGTCATATCGATGATGTTGGATCGTCGATCGGGATTATGATGAGATTAATGTAATGGGAGCATGGATCATGGGCTTGTAAGAGTATAAGCCTATCATGCAAATTTATTAAAGTTCAAATTAGCTTTAATAGTAAAATTATATTTTAATGAATTAAAATATAGCCCATTAAGTTTTTATTAAATATGGTATTGATTTATGTAATATGAAAATATTCATGATACCATAATTTAAAACTTGGACACAAAGCAAAATAATATTAATGCATGATATTCTCAAAATATATGTGGTAATATTCGAGATTGCATTTAATATGGCATGTATTTAGAATCTTTAGTTAACTTAATTAATTGGATTAATTAAGTAAAAATAAAGGTTAGAAATATAATTAGAATATTTTATTATTCTAATGGAATGCATTTGAGAAAGATTTTCGGTGATTTGAAAAGAAAATCGAGATTGACTTTGATTTGGCATGCAAATATGTTTTAGAAAAGTTAATTAATTAAGTAAATTGAATATTAGAAATAAAAAGGAGAATTTGATTCTCATTAACGAGAAGAATCATCTGAAAATCTTAGAGAGGAGACAATACTTTCGGCTCTTCCAATATTCGGTGCTGCTCTAGAAATTTTCTTTCTTGTCGCAAGAAATTGTTTTCTTCTTCCGTGTTCTATCTCTGAGCAAAATATCTTCTAATTTTCTAATGTAAGTTAGAAAAAGAACAAGTAATCCGGTCGTGGACCTGATTCGAAGATTAAATTAGGATATCGAAGAAAGTTCGTAGGGATTTACAATAAGAGCTACGTACGCTAATACCGGTGTAGTTGGAGCCAAGTGAAAGTGAAATTTTAACATCCTATGAGCGTTTATATGTTTAATTAAAATCATACGAGTGCTCATACATATATATATTTTGATTGTCAAAATAAAATAAAAATTTTAGACTTCCGCTGGGTTGTGGGCACGAGAAACCGAGATCCAACAGCTCAACGAGCAGATGGGGCATCTTTCATCCAATTCCAGAAAAGTTTGAAATGGTACGGGTGTGTTCGTCATGAATGTGAACCGATAGTGATGAATATTGTGCCATAACTTCGCTATTGTACAAAGAAGACCTTGAAGTCTTATTTACTCTTTTCATTTAGTATATATTTTTTTAGATAATGTTCATATATCAGTTTCATTTTGACCAAGTGGTTGCCTAGTCTTGGTTGAACTAAACTTATCGGCTGAATAAAAGCAGTTTGGCGATTCAATTGAGTAGATTTGGTGGAATTTCTTTATTATTATTATTTTTTTTGGCTAAATCTGTTCAGTTGAAAAAAAAAATGCAAATTTTGTTACGCATTTTATCGGATGGCGTCGTCGTATCAATTATTGCATCGAAAATTTTTCCCAAATCGATTAGTGAATGAAAAAACAAAATTTGATAATTTAGATTACCCACGTGTATGTAAGAATAATACTGATCACGAAGCTTGAGATGATTTTTCCACAATTAATACATATGATGTGTATCCACGGGTTGGTCAATTTCCATCCGTACGTCTTGCAGACCTCTATTGGTAGATAATATTTAATTAACAAACAAAATTATAATATTACATAATATATCGTATTTAGGCACATGTTCAAGATGTATGCATGGAAATAGCATTGTGGATACCTGAAATATCACAAGTGGCAGCTCCAAATTCATCTTTAAGCCTATCTTCACTCTAAACCAAATAAATATAATTTAAAATCCTCAACAAAAACCTCACATAATATATTCGTATTTAGGCACATGTTCAAGCTAGTTTGTGTGGTGTGTGAAAAAAAGATGACTTCGATGAGGGAAAGAAGGCAGCAACAGGCTTTGAGATTGATATTGCCTTCGGACCCAAATTGCGCTCTTATGTCGTTTCCATCATCAGGGTCGTCATCATCATTGTCGTCTGCAAGTTCGGGCTCAAATTCTAGTTCACTAGGTACTAATTGCATTTCGGACCTCAAGAAACTCGAAATTCTTGGACATGGCAATGGTGGCACTGTTTACAAGGTTTGTCATGAGCAGACTGGTATGATTTATGCTTTGAAAGTGCTGCACGACTTCGATAAATTGGAAGACGTCGAATATCGACAACTGGCGATGAGTGAAGCAGATATACTCACACGTGTCGACACCTCGGAGTACATTGTGAGGTGTTTAGGTGTTCTCGATAGTGGATTTGAAGAGGGTAAAGGTAGAAGAGGTGATCTTTGCTTCGTGATGGAGTACATGGATATGGGATCATTGCACGATATACTGCGCAAGAACAAGAAACTGCCTGAGAATGTGATTTCAGGGATAGCAAGAAATGTGTTGAAAGGGTTGCAATATTTGCATGGGATGCAAATAGTGCATGGAGACATAAAACCCTCAAATTTGTTGGTGAATGGAGCTAAAGGAGAGGTGAAACTAGCCGATTTTGGTGCTAGTCGAGTCGTGATAAACCGAAACCAGGCAGACTGTATGGACTCTTGTGTGGGCACGTGCGCGTACATGAGCCCTGAGAGGATGGACCCTGAGAAATGGAACAAGGATGGGTGCTCGGGAGGGTTTGCGGGAGACATATGGTCACTCGGCCTGGTGGCTATGGAATGTTACGTGGGGCGTTTCCCGTTGATCAAGCCGGGGCAGAAGCCTGATTGGGTGACTTTGATGTGTGCGATTTGCTTTGAAGAGGATGTGAAACCCATGCTAAGGATGGCTTCTTTGGAGTTCCAGAGTTTTTGCCAAAGGTGTTTGGAAAGAGACTGGAGGATCAGAGGGACTGTGGAAGAGCTTCTTTCTCACCCTTTTGTTAACAATAATACATCTTCTAATGAAAGTAATGGTGTAACTGTGAGTGTTGCATCCTAGGAATGTGTGTGTGTGTATATATATATATATATATTTATATATATATATATATTAAATAAGAATGTATATTTGTTAGTATATATATTTTAAATAAGAAAGTATATTTGTTAGTATCATATTATAATGAATTTTATTATATATTTGTGATCCGTGTAGTATAAAACATAAATATTTAAAGATTTAGCTGCTAATTCCACCAATCTTATATTTGAAACTTAATTCCAAATTTTAGCTGTCTCCATAACCAGTATTCAAAAATCGAAAGACATAACCATTTCACTTAATCTCAAATCATAAAAATGACTACTCTTTACTTTTTAAGCATAAAAAACTTTTTTTTATACTAACTTATCCTATTTTTTGTTTTAATTTGGTCAATTTCATTTTCAAATTTTGATTTTGATAAACAAACTTTTAATTTTCACCTAGCCATTTATGTAATTTCTGATATTACGTTAACATTTCGATGTCATGTCAAAATTTAGATTAATTATGATTGAAAAAAAAAACTATCAAAGTTAGTGCTCCAAATTAAAGCTTAAAATAAAAAAGTTAACAAACGAGACAAAATATTTTCCATTAACTGTTAAAATATGTACTTAGTCTAAAAAAAGTACTAAGAGGTAGAAAACATGTTAATGACGGTGATTGTGAAACGAATTTCAATCAGATATAATCGAATCTTATAACAATATGGGTTAATCATTTTCTTAAAACGATAATGAATACGGAGTAGGAGCTATAAGTGTAACGTCTCAAAAATTTGAAAGTCAACGTGAACCACATGCATGCAAGTGATCAAATTTCTTATGTATTTTATTAAATTATTTTAATGCATTAAATGCATGTTTATTGCATGATTATGTGTTTTAATTCATGGCTTATTAAAGTTTCATGCATTAAGGCTTTAAGTTGCATTTCGCCCTCGAACGAAGAACGAAGACCATGAATAATCAGGAAAAATGTTTTTATTAGATAATTATTTATTATTTGGTGTTAGTAAGAGTGATTCTTGAAAATGGGCTTTGTTAAGGTATTTTTACTCAACGAGTCGTATTTTAAATCGGTACGCGAATTTTAACGAGTCGGTGGACTTTTTGAGAGCTCGAGCAATATTTTAAAAAACGTACCTAAAAAAAATATTTTTCGGGAGTGTTATTGGGCTTCACGGGTTTATTTTATTGTATAATTGACCGAAAATCATTTTAATTCCCTTTATTTTAATTAAGGGCCCATTTAAACCTTTTATTATGATTTAAACACATCATTTGCTAACCCTAAACCTATTCTAAAACTCATTTCCGCCCCTCCAGCAGCAGCAGTTCGTGCCTTCAGCAGCTATTCTCTTTGGTTTTCTCAATAAAATCTCATAAGAACTCTTTCCCGTCTCTCTCGTGTCCGTTCTAAGCGATGATATAAAGTTTTCGAGCGTAATATACGAAAAAGCACGCCCTATACCTCGTTTTTCTTATCATTCACATCAATATAGGTTTATTTGTACGTTTATGAATGATACCATCTTTCATTGGTTTTATACACTTTTGACACGAAAAACACGCATATACTCATCTTGTTGCTAACGGTTTTGAATGGTTGTGTAAGGGGCTGTCAGCGTGGTTAGTAGGGGACGATTATGAGAGGATTTAGTGAAGTTCTAAGTGCTGGTACAACAGCTGGATCGAGGTCGTGTAGGGGGCCGAGCGTGTTCTTGCGTTTGGACGCATTTGGCGGCTCGATCAGGTGAGGAAGCTTGAATAGCCGTGCATGGCTCATTCCATGTGCTGGTTTGGGACGTGAGTGGTCCGTTTCAAGGCCTTGGGATGGTCTGTGGTCGGTTGGTAGCGAGGCAATGCGTGGACCGAAGCTAGGAGACGATTTGGAGAAAATATGGTGGCTAAATCGAGTCTTCATGGGGAACCGAGGGGTGCGCACGCTTGAGGCTGTGGGCTGTGGTTAGGTCGGTCAAGGAGGGTCTAGAGGTGGGCTAGGAAGAGTTGGTTCAGGTCTTGTCCCCGTTGGTTTTGTCTAGGGTCGAGAAGGTTGAGAGTTTAGTGCACTAGGTTTCGTTTCGTTTTGGTGCAAGGAAGTCCAACAACTTCCAGGTTCTTTTCGAGGGTCTTAAGTGGAGCTGTTCTATATAGTTTAAAGGCTGATAGGGTATGGTTGGTGTATGGTTTAAGCTTGGGAAGTTTTGGTTAAGTTTCGGGTTGATTCGGATTAAAACCGAGACTTCGGTCCAAGTTTTAAAATGAATCATATAAGTTATGAAACGAGCTTGAGTTTACGTCTAAGGGACGATTATAAATATGTTTTGAGGTGACTTTAGGAGTTTGGTTGACTTCGGATCGAAATTTTGAGGTCCAGGGGTAAAATAGTCATTTAGGGTTTCTAGGGACAAAATGATAATTTTGCACCCGGTTCGAGTTAGCAGTCCTGACAGCGCGCTGATCACAAATTGACATGTTTTAAATGTATATGTTATCATGAACATTATATTTTTATGTAAATATGAAAAATACGTTGCATGCTTGATTTTAAGGAAAAATTACGTACATGCATGATTTTTATAAGTGATGAATACGATGATATGTTTTTGAAGGATGGGAGTTGGTTGTGACTAATACGAATACGATAATACGATGGCATGTAAAGCTAAGGCTCAGTTGATGGGTAATACTGTCGCTGATGTCTACGTCGCCAGGTACCATGAACTGATTTCAATTAAAGAAAATGAACACGTATATGATGATATGATGAGACATGTTTTGACAAGTTATGCTGTGATACGATACGTTTACGTTGATGCTTTTAAGATCATGAAACGTTTGTTGATTACGGTACTTTTCACTGTTGCATGTTATGTATATATACTTATTATAACGGTTCAGGTGTGTTGAGTCTTTAGACTCATTAGGTGTGATTGATGCAGGTGATCTCGTTGATGTGGAGACTGGAGGCGCTGATGATTGAGTAGGTTGAGCTGGGGGCGCACATGAAATATGTATATGGGTCATGGATGATCATTGTTTGTTTTATACATTTTCATATTTTACTATGGTGATGATTTAGCAGGATTTGAAAGGGTATGCCTGAATTCTTTTCAACAACATTCCAGTGTTTTGAGGTTGTTAATTGTTTTTAACTGCAGTTAATTTTATTCAGAGGTTGGGTGACCTTTTAAAACGCCTGTTTACCTTATTAAAATTTTTTTGAGCGGGTTTATTTTCCTCCATAGCTTCTAAAAAAAAAATTTGTTTCAGTAGCATTTTAAAATCAGTAGACGTTTCTGTTGGTATCAGAGCAAGGTTTTTGTAAAGGGTTGTGCCACCGCCAGCTTCAGAAGCTCAGTCGTCAAGCCTCAAGTCTGTAAGTTTAAAGACTTTAAATGTTTTGAATGCTATCACCCGCATGTATACATGATATACGTTTTATAGTACATGTTTAGCTGTTTATATGTTTTGGAGATTAAATGTTTTAAAAAACTAGATTGGATTGCATGTTGGTTACGTTTGAAATTTGACATGTCTAAGAATTCGAATATTGGATGTTAGGAGATGTTGAAAATGATTTGAATATAATAATTTTTGGTCAGTATTAATACTGATGATCTACTTTTTGGATCATAAGTTTGTAATGAAGATTATGAATGCTTTTGGGACATGTAGATTTTCTAAGAAAATATTGATGGTTTGTGGTTACTAGTTGAGTTAATTTTTGAGAATTTCATATAAGGAATAATGATTCGAAGATTACGACGATTTTTCTTAAACCGTTGCTAAATTTATCGAAGTTTTTAAATTCAAAATTTATACATGCGACAGTTTCGAAAATATTGTCGCTATTAGCTACGATTTTATCTATAAACGTCGCTATTAGCGACGGTTTTACCAATCATCGTCTTAAACTATCTATAAATACCTGTATTTTCGATCCATTTTCTTCCACCCCACTTCACAATAATTAAAATTTTTCTCTCTTACACGATTTTATCACTTCAAAACACTTAAAATTTTTACTTTCGATTTATTCTTTCGGTTTAGGGTAAATTTTTTCGCTTTAATTTTTGGTAAATTTTTAATTGTTAGTTAAAATCATGAATATTGTTAGCATAGTCAAATTGCAAGTTTTTTCTAGATTTATTTAATTATTAAATTTTTTTTTATTTTAATGAAAATATTAGCGAAGGAAATCATGAAAAAACCGTCGCTAAAATTAGCGACGGACTTTAAGGTAAACCATCGCTAATTTTTGCGACGGTTTTGCATAAATACGTCGCTAATTTTATTTGCGACGGTTTTCAAATTGTAGCTACAACAACGGTGAAAAATCGTTGTCTTTGAGTAAACCCTTTAACAACAGGGGCTTTAACAACGGTTTTAAAAGGGCTAGTAGGGTTTTTTTTTTTGTAGTGACAGTTGGGTATGACTGATGGTTAGGTTATTTGATAGAAGTAAGAAGTGAGTGCACTTAGAAGAGTGCACTCAAATAAAAAGATCACCTTGAAAGTCATGCGCGGTCTACCCAAGGAGTGGGATGTTAAGACCATGACAATGAGGGAATCTAAGGATTTGAATAAGGTGGAATTGCACGATCTATTTGTAGATTTACAAGGTTACGAATTTGAGATGCAAACTAGAGAAGGAGAGCCAACTATTCCACCAGTTACAGCTGCTTTAAGTGCAATGAAACTTGAACCATCAGTTTCAACTGAAAAGGCATCAGAACAGTTAAGCAATGATGTCATGTTATTGTTTGTAAGAAAATTTGGGAAGTTCATGAGAAAGAACCAAGGCTCCTATAAAAGAAATTATCAAAGAAGTGAACCCAAGGAGGAACCAAATGCATGTTTCCTCCCTAATCATGTTTATCCTCGAGCTTGATATGAGACCCTATCAAAATTCTTGATTGATCATGAATTTATAGTGGGAACAGTTCATAAAATACTGTTCAAATTTATGAAGAAAGATTATTCATTATCAAATTTATGTTGACGATATCATATTTGGGTCAACTAACCCCAAATTATGTGATAAGTTTACTAAGCTGAAGCAGGAGAAATTCGAAATGAGCATGATGGGTGAACTTACATTCTTCTTAGTCGCTCACATCTAACTTTATAAATTTTTTTCAACGCATTATCAGGTAAACAAGCAAAATTTTTACGAAGATTCACAATACAAGCATCCATATTATTATTATTATTATATATTTCAATTATTTTTGGAAAACTGAAGAAACCAACTTAGATAGTCACGGAGTACCGTTATCCGCCACTTAACCAAGAAATGAACTAGAATCTGCAAAAACAAAATGAAAATATCAAACAAATATTGTGGATCATATAAAGGCATAAACTCATCATTAAGAATTTCATTTTCTATAAAAGGCTTAAGTCTTTGCCCATTAACTTTAAAAACGTCATTATTTTTAGGATTTTCAATATCAACAAACCATGAGGATAAACAAATTTAACTATAAATGGTCCTGACCATCTCGATCTTAGTTTTCCTGAAAATAAATGCAAACGAGAATTATAAAGTAAAACTTTTTGTCCAATTTCAAATGACTTTCTCATAATATTTTTATCATGAAAGGCTTTAGTTTTATCTTTATAAATCTTTGAATTTTCGTATGCATTATTTCTTAATTCTTCAAGTTCATTTAATTGCAATTTTCTTAATTTAGATGCATCGTCTAAATTAATATTAAATGCTTTAATTGCCCAATAAGCTTTATGTTCAAGTTCAACTGGTAAATGACAATGTTTACCAAAAATTAACCTATATGGCGACGTCCCTAATGATGTCTTAAATTAAGTTATATATGCCCATAATGCATCAGTTAATCTTGAAGACCAATCTTTTCGATTTGGATTAACTGTTTTTTTTAAAATTTGTTTTATCTCTCTATTTGCAAGTTCAACTTGACCATTACTTTGAGGATGATATGGGGTAGAAAATTTATGTGTAATGACATGATATCTTAACAAAGAAGAAAATGATTTATTTATAAAATGACTTCTCCCATCACTAATGATTGCTCTAGGTATTCCAAATCGGCTAAAAATATTTTCTTTTAAAAATTTTATAACAACTTTATGATCATTAGTTCTACATGCAATTGCTTCAATCCATTTTAAAACATAATCAACAGCGACTAAAATGTACGTATATCCAAAAGATAATGAAAATGGACCCATAAAATCTATCCCCCAACTATCAAATATTTCAATAATTATGATTGGATTTAAAAGCATCATGTTTCTTTTTGAAATGGATCCCATCTTCTGACAGTTTTCACAAGATTTGCAAAATAAATGCGTATCTTTGAATAAAGACGGCCAATAAAATCCACATTGTAAGATTTTTGTAGCTGTTTTATTAGATGAAAAATGACCTCCACACGCTTCAAAATGACGAAATTTAATAACATTACTTAGTTTATTATAGGGTATGCATCGTCGAAAAATTTGGTCAGTACAATACTTAAATAAGTAAGGACCATCCCAATAAAATTTTTCAACTTCTATCAAGAATTTATTTTTTTCCTGTGAATTCCAATGAGAAGGCATTTTATTTGTCACAAGAAAATTTACCATGTTAGCAAACCATGGCATAATAGTAGCATAAAACAACTGATCATCTGGAAAATTTTCATTTATTGGTATTTCATTATGAGATGATTCAGTCATTATTCTAAATAAATGATCGGCTACGACATTTTCTTTTCTTTTTTTATCTTTAATTATAATATCAAATTCTTGTAACAATAAAATCCACCGTATTAATCTTGGTTTAGCATCTTGTTTATTTGATAAATATTTTATTGCAGAATGACCAGTGTAAACAATAGTAGTAGAACCAATTAAATAAGATCGAAACTTATTTAATGCAAATACTACTAAAAGTAATTCTTTTTCAGTAGTTGAATAATTTATTTGTGCACTATTTAAGGTTCTACTAGCATAATAGATTGCATACGGATTTTTTTCTTTAATTTGTCCTAACACAGCTCCAATAGCATAATCACTTGCATCACACATTAATTCAAATGGTAAAAACCAATCTGGAGGTTGTAAAATAGGTAATGTAATTAAAAGATTAATTATTTTTTTAAAAACATTTTCACATTTTTTAGTCCATTCAAATTGTGTATCTTTTGTTAAAAGATTCGAAATTTGTTTAGATATTATGCTGAAATTTTTTATAAATCTTCTATAAAAACCTGCATGACCCAAGAATGATCGAACTTCTTTGACCGTTTTTGGTGATGTTAAATTAGCAATAAAATAAACTTTGGTTTTGTCAACTTCAATTCCTTTTTCAGATATCATATGACCTAACAAAATCTCAGATTTAACCATATAATGACATTTTTTGTAGTGCCCAAAATCAGTACACGTAAATTCCATGCATTTAGTTAATGGGTAATCATTTATTTAAAATTTAAAAGTTATTTAATGATGCATTATTTTTTTTCAAATTTCATTATTTTAAATTATTTATGTTTATGTGATGCACGTTAAAATATTTTCTCGAGTTTCATGTTTCAGGCGATGATTCGAGGCGGGATCGAGGAAAAGACCAGTGACGATTCTTGGCAAAAATTTTAATGCGGTATTTTATTTTAAGTTGAGAATGAGGCGTTTTAAATAATTTATTTAATTTCAGTATTTTAAAGCCTAATGATTTATGTGGCGATTTAGAAATTTAAAACATTTAGAATTTATCCATGTTGTGTTTTAAATTTTAATTTAAGATGTGTAGTAAATTATAGGGGGTTAATATTTCAATTAGTATTTTAATTAACACTTAATTAGTCAATTAAGCACTAATTTACCCCTAATTACCTACACAACTCACGCCACACACACTACACGTTTTACACACACCCATTCACGTTTACACACACACAATTTCATTCCACCTTCACTTTCATTTTTTTTAAAAGAAAAACCTAGGGTTCTTCTACCTTTCAGCAGCCGCCCCTTCCTCTGAAATTCCAGCAAGGCTTTGTTGTGTTTTCTTCAAAGAAAATAGTGCCACGTTCGTCCCGGATCAAGCCTCGCTCCGTTTCCGCGTCGATATCGTCGTTTTGGTAATTTTAATTATCAAAAGGCACGTATATTCTGTTTTTTTCTGCGTCGATCATGTCATAGTATGCGTTGCGTCGTATTTTGTATGAAAATCATGTGAATGTTGTGTAGAAGTTTGAGCAATTAAGTTTAGATCATTTTTGAAACCATTTTTGGATCTAAAATCATGTTTTTGCTGTCTTTTTAAATACTGCCATTTTTCGGTCTTGATTTTGAGAATACTTTTAACACAAATATCGTAGAACTTTTTGATACCTTCGATGTGATATAAAATTCGAAAATTTGGGATAAAAATTGAGTGAGTTATGACGTTTTTTGTGGGACTGCTCAAACTGCGACTTTTATGCAAATTGTGTTGTTGAAGATATTTGTTGCAGGCTTCGTTGGGAATTGACGGGCGATCGTTGCTGCGTTTAAGTAAGTCAAGATCAATTTTGGGATTATTGTTGATGTCTCTTTTCGTGTCGTTAAGCACAAGGTTGAACTAAGAGTCGTAGGCAGAAAAGTGGTGTCGAAACCTCGGGTTGTGTCGTTTGTTATTATTTGTCGGGTTTGGTGGCAATTGTAATATCTTGTATGGGTTGGAGTCATTACCTTAGTGTCCTAGGAGGGGTCTCGGGGTATCGATTCTCAGCCCTTATGGTTTAGCAAGAATAGGGAAACGTCATGTTAAGTTTTCGCACAGACTTATGTTTTTCCGAGACTACACGGACCCCTACACGGACCAGAGCACGGGGTCCGTGCCCTTGTTACATTCGGAGTGTCAATTTCCAGTAGGTACACGGAGGTGTACACGGACCCGGACACGGGGTCCGTGTCTTTGCTTTCTTCGGAGCCTTTTTTTTCCAATATCTACACGGACCCCTACACGGACCTAGGCACGGGGTCCGTGCCTTCCCTTTTCTGCACGACTCATTTTACAATATCTACACGGACCCGGAGCCGGACCTGGGCACGGGGTTCGTGTACTGCCTTTTGATTTGGGTTGAATGCTTTGAGGTCCGAGGTCTTAGTTTAATGCAATGTTTTAACAAGGCCGAGTCACGGGAATTTTAAAACGTCCTAAGGAAATGAATGAGCTTGTGTGTCTACGTCTAAGCTATGAAAGTTAAGTGGTTGAACTCACGTTAGTATGTTGCAGCAGCGGCCCCAAACAAGATCCAACGAATCCCTCAATGCCAAGTAAGTATGTTCGACGTGCAAAGAAAATATTTCAAGTTTTTGAGGTATGCTAAATGTCTTGTGACCAAATTATGAATGGGTTTGGAAGTCGGTGAACGTGGCCGAGGACCTCTCCACCCCGTTAAAACATGAACGGGTTTAGATCAGGATTGGAAAGCGTTAAAGCATGAATGGGGACCAATCCACCCGTTAAAGCATGAACGGGGATCTCATGTATGTGGCAGTGGATACGTCCCTGTCAGCCCAGTACTGTGGTTTGTCTGATCAGGAATTTATTATGTATGGGTCACTTGCTTTGAAACATGCCTCTACGCAAAATGATGAAGTTATGTACGTCCAAGTATGTTCAAGTATGCAAGCATGTTTTAAGAAAAGTTTTATGTCGATGGCACGTCTATATATGTATATACGTATGTTCAAGTATTGTTATGCAAGTTCAAGTTTCATGTATGTACTCCTTATTTTAAAATTGCATGTGGTTTTATTACGCATTATTCGTTACTTCCAGTTTATACGTGTTGAATCTTTAGACTCACTGACTTGATCGATGCAGGTGATGAGTATGTTGAGGAGGCTGGAGGTGGGGACCAAGGAGCTGGCTTGGACTGAGTTGAAGGCTAGACCCGAGGACCGCCCAAGATTTTAAGTTTTTATGAAATATCAAATACTCTGATTTCACGTTACTAGTCATGAAGCATGCAAACAAATATTTTGTCAAACTTTATTTTTAGATTTCTTGCCCACTGTGAGACGTACAGTTTATTTAATCGTATTTTGAAGGTTCACAAGTTATTTAAGAAAATTTTAAAATTTTTCCGCAAATTTTAAGTAGAAAAGTACGGTACGTTACATTTTTCCCATTTTAAAACAAGATTTTTTTCTTCACATCTTTTTAATACTTCTTCTAGGTTTTTAAGACAATTTTTAAATGAGTTTCCAAAAACAGTTATATCATCCATAAAAACTTCTACAAATTTTTCAATCATATCACTGAAAATACTTGACATGCATCTTTGAAAAGTAGCCCGAGCTATACATAAACCAAATGGCATTCTTTTAAATGCAAAAGTTTCGAAATGACAAGTGAAAGTAGTTTTTTCTTGATTTTCTAATGATATAGGTATTTGATAATATCCCAAATACCCATCAAGAAAACAGTAATAAGAATTTCCTGCTACTTTTTCTATAATTTGATCTAAAAATAGTAGTGGGAAATGATCTTTTCTAGTTGCATCATTTAATTTTCTATAATCAATACACATACGCCAACTAGATGGAATCCTAGCTTGTAATAACTCTCCCTTTTCATTTTTTATAACAGTGATGCTTGACTTTTTAGGTACTACTTGTGTTGGACTTACCCATTTACTATCTGAGATTGGATAGATAATTCCAGCGGCTAATAGTTTTAAAACTTCATTCTTAACAACTTCCTTCATATGTGGATTTAACCTTCTTTGTGATTGTTGATATGTTTTAGTATTTTCTTCCAAGTGAATTTTATGTGTACAAATTAAAAGATTCATACCTTTTATATCTTTCAAAGTCCATCCAATTGCATTTTTATATTTTTTAAGTAATTTAATTAAATCTTCTTCTTGATTTGGTAAAAGAGTGGAAGGAATTACAACAGGAAATGTTTTATTTTCACCAAGAAATACATATTTCAATTCTAATGGTAAAACTTTTAATTCAAGTTTTGTATTATCATCTTCTTTAAAATTATTTTCTGACTCAAAACTTTCTATTGAAAAAACTTCAGATTGTTGATTTAAGTTTTCTTCTTTTATATTTTCTTCCACAATTGTTTCAATTTCATTATCATATTCATTTTCATTAATACTTGGTTGTTTACATAAATTGAACACATTAAGTTCTAGAGTCATATTTCCAAAAGACAATTTCATTATTCCATTTCGACAATTAATTAAAGCATTTGAAGTTGCTAGAAATGATCGTCCCAATATTACTGGAATTTCATTATGTACTTCTATTGGTTGTGTATCCAAAACAATAAAATCTACAGGATGTATAAATTTATCAACTTGAACCAACACATCTTAGACAATACCTCTAGGTATTTTGATTGACCTATCCGCCAGTAAGAGAGTAACAGAAGTGAGTTTTAATTCTCCTACAAATTAAGTTCATAAACTGAATAAGGAAGTAAATTCAAACTTGCTCCCAAATCTAACAAAGTTTTTTTAATTTTATTTTCTCCAATAATACATGAAATTGTTGGACAACCAAGATCTTTATATTTTAAAATAGAATTATTTTGAAGAATAGAACTTACTTGTTCAGCCAAGAATGCTTTCTTCTTCACATGCAATTTTCTCTTCACGGTACATAGGTCTTTTAAAAATTTTGCATATGAAGGTACTTGTTTAATAGCATCTAATAATGGAATATTTATCTTTACTTGTTTAAAAACTTCATAGATATTAGAATCATTTTTTGTTTTTTATGATTTGTTAATGCATGAGGAAATAGTGGAGGTTTATTTGATTTATTTACAATTTCAGATGATTTATCATTCACCATATTATTATTAGAATTTAATGTATCATCATTCTCAAAAGTATCAGGATTATCATCATTACTCTTTGATTTTAATGCTCCTTGTTTTCATTACTATATGAATCATTAACTATTTTACCATTTTTAAGGGTAATAACAGATTTTATTTGATCAATTTTTTCATTTTTAAATTCTTGATTTTGATTTTTAGGATTAGGTTGAGGTTGAGATGAAAATTTTCTTTTTTCAAGAATATTAAGTGTAGATGCAAATTTTGCAAGAGTTTCTTTCAAATCACTCATAGATTGACTGTTTTGAATATTGAACTCTTGCTTTTGGATAAATGCATGAATTACATCTTCAAAGTTTTTTCTTGGAGGTGTAACATAAGGAATATAACCTTGATGATTTTGGTTATTTTGAAAATATTGTTGTGAGGGTTGTGCATTATTATCATTCCTCCAACTAAAATTAGGATGATTTTTCCATCCAGGATTATATGATGGTGAAAAATGATCTAGTATTGGTTTTTTATAATTGTTAACATAATTTGCTTGTTCATGGAGACATTTTTTAAATGAAGGTAATGTTGGACAATCTTTTGTAGCATGATCATGTATATCACATATATGACAAACAATTTCTTGAATACTTTTTAATTGACCACTCATTTTCATTTCTAATGACTCAATTTTTCTTGCTAAAGATGCAAGTTTAGCTTGAATATCTATATCATCTTTAAGATTATAGATACCACCCCCATTTGTTGAATTATTGATTTTAGTTGTTGGTGGTTCTATTGTGCCTATATTATCCCAATTTTGAGCATTTTCTGCTAATGAATCCAAATACTCCATAGCTTCATTTGGGTTTTTATCTTCAAAAGTTCCATTACACATGAATTCTATCATTTGCCTATCTTTAGGTATTAGACCTTCATAAAAGTGAGAAACTATTCTCCATGTTTCAAAACCATGATGTGGGCATGTATTAAGTAATTCTTTATATCTATCCCAACATTGATAAAATGTTTCTCCTTGTTTTTGAGAAAAAGTAGTAATTTGTCTTTTAAAAGAGTTTGTTCTATGGGAAGGGAAAAACTTTTTAAGAAATTGTTGTTGCATTTCTTCCCATTACCTTATTGAACTCAATCTCAAATTTTGTAGCCATGTTTTAGCTTTATCTTTTAAAGAAAAAGAGAAAAGCTTTAATCAAACTATATCCATACTACAATTTTGATCATTATAAGTGTTACAAACTTCCTCAAATTCTCTTAGATGTAAAATTGGGTTTTCAGAATCTAAGCCATGAAAATTTGTTAAAAGTTGAATAATTTGAGGTTTAAAGTTGAAATTAGATGCATCAGGAGGAAAAACTAAACAAGATGGGGCACTAGTTCTAATAGGGTTCATATGGTGCCTAAGTGTTCTTAATTGATCATGTTCTTGATTATTATTATTATTATTATTATTATCATTATCTTGATTATTTGAATTATCATCCATGTTTAAATTATTTTCAGATACTCGAATAAATCTACCACTTTTTTTTCGACTCCAACTATTCATACAAAAAACAACACAAAACTTATAAATAAAACATAATTAACAAATATAAACTTAATTTACACCTCGCGACAACGGCGCCAAAAACTTGCTACTACTTAAATTATAAATCACCCAAGTGTAGGTTGTCTGCAAGTAATATATTTAGTAAGTACCAGATCGATCAACATTGAGGTTATTTTAAGTTTAAATTTATTAATTTTTAAATTACCAAATGTAATAATGAAGTTTAAAAATTATAAATTTTGTCAAGGATCAATGATTTATTCTTGGTTTATGTAATACTGTTTAACTAAAAGTAAAACAAGGGAAACCACCATATATAATGGTTCTAAGAAAATTAAATATTTAAACACACACCTACTATAATATAGTTCCCACTATAGAAAATACCGAATTCACTGATATTTTATATATGGTACCTATACTTATATATATAACTATATAAATATATAATTGCATAAAGTAAATGTTAAATTAAATCATTATATTTCATTTAGAACAGTCGGTAGATCCACGCTATTGCCTAAATGAATTATATGATTTAATAAATTAGTTGCGGAAAAGTAAAAGTTAGTTGCAGTAATGTAAAAGTTAGATACGGAAAGTAAAAGTTAGTTGCAGAAAGTAAAAGTTAGTTGCGATAAAGTAAATGTTAGATTGTTAGATGTTAATATTAAATCATAATATTTCATTTAGAACAACCGGCAGAGCCACATTATCGTCTATATATATATATATATATGTATGTATAATATAACAATAATAATTNAGAAACAATATACAAAATATAAACAATCTTACTTCACCAATAATTCATCATCTTTACCTTGACATAATAGATTTAGTTTTCCATGAGCTTACTTTTGATCAACACTAAAAACATCACTCATAATTTGGAAAATGAAAAATATATTGGAACTTAGAACTTTTACGCACACTCACACTATATTTTACAATGGGATAGAATGATTCTCAAGCTAGCACAAGGCCTCTATTTATAGGCCAAATGAGAGAAATGGTCAAAAATTTTATTAATGCCATGTAGTTGTAATAGTAGTCTTTGTCTCCTCCAACTTCAATTCCATGTCCCTTCTTTCAATGCTTTGTTCCACGACTTTAATAACCTAATTTGACTCTGCTCAAAAAAGCAAACATGTGGGGAATTGTCTGTAGATGACTTTGGCCTTTTGTTTCACCTCATTTGGTTAAATATTAAAATAGTTATGATTTTTTTTACTATATGCTGATCATAGTAAAAGTAAATATGTCTTCCTTTCGATATTTGCACAATTTGATCATCTTAATGAACTTTTTAGGCAATCACGTCTTCTGCAAAGTTGTAGATAATTTTTCAAAGATTCCAAACGTATTTGAATCACCTCCATTTGAATTTTTTAGCTTGAGTTATCATTATTTTACCAACACGTAGAAAACCAGAAAATAAAACATATTTAGTAAGACATTTAAATATAAACAAAATTACTAAAATAACATAATTTTATAATTTTAATGAAACTTAAATTTTAAAATATCGGTATTAACATATAATAAATTATTAATTTTAAGTTTCATCACCTCACTCTCGAAAAATTTCAAGCTATGACAGCTATTGTCAAGGGGATAAAGATGAACTTGTCATCAATCCTCTTTTCAATCTTGAAGAACATGATTCAGACTTCGAAACATTCCAAAGGCTTTGCACTTTAGCTGAGTAGGCTCGTTGAAGACTCAGGAATATTTTCAGTACCCTCCTCCTCACTCATCAAATTTAAGATTTTCGCAGCCTCCAAAGTACGACTGAAGAAGACTGGGCTGCCAAATCAGCAGGAAAGTTTAAAAAAACTGACAAGACAAAACCAGCTGCTGCCCCCAAGTCTAAAAGGAAACATGTCCTTTCTACCAGTGATTCAGAGAAGACCCCTTCTCCTGTTTTGATGAAGAAACTGAGGTCGTAGAAGACAAAAACAACTGATACTCCTAGAGCTCTTCATGAGCTCAGATTATTGCCTTCCGAAGCTCAACAATCGCTTCTAGCTATTCATATTCAGTGGGTTCAACCAGCTACCCCACTAGAGCAGAAGACTGCAGCTGATCATCCCTGTACTATCATAACTGATTTTGGACAAAAACTGAAACTGATAGTAGTCTCAACTCTTCTTACAATAGTTGCTCGTCCCACATCTCTACCTCCAGCATGCTCAAAAGGCGTAATTATCAGAGAAGTTGTGGACACAACTAATTCATCACTAGACTTGCCTCATGCCCTGACTAATCCGAAGGGCAGAGCAAAGATAATTGAGGAACCGAGACCCAGCAATTCCATTCAGACGCAAATTGATCTTATTATGTAAAATATAAATGAGCATGCTGCATTGAAGTTGGAACTCGTCAATGAAAGGGTGAACTTTTGAACATTCACCGTTGCCAAGAAGCTGAGGAAGAAGAAGGTTTTGAAGAAATTCATCTCCTTAGAATCAGCTTTCATGAAGGCTGCCAAAGCCACTACAGTCGCCCAAGCTATGGAAAAAAGATCATACATCTTCGATCTAATGAGAATCAAAAGGTTGGCTATGGTGACAGCTGAATTGAAATCCAACTATGATCGAGGTGGTCCTACTGCTTATGTAGACAGTGCAGTTTTTCAAGAACTGGACTTTGATCTCATCTCCCTTCATATGAGAGTGAAGAATTGGGAGATATGACATAAATTGTGTGTTCTAGTAAGGGCCAGTGGTTCACATTCAGCTGAGGTGGACTTTCCAACTGAAACAGCATAGGAGCAACCGATGCCTCAAGCTAAAGAAGAATCAGTTGTTGTTCAACCAGTTGAATCAGTTTCAGAAGTCCCTCATCCACTCTCCACCAATGAACAACCCTCCTCATTTACTGCATTGATTATCCTACCAATCTCAGAACTAGCAGTGCAGTCATCTACATTTTCTGAAGAAGTTTTGACACTATCAAATGTAGTTGATATGCTACAATCAGTTACCAAGGATATTAAAATGGAGATCAAAGATGACTCTGCTGCTGATGACGTTTTTGAACCTATTGAATTTCAAGTTATGATATCAACAACAGAGGAAGAAATACAAACTGAAGCTGTTCAGTTACCAACTGAACAGATAATCTCTCTCTCAGTTCAGGAATCAACAGCTGCAACAACTCTACCATCTATCCATCAGTCGTTTCTTGAGACTTTCTTTATGAAAGAAGCCACCATACAGTTATTTGCTGCTCAGAAGACTGCCAAGGCTTCTAGCTTTTAAACTGATCATCAGGATCACACTCCCAGTCAATCAGCTCAAGAAACAATAGTAGAAGAATTTACAGCTGATATTGACCAAGATACTGCTCCAAAACAGCTTGCGGTTGTGAAATATTCTCAAAAGAGAAAGGGGAAAGAAAAAGTTCGTGCTGAAGAACTCTATCATGAAATAGCACTAGATGCTGATATAATGCTGGAGACCATAGTTTCAGAACTGAACAATCTTAGCTCAAGCATCTATCAAATAATGTAACGTCAAAATTTTGAAGGTCCACGTGAACCACATGCATACAAGTTATCAAATTTCTTATGTATTTTAATTAATTTATTTTTAATGCATTAAATGCATGATTGTGACATGAATATGTGTTTTTATTTCTTGGTTCATTGAGATTGCATGATGTAGGGCTTTTAGCAGTATTCATGCTCGAACGAGGAACAGAGACCGGGGACAGTTAGGAAAAAATGTTTTTATTAAATAATTAAAATAATTATTTAATATATGATGTAAATAAGTGATATTTTTGAGAATGGGATTTTTAAAATATTTTTACTCGTCGAGTCATATTTTAAACAGGTATTAAATTTTTGGCGAAACGAACGATTTTTTGAGGGTTCGGGTAATATTTTCAAAAACGTAGCTAAATTAAATATTTTATGATTGTAACGCCCTGAAAATTTAAAAAGTCCACGCGAACCACATGCACATGTTATTAAATTCCTTTTTATTTTAATTAAATGTTTTAATTGCTTGAATTAATTATGTGGTGCATATTGACATGTTTAAAAATATATTCTTCTACATGGTTGCATTAAAATGTATTTTTAAGGATTATTCGAGTTGCGATCGAGGAACGGAGACCGAGGGATGAAAATTGTAAAATGTTTTTATTAAAATAATTGTTTTGATTATTTAAAGTAAAGGTGATGCTTTTTCTTATTTTTGAAAATAAGGAGTTTTGAGGTGATTTTATACGTCGGGACGTAATTTTTATCGGTGTAGGATTTTCAACAAAAATACAAATGTTTTGGAAACTCGACTAATAAATTCACAAACTTTTTCAAGTAAAATTTTTTTAATATTTTAATTATACACTAATGGGCTAGTTGGACCTAATTAACATTTTTACTAGGCCTAAGCCATGGTTAATGGTTTAATTAATATTTAAAGTGTAATCTAACCCTTCCCCAATTCATTATAACCCACGCCACCACCCCAGCAACACAATCCAAACTTTTTTCTCTCCAATTCTACACCGCACACACCTAAATAAGATCAATGGAAAAAGCATCAAACTCCTTCAAGGTTTCAAGGGCTCTTCAAGCCGTCGTTCTTCGATACGTCAACATAAAATCGTGCGTTAATAACGCAAAGGAACGCCTATTCTTTCCTTCAAAACATCATCACACCATATTATATTTTTATGCATGAAAAACATGGAAAACAAGTGTCACCTTTGTGTATTTTCGTTCTTGTATGCCACATGAAGTTTCAAGAAAAGTTTTGATTTTCAAATTCATGTTTTTGTATGGTTTAAGGGCTGCTATGATATAGGTATTGATCAAGCATTGTTCTACATGAATTTAGACTCCTGAAACACCACCTAAACACCACACACGAATCTGGACACAATCTGTAAGCAACTTGCTGTAATGGGAAACAAGGGGGTTCGGTTTTGGGTTTCTATGGCCCGGCTTGGTCATGGCTTATGTCCAGGGCTAGCCAGAATCGTAGAGGGGTCAAGGGAAGAGTCCTAGCTAGGCTAGGACTCGAGTTTAGTGGGCTGAGAGGAGTCGTTGTTGACAAGGACTCCTACCCGAGAGTGCATGTGAGGGCGCAATGGGTTCGGCTGTTGCGCAGGGGATGTGGGGCACGACCTGGGTTCAAAGGCTGGGTTTGAGGGAGTCCTTAGGTTCTTAATTCAGTACACAGCGGGTTGGTTCAGTGGTTGGGTTCGTTGGTAGGGTCATGGAAGCTAGAACAAGAGCCCTTGTCCATAAGAAACTCTCGGCCAGCTTATCTTAGGGGTTGGGGGCTTTGTTTATTTGGGAAGGTTTCTATGGGATCCAAGGGTCCAGTAGGGTGTTCTAATGTGTTGGTCAGGGTTTGGATCAACATGGCTTGGGGGTGACTCGAGAAAATCGGAAGATGGCTCGGAGTCGAAGTTTATGTGTAACATTAGGGTCTCCTAAACGTAAATAATTGAAAAACGGCTCACGGGGGTCGAGTCGAGGTTCATAAGGGCTAAAATAATATAAAAATACTAAATTTAGAATTTAGGAATTTTATATTAAAGTTTGGGATTTTTTCGGGATTAAAACGCCTTTAAAACGATTAATTAAAAATTAATTAAAAAGCCTTGTTTTTGTGGGGACCCGGATGCTAATTCATTTCTTAATCATTCTTGGGAATAATTGGATCAATTAAATCAATTGGGTCTAAAATTTTTTTTTTTTTAAAATACCATGCGGAACATAATGTAATCAATCTGATATACGTATCACAAGTTAAAAGTACAAGTCTTGTACAACATAGATCCATATCAAACTAGGGTTCAACAACTACATATCAAGTGATGAAACCTATTCTACTGCTGGGTCCGAATCTCCACGCTAATCTTGTTCTCTCATCCTCTTCTTGACCCTGATCCTGTCCCACCTATTGTCATGCACACATAAAGATACAACAACAGCCGGATAACTCCGGTGAGAATAATATTCCCAGTATAAACAATTTGTAAACACAATCATATGAATCGATATAAAAGCATGCAACAGATATCAATCACATGTATCATAATCTGAAAGACATGAATCAATATAAAACTGTAAATAAACTCGTAACTCAACATCTCCGACTCAACTCATGTCTAATCTAGGGAGCCTGATTCCTGGACATTGGCATAAAATACCGAATCTCCGCAATAGAAGCCGATCCGCTCCTACGCAACATCGATATAAACAAAACATCCAGTGTCTTGGCATATCCGCCAAGGACTTGGCACCTCCGCCATTGACGAGGCACCTCTGTCCTTACTCAATACATGCTTTGCTCTAACTCAATAGACTAAGCATATTAACCTCATAACTTGCAAACATCAATGCAATCAAATAAGTATGTGATTTAGGGAAACTCAAGTCAGATGTAGCTCGAGTTATATCCTCCCGGTTCAACATTGATTTATACCTTTCTCGCAGTTCTTACAAAGTCAAAGTCTGGAAATTCAAAGTTGTCAATACTCAATCTGGCAATGACAATATCGAGGAGTACAATATCAATATACCACTCAAATCTCAATACTGGATATAATCTGAACTCAATCTAATTCTATTTCAACTGCATAACTGCATAATCTCAATATACCCAGCAATACAAATGTCAATACATGCCAATCTCAACTCATAATCGGTCGACAAACATAATCTGATATCAAATCTGTATAATCTCAATCAACTCAACTCTGAAAAATCATAACAATTTCATACGATATCCGTTCTTCAATTCGGTTTCGATTATACGATGTCTAATATCTCAAGAACACCATATATTCATCATATATGATTCCTTCAATTTCATATTTTCAAATTATATCAAAACATAAGAAAACTTACGTCTGTGTGAAGCCTGTAACGAGAGAAGTACGGAAATGTATTCGGATTGAAAATCAGACGGGCGGATCTTGAACACTCAACGTTTAATGCGCGAGGGGTTATGTCCTTGCACATATCTAATGTCTTCTCTTGTTTTCCCTTGTCTGTTCCTTTCCGTCTATACGCACATCAATTTATAATCAATAATCTCCGATTAACATAATAAAAATCTCGGGCATTACGTTTCTCCCCCTCTAAGATACGATTTCGTCCCCGAAATCATAGGCAATCAAATCATATCATACAAGAATTGTATAACAGAAGCTAAATAGGAAACTCACATCAATGAAATAACTCTGCGTATTTCTGTCTCATGTCTGGTTCAGTCTCCCGGATAGCTTCTTCAGTGCCATGACGATTCCACTGAACTTTCACGAGGGGAATAATCTTTGTTTTGAGTCGCTTTTCTTTACGATCCAAAATCTGAATTGGTTTCTCAATATAACTCAGAGTTTCATCAAGCTCGGCCTCATCTGGCTGAAGAATATGAGAATCATCAGGGAGATATTTCCGCAACATAGATACATGAAAGACATCATGTATTCTAGATAATGAAGGCGGTAATGCGAGTCGATAGGCACGATCTTCTATCTTCTCGTGAATCTCATACGGCCCAATATATCGTGGAAACAACTTTCCATTCTTGCCAAATCTGACAACGCCCCTGAAAGGTAAAATCTTCAAAAAGACTCGGTCTCCTGTCTCAAATACCAACGGTCTACGTCGAAGTCTTCATTCTCTTCTGAATCAGCTTCACTTTCTCAGTCATATCTCGGATCATATCAGGTCCAAACTCAGGTACCTCAGAGATATCGTCCCAATAGAGAGGGGATCTGCACTTCTTGCTGTACAACGCTTCAAACGGTGCCATCTCTATACTCGTCGGATAGCTGTTGTTGTACAAAAACTCGCAAAGAGGCAAAGAATCTTGCCAACTAGTGCCAAAATCTGACACTACAGCTCTCAGCATATCCTCCAGTGTCTGGATAGTCCGCTCTGACTGTCCATCGGTCTGAGGATGATATGCGGTACTCAGATGTAACTTTGTACCGAGAGCCAGCTGCTAACTGTGCCAAAAGTGCGAAGTAAATCGAGGATCACGGTCTGATACAATCGACTTCGGCACTCCATGCAATCTGACCACTTTTCTGACATAGATCTCTGTCATCTGGTCATGTCTGTACGTCATCTTGTACGGAATAAAACATGCTGATTTTGTCAATCCGTCAATCACGACCCAAATCGCATCACAACCTCTGGAGGAACGTGGTAGTTTTGTCACAAAATCCATAGAAATGTTATCTCAATTCCACTCAGGAATAGACAAGCTATGTAACAAACCTCCTGGTTTCTTTCTTTCGGCTTTCACTTGTTGGCAATTCGAAAATCTGGCTACAAACTCTGCAATATCTGCTTTCATCTGTTTCCACCAGAACTTTCTTTTCAAATCGTTATACATCTTTCTACCACTAGGATGAATACTAAATCGACTACAGTGTGCTTCTGACAATATCTGTTGGTTCAAATCTGAAACATCTGGCACAACAAGACGATTATTCACATATAAGACACTGTCACGAACCTGATACTCGGATTGATGTCCTGCTCTGATCATCAAAACCAAGTTCTGCACATTCTGATCCACTTTCTGAGCTACTTTAATTCTCAAAATCAGCTCGGGTTCGACGTGGATAGCACACAATATCAGTGGCTTACAATCTGTCTCAAATACCAATAAAGACAAACATCAATCTTCTATCAAATGTGAAATACCAATCGTCGACAAGGATAAGGAACATACCTTTCAACTCAGTGCATCAGCTGCTGCATTTGATTTTCTCGGATAGTACTTGATTTCAAAATCAAAATCTTTCAGCAAATCAAGCCATCTTCTTTGTCTCATATTCAATTCTGACTGTGAAAACAGATATTTTAAGCTCTTATGATCTGAATAAATCTCAAACTTTTCATCGTAGAGGTAATGTCACCAAATCTATAATGCAAATCCAATCGCAGCCAATTCAAGATCATGAATCGGGTAGCGAGTCTCATGTGGCTTTAGCTGTCTCAAGGCATAAGCAATGACATGCCCTCGCTGCATCAAAACACAACCCAATCCTCGGTGAGAAGCATCACAATAAACAACAAAATCACCAGTACCTGACGGGATAGTCAACACCTTAGCACTGGTCAATCTCTTCTTCAACTCCAAGAAACTAGATTCACATTCCTCAGACCAAACAAATGGCGCATCCTTCTGGGTTAGCTGCGTAATCGGCTTCGCAATACTCAAAAAATCTCTGATAAACCGACGATAATATCCTGCTAATCCCATAGAACTACGTATCTCTGGTACAGATGTCGGTCTCGGCCAACTGATCACGACCTCGACTTTGCTAGGATCAACAGAAATCCCATCTCCAGATATAATGTGACCCAGAAATACAACCTGTCTCAACCAGAAGTCACATTTCGACAGCTTTGCATACAGTTTCTCTGTTCTCAGAATCGTTAATACAGTTCTCAAAATGCTCAGCATGATCAATCATATTCTTCGAATATATCAGAATATCATCGATAAATATAATCACGAAATCATCGAAATATTTTTGGAATATGCAGTTCATCAGCCCCATAAATACTGCTGGAGCATTTGTTAAACCAAATGGCATGACAATCAACTCATAATGTCCATACTTGGTTCTGAAAGCTGTCTTTGAGATATCAGAATCTCTGACTCTCAGCTGATGATATCCAGATCTCAGGTCGAACTTGGAATAAATAGAAGAACCCTGCAACTGATCAAATAAATCATCTATACGAGGCAAGGGATATTTATTCTTTACCGTAGCCTTGTTCAGTTGCCAGCAGTCAATGCAGAGTCTCATTGAACCATCTTTCTTTCTTACAAACAGTACTGGAGCACCCCAAGGAGAAACACTCGGTCTGATGTACCTCTTGGCAAGTAAATCTTCTAACTGTTCTTTCAACTCTTTCAATTCTATCGGTGCCATTATGTACGGTGCTCTAGAAATAGGTGTTGTACTTGGCACAAGTTCAATGCTGAAGTATATCTCTCTGACTGGAGGCAAACCTGGAATCTCATTTGGAAAGACATCAGCAAACTCACATACCACTGGCAAATCAGCCAATGATGGGCTCGATTTCAGTACGTCAACTTAATATACGAGGAATCCCTCTGCTAATTTCTGTAATAATCGAGTCATCGATAACGCAGATATCAAAGGAATTCTAGCTCTAGAACCCTTACCGTAGAATTTCCATTCATCAGCCATATCAGGTCTGAATTTCACAATATTATGAAAACAATATACGGTAGCTCTGTACTTGGTCAGCATATCAATACCAATAATACAGTCAAATCAGACAACCCAAGTACAATACAATCTAACTTAATCTCATGGTCATCATACTGTAGCATACAATGTTTAACTGAATTCACTGATATCAATCCTGTCCCCAAAGGAGAAGAGACAGAAACTACAGCAGATAAAGACTCTACAGGCAACGCATGAATCAATGCAAATCTCTTCGAAATAAATGTATGGGATGCACCTGTATCTATCAATACATATGCAGGATAACCACAAATAGTACAGTTATCTGCAACAACATCATCAGGTGCGTCTTGGGCCTGTTCCTCAGTCAATGCAAACACTCTGGCCTGCTGTCTAGGAGGCTGGCTAACCGTCTGGCTTCCTCCTGGCCTTGGCTGTGACTGGGTAGGTGCTGGCTGGAACGAGTGAACAGCAGATGCTCGTCTATCATGATGTGCCCCTGATCCAGCTGATTCTGCTCCTTGGGATCCCTGGGAACCTCTCTGTGGACATACTCTAGCAAAATGTCCCTGCTGTCTGCAGATACGGCAACTACCAAGTACTTCTTGGCATTTATCTGTGGGATGTCTCCCTCTATGAGTCCTGCAATAAGGCCCGGTATAACTCTGTCTGGAACCACTGGAGCTAGAAGAACTGCTGCCAGACTTCGTAAACTGTTCCCTCTAGTTTTCAACTGATCTTTCTTTCCACTGCCACTACCACTCTCATATCTGGGAGGGGGTTGCTGGAACTGAGTAGTAGATGGCTGCTGTGGTCTCGGTGCTGGGGCAACATACGAAGCTCCATTCTGCCTAATCAAGCCGGCTTCAGCTCCCTTAGCTCTGTTCAGGGCATCAGCAAAATTATTCGGTCGCCCTGCATTTACCAGTGTAAAGATCTTGGGATTCAGTCCATTGATGAACTGATCAGCAACAGCTTTGTCATTTTTAGCAACATGTGGAGCAAACCGCAACAAGATAGAGAACTTGGCCACATATTCCTCAATATTCAATTGACCCTGTCTCAAATTGGCAAACTCTGCTCCCTTGTTTTTTCTGTACGATACTAGGAAAAATCTTTGATAGAATTCATCTTTAAAGACCTTCCAAGTGATAGTCGTACCTCGATGCTCCAATGGTCTCTTCGTTGTGATCCACCAATTCTTTGCAACGTCATGCAATTGGTACCCAATCAGTTTAACTCTCCGCTCATCTGTGTAGTCCAGTGAATCAAACAACATCTCAATGTCATCTAGCCAACTCTCACACTCAACTGAAGTCTAAGTACCCTTCAGAGTCGGTGGATGGAACGACTGAAATCTCTTCAGCAGGGTTTCCATCGGGGTTGCTGTCACATCCATCAGATTCGCAGAGGTACTACCATGTTCTGGGATTCTTCGATGAGGCATATCTTCTTATCAAAAGGGTTAGCAATCATAATTGACAAATCTGTCTCAGTCCCCTTCTGATCATCTTACCTCTGATCTAGAATCGGTTCTGATTCATTCTCAATAATACAGGTTACCAATCAAATCAGATAATTAGGTAAACATGTATATTCCAAAGCAGTAAACATGCTAGCACACAGAAGCAGGAAAGAAAACTCAATCTACCCCGCTCACTAGCTTCTATCTCAGGCTAAAGGAACCTACTGCTCTGATACCACCTGCTCTGGGGACCCGGAGGCTAATTCATTTCTTAATAATTCTTGGGAATAATTGGATCAATTAAATCAATTGGGTCTAAAATTTTTTTTTTTAAAAAATACCATGCGGAACATAATATAACCAATCTGATATACATATCACAAGTTAAAAGTACAAGTCTTGTACAACATAGATCCATATCAAACTAGGGTTCAACAACTACATATGAAGTGATGAAACCTATTCTACTGCTGGGTCCGAATCTCCACGCTAATCTTGTTCTCTCATCCTCTTCTTGATTCTGATCCTGTCCCACCTGTTGTCATGCACACATACAGACACAACAACAGCCGGATAACTCCGGTGAGAATAATATTCCCAGTACAAACAATGTGTACACACAATCATATGAATCGATATAAAAGCATGCAACATATATCAATCACATGTATCATAATCTGAAAGACATGAATCGATATAAAACTGTAAATAAACTCGTAACTCAACAGCTCCGACTCAACTCATGTCTAATCTAGGGATCCCGATTCCTGGACATTTGCATAAGATACCGAATCTCTGCAATAGAAGCCGATCCGCTCCTACGCAACATCGATATAAACCAAACATCTAGTGTCTTGGCATATCCGCCAAAGACTTGGCACCTCCGCCATTGACTAGGAACCTCCGCCCTGACTCAATACATGCTTTGCTATAACTCAATAGACTAAGCATATTAATCTCATAACTTGCAAACATCAATGCAATCAAATAATTATGTGATTTAGGGAAACTCAAGTCATATCTAGCTCGAGTTATATTCTCCGGTTCAACATTGATTTATACCTTTCTCGCAGTTCTGACAAAGTCAAAGTCTGGAAATTCAAAGCTGTCAATACTCAATCTGGCAATGACAATATCGAGGCGTACAATATCAATATACCACTCAAATCTCAATACTGAATATAATCAGAACTCAATCTAATTCTATTTCAACTGCATAACTGCATAATCTCAATATACCCAGCAATACAAATATCAATACATGCCAATCTCAACTCATAATCGGTCGACAAACATAATCTGATATCAAATCTATATAATCTCAATCAACTCAACTCTGAAAAATCATAACAATTTCTTACGGTATCCGTTCTTCAATTCGGTTTCGATTATACGATGTCTAATATCTCAAGAACACCATATATTCATCATATATGATTCCTTCAATATCATATTTTCAAATCATATCAAAACATAAGAAAACTTACGTCTGTGTGAAGCCTGTAACGGGAGAAGTACGGAAATGTATTCGGATTGAAAATCAGACGGGCGGATCTTGAACACTCAACGTTTAATCGCTGAGGAAGCTTTGAGGAATTTCAGAAGATGGCTCTCGGTTTCTTGCTTCTGAAATCATGAAGAAATTACAAATTATATATCTCACATGCATGGCAGCGTACGTGGCTTAATATACAATCTGCACGTCTCGCGCATATGCGCGACCACAACTACCGCATATGCGCGAGACCTACTGTCTCGGCATTTCTTAATGCATCAGCTCGCGCATATGCGAGCCCTCTCTTCGCGCATATGCGCGAGACCTACCGTCTCCGCATAAGTCTAGTCCATCAACTCGCGTATATGCGCGCCCTCTTCTCGCGCATATGCGCGAGGTTCTCTGCCATGCTCGCGCATATGCGCTCCTCGTGTCGCGCATATGCGCGAGGGTTTCTGTCCTCGCACATATCTCATGTCTTCGAGGAGCGCATATGCGCGAGGGGTTCTGTCCTCGCACATATCTCATGTCTTCTCTTGTTTTCCCCATTCTGTTCCTTTCCGTCTATAAGCACATCAATTTATAATCAATAATCTCCGATTCCGTCTATAAGCACATCAATTTATAATCAATAATCTCCGATTAACCTAATAAAAATCTCGGGCATTACAGTTTTTAAGCTAAATAAAATAATGGGAATTTTAATTTAAGCTTAAATATTTATTTGAGACATGTTATAGTCAAAGAAATCAAGAAAAAATCAAAAACGTAAAAGGTCATGTCCAGGGGTAAAACGGTCATTTTACACCTAAAAATTAGTAAACGTCATGGCAGTGCCTTATATGCTGTTTTATATACTAATATGGTTATCTTCAATGACTATGGATGATTATGAATTTTTACATGTTAAATGATGATTCAAATTTTTATGGTTAATTAATGAACATTTAAAAGATGTGTTGCATGCTTGGTTTCAAAAATAAAACGATATGTATATACAAGATTTTTTTATTAAGTGATGATAACATGTTGAAGGATGTGAAGGGATTGTGACTACTACATGTTGGAGATAACGTGAGGGTTATGGTCCCAGTGGGAGCCCGACGATCGTGTTTCCTTGGAAACGGATACGAATACTAATACGAATATGTTAATACGTTGGACAAGGCCCAGTTGACCGGTGAGAGTGTCGCTGGTGTCCCCGCCGTCCAGTACTGTGGTTTTTCTCTAGATGGATCCATCTCCCAATACGATTAACAATACGAGTCACAATCACGATCTGAATTCAACGAATACGAATATGAATGTGAATACGAATATGTTGATATGGACATGAATATGTTAATATGAAACATTTCAAGAAAATGTTTAAGTTTAAAGTTTATGCATTGTCATGAAAATGTTATTTTAAGTACAAGTATTTTTCACCGTTGTATGTGAACTGTATTACGTATTACTTTTTATCAAGGATATGATATTTTGAGTCTTTAGACTCACTAGGTGCGCATGATGCAGGTGCTATCGATTATGAATATGTTAAAGGAGTTCTTGATGGTTGACTTTGCTGGACTGAAGGTGCACATAACCCGAGGACCGACGCTAGTTTTCCGCACTAGTTATGATTTATGATTTTAATAATGTTAAGGATATTTTTACGACTTTTTATTTATGTTTTGAGAGGTTTTTGAGAGATTATAGTATGGGCTGTATTTCTAGAATATATAGTTGGTTGTTTTATTTTAAAATGGTTCCAAAATATTTTATGCATGTGTTTATGCAACTCGGCCGACTTATGAGGTTTGAAAAAAATAAAAATAAAAATTTCTAGTACTTTTTAAGAAAACGAATAAGCAGATGTTTCAGTTTTAGTGAGATTAATGGACCTATTTTAATTAATGTTGGGCCTAAACTCCTCCACATCCTTATAAATTTTAATTAAGGTCCCAATATACATTTTTATTTTATCGAACCCTATCCAAAAACTTTATTCCCCCCACCTCATATGTTCGGCCACCCCTCACCTCGCCCAGCATCACCCCTCACGAGCTGCAGCAGCTTTTTCATACCATCTTCAAGGAAAAATCGTGAGAGTTGTGATCCTGTCCCTCCGGTGTTCGTCTCTCGTGTCGTTTGTGCGAATCTTCGAGCGTTTAGACGCAAAGGCACGCCCGATTCCCTTATTTTCTCATCGATCACACTATGTTATGTATGTTGACACTACTAGAAAAAAGCCTAAAGACAACAGTGAACAACCATTGTCGTATGTCCTGAAAAACCGTTGTTAAAGCCCTTGTGGTTAAAGGGTTTGCTCAAAGACAATGGTTTTTCACCGTTGTTGTAGCTTCAATTTGCGACGGTTTCCATCGCAAATAAAATTAGCGACGTACTTATAAAAACCGTCGCTAAAATTAGCGACGATTTGCCATAAAGTCTGCCGCTAATTTTAGCGACGTTTTTTCATGATTTCCGTCGCTAATATTTTCAATAAAATAAAAAAAATTACTTTTGATAATTTAACAAATCTATAAAAACTTACAATTTGACTATGCTAACAATATTCATTAACTTAACTAACACTTAAAAATTTTAAAAAAAATTAAAGCGAAAAAATTTACCCTAATCGAAACTAAAATCGTGTAAGAGAGAAAAATTTTAAGTGTTGTGAAGTGATAAAATCGTGTAAGAGAAAAAAATTTGAAGTGTTGTAAAGTGGTGTGGAGGAAAATGGACCGAAATTGCGGATATTTATAGACAATTTGCGACGGTTTTTGCTTAAACCGTCACTAATAGCAACGGTAATAGCAAAACAGTCGCATATTTTAAATTTGCGACGGTTTTGTTTCCAACCGTCGCTAACATTAGTGATGGTTTCAGAAAAACCGTCCCTAATTTAAAACATGCGACGGTTTTACTTAAAATCATCGCTGATTATACACCGTCGCTAAATTTAAGCAAAACCATCGCTATTTTTAAATTAGCGACGGTTTGAACGAAACCATCGCTAAATATGGCAACAGTTTTTTCAAACCGTTGTCGATTGTCCAAAAAAACACGCTAAAGCAATAAATTTGAAAAATATAACCCATACTAAACCTCTTAAAAATCTCTCAAAAGCATAAATAAATAGTCTTAAAATCTTTAACATAAATCATGAATCATAAATCGTAAATGCGGAAAATGTAGAAGCGCTGTTCCTCGGGTTGTGTGCGCCTTAGGCCAGTCAAATCATCCATCAACACCTCCCTCAACCTCACCTGCATCCAACACACCTAGTGAGTCTATAGATTCGACACACCATAATCTTTATAACAAATAATACGTATAAAACCACATGCAACAGTGAAAATACTTTTACGTAAAGATAACATTTCATGACGTGCAAACATAAACTTTAACCTTTCTTTTTTCTTCAACATGACATAAAAACCTTTAACATGATCACAACTGTTTTCTTTTTCCTTTATTTTGTTGAATTCAGATTGGTTAATTGTGACTTTCCTCAAACCTCAAAAGTCGATGGATCCATCTACATGAAACCGCAGTACTGGACGGCGGGGGACACCAGCAACACTCTCACCGGTCAACTGGGCCCTGGCCTATCCTCATTGAATAGAAAAACGATCGTCAGGACTCCCTCTGGGGCCTTTTCCAATAAATGGGCTCCCTCTAGGGCCTTTTCCCCACACGATATTCCTATTCTTACCGTTACCTCATATTCGTAATAATGGAAATACGATCGTCGGGTTCCCACTGGGACCGTCACCCTCACGATATCTCCAATATTATCGAATTAGTCACAATTACTTCATTTACTTCCACGTTTACATTCTCATCACCTTATTAAAAAATTATGCATAACATAAAATTTTGTTTTTGAAACCAAGCATGCAACATGTCTTTTAAATGTCTTTCTTAAATCATAAAAAAATCCCATAGACATTTATTTTACTCGAGCCACGCCCAAGCCACCTCAAGCCAAAACATAGCCAGTACATCTAGGGACTCTACTGACCAAGCCCATACCAAAAACCAGCCGCTACGCCGCACAATCACTCCTGGAAACTGACCCCATTGCATGTTCTGTGTGTGCGTGAGTTTCATAGCTGCTCTAGGACTCCTAGTTAGCCTAGGACTCTACCAGCTGAGCCACCATCGAGCCCACACAACCATCACCATCCTTGGACCACGCCCAAACCCTACCCAAGCCTAGTTCAGCCCCTGACCGCGCGCACGAGCCACCTGAATCAGAAGACACAAGTTGTGCGCCGGTGCTTCTTTCACGTGCCGCCTCTGTCACTTTGTGTGGAGGCTTCTACCCAGGCCACCACCGAGCCTAGCCCTTCCTAACCTTCCCTGGACAATCCTTGGCCACCGTCCAGACCACCTAACCCAGCCCTAAACCGAGCCATCCCCCATAAATTCTTGGCTACACCAGAATTCCCTCGAGAAGAGTCCCATCCAGCGGGGTCTCCTTTCCAGCCATGTTGCGCGAGTCCCAGCCCCCTAGGGCTCTACCAGGCCCATGCCCCTGACCCTACTCGACCCCAGCCAGCACTTGTCAACCCCCAAGGCCCTATGCAAGCCACCGAGCCCTCCCCTTAATACCATGCATGAGATTTGCACTCAAACTCACGTTTTTACCTTGCTGCCCTCGATTGTCCAGTTTATTTATTTCGTTTGTAGTAATTTTTTTGTGTTCTTAGGACTCTAAAACTTGTGTGAATCGTGCCCCTTAACATCCTAAGACATGGCAGCCCCTTTAACAAAATAATAATCATGTTATTGGATGAAAAATCATGAGTTCAAAACATGGGTATGCATAGTTGCGAAAATATTATGATGTGTTGCTTTTTTTTCATGCAAAACAATTTTAAATAATTACTATGGTGTGAATGATGAGAAAAAGGAGAATATGGCGTGCCTTTGCATATTTTACGCACGAATAAACGTTGACGTCGAAGAACGGAGCAAAAAACCTTGGCTAGCTTCTCCTTGGACCATTCGAAATTTCTTCCAAAGTGTGAGTGTGTGTGAGCCGTGAACTCTGAGTGTTTTTGGGAGAGTTTTCTGAATTTTAAAAAAGGTGGGAGGCGTGTATTGTGTGTGATGGGGAAAGGGTTTTAACATGTTTTATATTAAATAATTCTACTAATAAGGCTTAGGCCTATTAAGCCTCCTAATTAAGCCCAAAAACCTTTAATTAAATAACAAAAATTATTTTCTTTAGACGCACTTGTGAATTCATTAATCGGGTTGTCATTAAGTTCGTATTTTTGTTGAAAAACCAACACCGATAAAATTTACGTCCCGACGTATAAAATCATCTCAAAAACCCCTTATTTTCAAAAATATGAAAAATCATCAACCATATTTTAAATAATTAAATATAATTATTTAATAATAACATTTTACGTTTTTCAGCCTTCGGTCTCCGTTCCTCGATCGCAACTTGAATATTCCTTAAAAATACAATTTTATGCATGATGATAATAAAATCATATTTAACATATGTGCATGTATGTCACATAATCAATTAGCAATTAAAATCAGTTAATTAGCCATTTTTCATGTTTCCTAGATTCGCATGCCATTGGATTACGTTTTCTTAATTTTGGACCTTACAATTCCTTCCTCCCTTAAATAAAATTTCGTCCTCGAAATTAGAACTTATCGAATTGATCTGGATAGCGACTCTTCATGTCTCTCTCAGTTTCCCAAGTAGCTTCCTCTTCCGAGTGATTCAGCCACGTGACCTTGACCATTGGAATGACTTTGTTTCGCAATCTTCTTTCTTGCCTTGCTAAAATTTTGACAGGTCTTTCTTCATATGTAATATTTGGAGTTAGTTGAAGTGGTTCATAGTTCAGTACGTGTGACGGATTTGACATGTACTTCCGCAGCATTGAGATGTGGAACACATTGTGAACTCCTGAAAGTGCTGGTGGCAATGCCCATTCTATAAGCTAGTGTCCCAATTTTCTCCAAAATCTCAAACGGACCTATAAATCTTGGACTAAGCTTGCCCTTCTTTCCAAAGCACATAACACCCTTCATAGGTGCTATTTTCACAAATACATGGCCGCCCACTGCAAACTCTAAGTCCCTTCGTCTTTTGTTCGCATAACTCTTTTGTCGGCTTTGTGCAGTTTCATTCTCTCACGAATTTTGACTACAAGCTCGGCAGTCTCTTCAATCACATTCGAACCAATATCTCTTCTTTCTCCAACCTCGTCCCAATGAATAGGAGATCTGCATTTCCTTCCATGGAGTGCCTAAAAAGGATCCATCCCGATTGATGATTGGAAACTATTATTGTAGGTGAACTCCACTAGAAGTAACTTTGGTTACCAACTGCCTTGGAAGTCATTAACACATGCTCGAAGTAGATCTTCCAGAATCTGTACAACTCTTTCAGACTGTCCATCGGTTTGAGGATGAAATGATGTACTGAATAATAACTTGGTCCCCATCGCTGCATGTAGACTCTTCCAAAAAGACGACGTGAATCTCGGATCTCTGTCAGAAACTATAGACACAGGAATCCCATGCAGGCGAACTATCTCTCGAATATATAAGTTAGCGTACTGAATCATGGTGAAAGTCGTCTTAATAGGTAGAAAATGCGCTGATGTGGTAAGACGATCAACTATCACCCATATAGCATTGAATCCTTTAATTGTATTTGGCAATCCCACAACAAAGTCCATGGTGACATTTTCCCATTTCCACTCGGGAATAGGGAGTGGCTTCAATTTCCCCGCTGGTCTTTGGTGCTCTGCTTTAACTTGCTGACAAGTCAAACACTCGGTTACAAATCTCAGAATGTCCCTCTTCATGCCTGACCACCAATATAACAACTGTAAATCTTTGTACATCTTTGTACTTCCCAGATGGATGGAGTAAGGCGTGTCATGGGCTTCCTTCAAAATAAGATCTCTCAAAGCATCATCACTAAGAACCCATAACCGATCTCGATAACGAACTATACCATCCACTTCTTAATATAATTTCCGACCCTTGGCTTCATCTCTAGCTCTCCACTTTTGCAACTGCTCATCGGTGGACTGCCCATCACGAATTCTATCTCTCAAAGTCGACTGTACTGATAACTTGGCCAGATTAGGGGCCTCGCCCCTAGCATACATTGTAAGCTCAAACCGTTGTATCTCGGACTGCAACGGTCTTTGGAATGATAGATGAGTGATAATTGCTGCTTTTCTACTCAGTACGTCTGCCGCTACATTAGCTTTTCCCGGATGGTAGCTAATGTCACAATCATAATCCTTTACTAACTCAAGCCATCTGAGCTGTCTCATATTCAGCTCCTTCTAGGTGAAGAAGTCTTTCAAACTTTTATGGTCGGTGAATATCTTGCACTTCTCCCCATATCCAGATAACGATAGTGTACCTCAAGTGAACGGATCCAACTCTCAGCAGCAAAGGGATCGGTGGTGCCAGAAAACTCCTTCTGCCCTAGCCTCCGGAACTGATCATAAACGTCATGATGTGGCCTATGTGCCTGTTGCATCTGCTGTAACTGCTGCTGCAACTGCTGCTATTGTAACTGCTGCTGCTGTATCTGCTGCTCGAAAAGTCGAGTCACCCCCTCAAGAGCACGAGTAACAGCATCTCCAGGTGGTGGTGGTGGTGCATTTCTTTGATTGTTCCCCTGGTGATTCACGTTGTTCTCTGCCTGATTCTCAATAACGGGAGCACGTCTAGGAGGCATTTTATCTGAATGTTTTTCAAATTCTAACGTAACCAACATGCATTTAAATCTAAGTTTTCTAATCATGCGACATATCCTAACTCATTTTAGCAATTTAAGCATGCAAAGCATAAATACTCAAAAGCTAGTAAACATGTAGCGTGAACATAACATTCATATTGTCATGCCGGTAACATGATATTAAATCACATAAAACATGTAAAACTTACAACTTGAGGCTTGATGTCTGATCTTCACGGTACTGATGGTGGCACAACCCTTTACAAGACATTTTCTATGATACCAACTGAAACGTCTGCCCTTTTTTATTGCTTAAAAAGTATTAGAAATTTTTTTTTACACTAAATTTTCGGCCATGACATTTAACACATGAAAATATAAAATATTTTCCCCGCTAAAATAAAACCTCAACCAACTAGTATTTCAAAAATCAATGAGATAGTCATAAAAATGAAATCGTCGCATGTTTTACCAAACCTAAAAAGCAATAAATTTGAAAAGTATAGCCCATACTAAATCTCTCAAAAATCTCTCAAAAACATAAATATATAGTCTTAAAATCTTTAACATAAATCATGAATCATAAATCGTAAATGCGGAAAAAGTAGAAGCGCTGATCCTCGGGTTGTGTGCGCCTTCAGTCCAGTCAAATCATCCATCAAGACCTCCCTCAACCTCACCTGCATCCAACACACCTAGTGAGTCTATAGACTCAACACACCATAATCTTTATAACAAATAATACGTATAAAACAACATGCAACAGTGAAAATTACGTAAAGATAACATTTCATGACGTGCAAACATAAACTTTGACCTTTGTTTTTTCTTCAACATGACATAAAAACCTTTAACATAATCATAACCGTTTTCCTTTTCCTTTCCTTTGTTGAATTCAGATCGTTAATTGTGGCTTTCTTCAAACCTCAAAAGTCGATGGATCTATCTACTTGAAACCGTAGTACTGGGCGGCGGGGGACATCAGCAATACTCTCACCGGTCAACTGGGCCCAGGCCTATCCTCATTGAATAGAAATAAGATCGTCGGGGCTCCTTTTGGGGCCTTTTCCCCTCACGATATTCCCATTTTTACCGTTACCTCATATTCGTAATAATGGAAATACGATCGTCGGGCTCCCGTCACCCTCACGATATCTCCAATATTATTGAATTAGTCACAATTACTTCACTTCCTTCCACGTTTACATTCTCATCACGTTATTAAAAAATCATGCATAACATAAAATTTTGTTTTTGAAACCAAGCATGCAACATATCTTTTAAATGTCTTCCTTAAATCATAAAAAAAATTCATAGACATTTAAAAATCATAATTTAATCATGAACATTTCATAAACATTTAAAAATAATCAAAATATCATAAAAACAACATTTAGGGCACTGCCATGACGTTTACTAATTTTTAGTGTAAAAAGACCGTTTTACCCATGCACTTGACATTTTACGTTTTTGACTTTTTTCTTGATTTCTTTGAATCTAACATGTCCAAAATAATTATTTAAGCCTAAATTAAAATTTTCATAATTTTATTTAGCTTAAATACTAGACTTTTAATTAATTCGTAGTTAGTCGTTTCGAAAACGTTTTAATCTCGAAAAATTTCAAAATTTAATATAAAATTTCCAAATTAAAAACTTAGGCTTATAATAATTATTTAAGCTTAAATATAATTTTTCATAATTTTATAAAGCCTAAAACTAAGCGTTTCAATTAATTAGTTAATTAACATTTCGTCTGACGATTAAATCCCGAATAAATTCAAAAATCGTTATTTTGATCCCAAATTTTTAACATAGCCTTTTTATGATTTATTCTACCCTTCCAAGTCATGATCCACATCCGTGGACCCATAGATTCAATTTTTTCCCTATAATTTTTGAAATTGACACCCTAACGAACCACCACCCAAGCCATCTCCGCATTTACTCGAGCCACGCCCAAGCCACCTCAAGCCAAAACATAGCCAACCCATCTAGGGACCCTACTGACCAAGCCCAACCCCTAAGCCGCACAATCACTCCTGGAAACTTACCCCATTACATGTGGTGTGTGTGCGTGAGTTTCATAGTTGCTCTAGGACTCTTAGTTAGCCTAGGACTCTACCAGCTGAGCCACCATCGAGCGCACACGACCCTCACCAACCCTGGACCATGAACAGACCCTACCCAAGCCCAGCCCAGCCCCTGACTGTGCGCACGAGCCACCTGAATCAGAAGACACAAGTTGTGCGCTGGTGCTTCTTTCACGTGCCTCCTCTGTCACTTGGCGTGGAGGCTTCTACCCAGGCCACCACCGAGCTCAGTCCTTCCTAACCTTCCCTGGACCATCCTTGGCCACCGTCCAGACCACCTAACCTAGCCCTCAACCGAGCCATCCCCTAGAAATTCTCGGCTACACCAGAATTCCCTCGAGAAGAGTCCCATCTAGCGGGGTCTCCTCTCCAGCCATGCTGCGTGAGTCCCAGCCCCCTAGGGCTCTACCACGCCCTCGTCCCTAACCCTACTCAAGCCCCAGCAAGCCCTGGTCAAGCCCCCAAGGCCCTATGCAAGCCACCGAGCCCTCCCCTTAATACCATGCATGAGATTTGCGCTCAAACTCACGTTCTTACCTTGCTGCCCTCGGTTGTACAGTTTATTTCTTTCGTTTGTAGCAATTTGTGTGTGTTCTTAGGACTCTAAAACTTGTGTGAATCGTGACCCTTAACATCCTAAGACATGGCAGCCCCTTTAACAACATAATAATCATGTTATTTGATAAAAAATCATGAGTTCAAAACATGGGTATGCAAAGTTGCGAAAATATTATGATGTGTTGCTTGTTTTCATGCAAAACGACTTTAAATAATTACTATGGTGTGAATGATGAGAACAAAGAGCATATGGCGTGCCTTTACGTATTTTACGCACGAATAAACGTTGACGTCGAAGAACGGAGCAAAAAACCTTGGCTAGCTTCTCCTTGGACCATTCGAAATTTCTTCCAAAGTGTGAGTGTGTGTGAGCCGTGAACTCTGAGTGTTTTTGGGAGAGTTTTCTGAATTTTAAAAAAGGTGGGAGGCGTGTATTGTGTGTGATGGAGAAAGGGTTTTAACATGTTTTATATTAAATAATTCTACTAATAGGGCTTAGGCCTATTAAGCCTCCTAATTAAGCCCAAAAACCTTTAATTAAATAACAAAAATTATTTTTTTTGACTAGCTTGTGAATTTATTAATCGGGTTGCCATTAAGTTCGTATTTTTGTTGAAAAACTAACACCGATAAAATTTACGTCCCGACGTATAAAATCACCTCAAAAACCCCTTATGTTCAAAAATATGAAAAATCATCAACCATATTTTAAATAATTAAAAATAATTATTTAATAAAAACATTTTACGTTTTTCAGCCATCAGTCTCCGTTCCTCCATCGCAACTTGAATATTCCTTAAAAAATACAATTTTATGCATGATGATAATAAAATCATATTTAACATATATGCATGTATGTCACATAATCAATTAGCAAATAAAATCAGTTAATTAGTCATTTTTCATGTTTTCTAGATTCGCATGCCGTTGGATTACGTCTTCTTAATTTTGGACCTTACAGTTATGCATCGGTTTTGCTTAGATTTTAGCAAAAACGTTGGACATTCTTGCATATTTCTCACGCCTTGATCTTGATTTGTAAGGGACTGCCATGGGTTGAGAGATAAGAGCGATCTACAGTAGGCATACCATGAATTCAGATGGGAAATGTCAAGCTAGAACCCGTACTGCAGGTGACCGATCGTATCTCGTCATTCTAAGGCTTGGGACGATTAGGTTGTGCAAAGAAGCCGTGGGCAGCGTGATTGGGCTCAGTCCGGGCCGTGGTTCAAACCCTGGTGGGTCTTTGTCGCGGCTTGGAATGGTCCGTGAGCCGCTGGACGCATGGCTTGGGTGGGATCGTGTGTTATGTAGCATGCTAGATTGCGGTTTGGAGGTGTTCGAGCGATCCATCATGAAGGGACTATAGGCCTAAGTTTGTTCAATCCAGGAGGGGGCTCTTGGTTTGGTCTTGGTCTTAGGATAGTCGGCTAGGGGCTGGTCCAAGCGAGTTTGGTCTAGGTTCGAGAAATCGGGAGCTAGGTGCACTAGGATTTGATTCTTATTGCGTTCAAAAAATTCCAGCAGTTGTGCGAGGGCTTTTGTGGGTCTTAGGTGGTCTGAAATAAGTGGTTTAAGGGCTGGTCATGTGGTTTCAAGTCATGGTTTAGGTTTGGAAAAGTTTGGTTGAGTTTTGGGTTAATTCAGATTAAAACTAGAACTCCGGTCCAATTTTTAAAACGAATCATAGAAATTAAAGCATGGGCTCCATTTTATGTCTAGAAAATGGTTATATATATGTTTTGAGATATTTAATAAGTTTGGTTGGCTTCGGGTCGAAATTTTGAGGTTTAGGGATAAAATGGTCAATTAGGGTTCTAGGGACAAAAAAGTCATTTTGCACTCGGGTCGAGATAGCAATCCTGGCAGCGCCCTGATAACTGAAATTACATGTTTAAAATGTATATTTTTAATATGAATATGAATTTTTATGAAATTACGGGAATTATGTTGCATGCTTGGTTTTAAGAAAATGTACATATATCTATGAATTTTATAAGTGATGAATACGATGCCAAGTTTTTGAAGGAGGTGAGTTGGCTGTGACTAATACGAACATGCAAGGCCAAGGCTCAGTGGATGGGTAAACTGCCGGTGATGTCCCCGCACCGGGTACCGCGGTTATACGTAGATGGATCCATCGACTAAGAACTGATACAAAAATCACAACTAATTATCTGAATTCAATTAAGGAAAAGAATACGTATATGATGACACGATATGACATGATTTGATATGAGGTGTTTAATTTTATGTTCATGTTTTGAAAGAGCATGAAAGTTGCTTTAATTATAGTATTTTTCACTGTTTCCTGATATGTATATGTACTTTTTATATCGGTTCCGGTGCGTTGAGGTTTTAGACTCACTAGGTGTGGTTGATGCAGGTGATCTTGTGGTTGAGGAGACTGGCTGAAGACTGAGTAGGCTGAGCTGCGGTACACATGAAAACCCGAGGACCTTGCATTTCTTCTGCATAATATGATTCTGAGACATGGGTTTGAGTGGTTGGATGACCTCTTAAAATGCATGGTTGACTGCTTTTATTCATATGCATGTGAATGTGTATTTTTTAACATAGCTTTAAAAAACATATTTCAGTGGTATTTGTTTGGAACTTAATTTCGGAGTTTAACAAACTGAGCATGAAAATATTAAACAACTAATCAAGGAAACTAAGAGTAACTGAACTAAAAGTTTCGTAACTGATAGTTACCTGAATTGAAGATCAATATATAATCAAGGGAAACTGAACTGACTTAAGCTAACTGAAGTTGTGTGGACAAATGAAATATCAGTTAGAAACTGATCAGTTACACAACCATCAGTTTATCCTATCGGCTAAAAAGGATAAACTAAGTAATCAGCTTTACACGTCATCAGTTAAGAAACGTAGCTATCAAACGACAATTGTACAAAAGCAGATTGCAACGTGCAGTGGGAACGCCACATTTCCGAAAATCTACCATGTATGAGTGTCAGAAAGATGTTGACGTGGCGATCAACGGATATAAAGATTCAAAATGTATTCATTGTTACCGTTGGAAGCAAAGCCTATAAATAGCCAAGAAGATCAGCTGAAGAGAGGTTATCGAATCAGTTTCCAAGTTATCCATCTTCTAGCTTAAACGAATTCTTTCAAGATCACTCTCAAAAGGCTCACGCTTATTATACACGTCAATAGCTTTCAGGCTATATATTTGAGCTAAGAGCACAAAACACTTACTGTTGTATTATTGATCTTATCGAGATCAGTTGTGCCAAGAAATCACACATCAGTTGAGTAATGATAAATTGTATTGATACTAAGAGTTTAAGTCTTGGCAGTGTTAAATCCAAACTAAAGTGGGTTTGTACAAATCGTTGTATAGATCAAAGTATTTTAGTGAATATTCTATTTTTGAGATAGAAGGGGTGACGTAGGGGTATTTGAAATCTCCGAACATCCACAAAATCGTGTGTTCCTTCTTATCTATTATATTTTATCTGTCTTTTGGTTATTTCCGCAATTTTATTAAGTTAACTGATTGACATTGACAACAAGATTCGTGAACTCAGTTTTTACTAAACTGATTCAATTTTAGAAGAAGTGAAAAATTGTAGAGTGTTTATTCAACCCCCCTTCTAAACACTCTTTTCTCACCTAACAGATCCTAACAAGTGGTATCAGAGCAGTTAAATCTTGTTTCTGAATATTTCTTACCTACTATGATTACCATGTCTTCCTTCAATAAAATCCCAATGTTTTCCAGAGAGGACTTTGACAACTAGAAGATTCGGATGCAGGCTTATCTAGCTACACAAGATGATGATATGTGGTACGTCATAACTGACGGACCAATGAAAATTCTAAAAACAAATACAACAGTGGCTATAACTGATGGTGCTCCTCAGCGCATCGAGAAACCACGTGAAGAATGGTTAGTCGAAGATAAAAAGAAAGCCAATTAGGATAATGTGGCATAAGATATTCTATATAAAACCTTGGACAAGGTGACATTCACTAAGATCAAGCTCTGCAAGACAGCAAAGGAAATTTGAGAGAAATTAATCCAGCTGTGCGAGGGAAATGAACAAACTAAAGAGTACAAATTATCTTTTGCAGTTCAGAAGTTTGATAACATCAAAATGAAGACAGGGGAGTTTATGCACGAATATGATGAGAGAATTAGCGGCATTATAAATGAACTGAATGCACTGGTAAAAGTATATTCAAATAAAGAAGTTGTTCTGAAAGTGGTTCGAAGTCTTCCCAAATAATGGGATGTTAAGACCACGGCCATGCGAGAATCAAAGGACCTAAATAAGGTCGAACTTCATGATTTATTTGCTGATCTAAAAACTTACGAGTTTGAGCTGCAAACAAGAGAAGGAGAACCTTCTACACCAGCAGCTACTACCGCTCTAAGTTCTCACAAACTGGAACCAACAGGTTCAGTTGAGAAATCTGCTGATCAGCTAAGTAATGAAGCAATGTCATTATTCGTAAGGAAATTTGGAAAATTCATGAGGAGAAATCAAGGTTCTTAACAACGAAACTATTAGAAGAGCAACTCCAAAGAAGAACCAAAATCTTGCTTCAACTGTGGGAAGCAAGGTCATTTTATTGTTGACTGTCCAAAACAAAAGAAGGACATCGAACATTTATCTGATAAAGGAAAGAAATCAGTTGAGTACAAGAGAAGAGACATGAATGATAACAGATCATTCAAGAAGAAGCATGAGGTTTTGCTTGCTGAAGAGAGCAAATCTAAATGGGCGGAAACTGAAAGTGAAAAGTCAGATTCTGAAAGCTCAGACAGTTCAATTGATGATGAAGAAGAAGTTAAGTGCTTAGTGTCAAATGAGGCAGAACTGGAGTCAACAAGCAAACAGGTATTTGACTTTACTATACCGACTTTACACGAGAAGAACTCATAGACACTTTGCATGACATGGTGAATGAGTTTCACAAGCTTGCTCGCTCCTTCGAAAAAGCTAAAACTGAGCAAACTGATCCCACAGACAATAAAACTGAAACTGACTGAAATGTTGAGTCTAAAAAGGGAGATTGCCAAAGAAAAAGCTGAAATGAGCGAGAGTCAATCTTTGATTCGTCAGTTAAAAACTAAAATTTCAAAACAAACGGATTTGATTCAAGCTTGAAATAAGTCATTAGTCACGCTGACTAAAATGCAGAGTCTACAAAAATCAGTTACTGATAGAACTGGTTTATGCTTCAATTGCATTGAGAAAAACTCTGTAAGTGATACCATTCCCAAGTTCAATGAGCACAAAGGTAAATTCATTAACTTTGTGAAATCAACGGTGGTACAAGAATTATTTGAACCAAGTAAACCAAATGTCCAGCCGATTGAACCTAAGAACAAAGCACAACGGTTTGGAATTCGGTGTAGTCTGAAGAGTTCAACTGATTCAAGAAGCTGGACATTCAAGAAGTTCAGTTAAAAAATTCAAAACTCTAAGGATGACTATTACGATTACTATAACTGTAAGCCAGCTCGATGGCGATATCGAGTAAACAAACAGTCGAATAAGGTTCACAATCATGCTATTACATCCATACACCACACACCTAACACACAGACAAGGAAAAGTTATTTGGAACACAACGACTGGAAGGTGAATTAGACTGATCCAAATCTTGGTTCCTAAAAGACTAATCAGTTTAGAACCCAAATAGATATGGGTACCAAAATTATATATTGTGTAACATCCGAAAAACAACCTATGTAAACCACATGCATGCAAATCATTTTAAGTGCTTAATTGTTTATTTAATTGATTTTAAATGCTAGCATGATATTTATTACATGATTAAAGGTATGATTGCATGATTAAATGATAATATGACATGATTACATGAAATTTGAGGATTTTACCAGAATATTCGATAACCGGCAGGGAAAAAGAGACCGGGGACGACCAAGACAAGAATATGTATTTTCATTAAATAATGGCAAGGCTTCCTAATATGATTAAAAATAATTTAATGTTTCTAAAAATGTTGGATTTCGAATTATTTTACGAGTCGAGCTCGATTTTTCCAGGGAAGCAAGTTTTGGGTAAACAAGGAGTTTTAAAAGATCAAAAATATTATTTTTGAGAAACTAATTTTATAAAATTTTATGTTTTAATTAAATAAGTGTTATTGGGTTCAATTTAATTATTTAAAGTAAGCTCAATTGCCCTTAAGCTTGTAAGCCCAAAACCAAAGCCCATTTAACTTGCAATTAAATATATAAATATGTTACCTACGCTATCCAAACACCACAATTCATTCTTGATCCAGCCAAAAACACACCTTACACACGCCAAATATTTTTGAGATTTAGGAGGAAGGAAAAAGGTTAGGGTTGTTCGTCGTCCGATTGTCCAACGTCGCGCACTCTCGCCAACGATCGTCTATTCGACCGTTATAAACGCAAAGACACGTTTTATAAACCCTTTTAAACATCATAAAAATCATATTACGCATGATTTAATTGTTTATGCATGAAAAAAAATAGGTGTTTGAATATTTTTACGTATGAACGTTTATTTTCAAAAATACGATGTTTTTACGCTTATATGAAAAACGTTTTGAATTCGACGAGTACGCTGCCAACGTAAGGTATTATATGAATGAATTATGGTTAAAATATGATAAACATTAAGTGGAAATATGGCTGGAACCGAAGGTATATCATAGGAAAAGAGCCAAGGGTTTTCTAGGTGCAATTTTTCTTGTTGGTTTGATTTACGGTTCGATGGACTGCATGGGGGCTCACGGCTTTGCTAGGTCTTGGGTTGGGGCCTTGACTGGATGTGGTTCAGGGTCAAGAAGAGTCCTAGCATGGCTAAGACTCCTTGGTCGCAGCTTTGGAGGAGTCCTATGGAGCATGGACTCCTCGCGCGAGCTAGATGGGTTGGCAGCAACCAAGGGGGCTTGCGGCAAGGCCAGGGAGGCTCACGGTGGGTTCTTTATGGTCTACGGAAGGTGGTACAGGGTTGGGTCAGGGGCTGGAGCACTGGGTTTGCTGCTGGCTCGAGTAAAACGTGAGAGAGCTCTGAGGCGCGCTGCTGCTGTCTTCATGTGCAGGTGGCTTCCACAAATTTTAAAATAGTTCAAAAGTACGGTACGTTACATTACTTGTTCAAAAAGATCGGGACAACACAACCGTTTCTTTGTTTCATTGAATCGAGGGCTTGACTCCGTTTTTGAGCGCGTTGCTTTTCGTGGTCGAAGAATCGCGTCACCACTCTTCTTCAAGAACCTCAACAGGAGGTAACTAAAGAAATTGTTACAGAAGTGGTTTCAGTTGTGACTGAATCATCACATAGGGCCTTGGTGATTTTTAATGAAGTAGACAAGGAGCAAGTACCAGAATCATCTGAAGCTCTGTCTCATCACATACCAATGGCTACTGATTCCATGATAGAAGACATTCAGTCCAACTTTCACCATTTAATGTCATTTATTTCTGATGTAAAGTCAACCCAATTGCTGCACACTCTAAAAATTGATTCTTTCAAGGAAAATACAATGAAGAACCTACAGCAGGTTACAAATAATATCACTTCCTTATTTCTCCAACTAGATCAATTAAGGAGAAACCGAGTGACTGTTCAATTACATTTCCACCCGAAATGTGCTGCCGTCAATATCACGCACTTGGCATATGCTGATGACTTGCTGTTATTATCTCATGGTGACGTGTCTAGTGTCTCTATGATCATGCATTGCTTGGATCAGTTTGGGGATATGGCTGGCTTCAGAATTAATGCACTAAAATCCAATATTTATACGGCTTGTATGGCTGATAGCGTGAGGCAAGAGATATTGATGATAACTGGCTGTGCTGATGGGTTGTTGCCATTCAGATATTTAGGGGTCCCATTAGCGGGTGCACAACTCAAAGCAGCAGATTATAGCATTCTTGTTGACACCATTGCGATGAGAATTAATGCTTGGCCCAGGAACTCTTTATCTTATGCAGGGAAAATAGAACTAATTCGATCAGTGGTTCAAGGATTGGAATGTTTCAAGCTATCCATACTACCTATTCCGTCCTGTGTGATTGACTCGATTCAATCAATTTGCCGGAAGTTTGTTTGGTTAACAAAGCATCCGCCTATTGCATGGACTTCAGTTTGCAAGCCTTTGGAGGATGGAAGATTGGGTCTTAAGGATCTCAAGTCATGGAACAAAGCTTTACTTGCAAAAACGCTGTGGAAAATCAACCTCAAGAAACATAGCCTCTAGATTAAATGGGTTGAACACTTCTATCGCAGTGCCAGTGACATTTGGAGTTGGGAGGTGCATAAACAAGACTCTCCACTACTCAAAAAACTGCTCCATCTCCGTGACTTGCTCATAGGTGGTTTCGGTACAAAGGAAATAGCCCAACATAAAATATGTTATTGGTTTGCTTCACATCATGGTATGTCTAGGGCATATGAATACTTCGTGCAATCTAAATGGAAGTGGCCTTGGAAGATCATCTTGTCTCGGCATTGCATCTTGCCAAAGCACCGTATCATTTTATGGTTGCTAGCCCATCAAAAACTTCTAACGCGTGACCGACTGGATTTGTGGAAGATAAGATATGTATGCTGTGCAATGAAGTTGATGAATCAAACTCACATCTTTTCTTCAAATGTCGTATTTCAAAGACAATCTGGGATGGGGTTCGACATTAGTTAGATATGAAGAAGATCATGGCCATGCCAACTTCTGTCCTCAAAGCGTTTAGAGAAATGTACAGAGGGAAGTCTACTTTAGACAAAATGAGAGTCACAGCCCTTGCAGCCACGGTATACAATGTTTGGAACTTAAGGAATCGAGTGATTTTTGAGGGAGAAAAACCGAAGATTGAAGATACCATTAGGAAAATCCAGATTCACACCTACAGATGTGTACCGAATATGATTGATATATTTTCTTAAGAAAATTGAGTAGGCGGTTATGTATTTTATGTTGGTATACTATCTCCTGAGAATGCACAGTGTATCTGTACTGCTACATTTTTACCTTTTTCAATGAATTAGTTCATTAAAAAAAAAATAAGAAAAGGCCAAATCAACCGACTGATCAAAGACCAGCTGATAAAAGAGCAACGACAAGAAGAAGTCCAAATCAGTTACAAGACCGTATTATTATTCAGTTGAGAATTTTGGCAGATTCTTTGACTCTGATATTCTTTTATTCTTTGTACGAATATGAACATTGATAGAGTCTTCAATAAATTATCTACAAGATTTCAGTTTGATCAGTTCATATATTCCAGGTTTTGTCCAAAAACTAAAAGGGAGAAATTGTTGGAAACTTAATTTCGGAGTTTGACAAACTGAGCATGAAGAGATTAAACAACTGATCAAGAAAACTAAGGGTAACTGAACTAAAAGTTTCGTAACTGTTAGTTTCCTGAACTGAAGATCAATATATAATCAAGGGAAACTGAACTGACTTAAGCTAACTGAAGTCATGTGGACAACTAAAAGATCAGTTAGAAACTGATCACTTACACAACCATCAGTTTATCATATAGGCTAAAAACGATAAACTAAGTAATCAGCTTTACAAGTCATCAGTTAATAAACGTAGCTATCAAACAATAATTGTACAAAAGCAGACTGCAACATGCAGTGGGGATGCCGCATTTCAGAAAATCTATAGTGTACGAGTGTCAGAAAGATGTTGACGTGGCTATAAACGAATATAAAGATTCAAAATGCATTCATTGTTACCATTGGATACAAAGCCTATAAATTGCCAAGAAGATCCGCTGAAGATAGGTTACCGAATCAGTTACCAAGTGTTGGAAACTAAGTTTCGGATGTTTGACAAACTGAAGGGCTAAAAGATCGAATTAACTGATCATATAAACTAAACATAATGGGACACCTCAACTAAATCTAGCAACTGAACTATCCAACAAACCGATCTACGTAACTGGACGTGCAGTCAACTGACTGCAGTTGTGAAATTTATCAGCTTTTACATTTCTGCTGACCTTTCAGCTGGAAACCCCATCAGTTGAAAATGACAACCGACAAATAGTACAACAGTCTGCAACTGTTAGTGGTAACGCCGAATTTCAGAAAAGGCGCACTGTACTATTGACAGAGGAATTTTGACGTGGCATATCAACGGATAGAAAGTTTAAACCGCATTCAATATTACCGTTGGAGGCAAGCCTATAAGTAGCAGAGAGAAGCAGCTGAAGAAAACAACGAAAACTTTACAATCAGTTGCGAAGAGTGAACTAGCAATCTTTCTTACTGTTACTCTCCTGAAATTTACGCTCACGCATATCATATACATTCATAGCCGTTAGGCTATCTTTCGAGCATTTTAGCACATTGTGATTACTGTGAAACTTGATCCTACAGATCAGTTGTGCTAAGTTTTTCAATCGAGTAAATTGAGTTGTAAACTAAGAATTTCAGTTTTGGCATTGTTAAGTCCAAACTGAAGTGGGTCTGTACAAGTCTTGTATTGATCAAAGTTTTTAGTGGAAATCCTATCTTCAAGATAGAAGGGGTGACATAGGAGTAATTGAAATCTCTGAACATCCAGAACAAACCTTGTGCATCTTTTACAAGCTTTTCAGTTACTATATTCTATCTTTCAGTTAGTTATATTCCGCACTTAACTGTTAACTGACTGTGATAGACTGACAAGATTTTGAGAATCAGTTTCTCACCAAACTGATTCAAACCTTCGAGAAAGAGTTAAAAACCGTGAGTGTTTATTCAATCCCCCCTTCTAAACACTCTTCATCCTCTAACCAATCCTATTAAATGGTAGAACCAGGTTGATCTTGTCCTTGAATATTCTTATCCACGAAACTTATCATTATGACTTCATTCAACAAAATTCCTATGTTTTCCAAAGAAGACTTTGATGACTGGAAAATCCAGATGCAGGCTCACCTAGCAGCACAAGATGACGATATGTGGTACGTCATTACTAATGGACCCACGAAGATATTGAAAGTCAATACAGTTGTTGCCATAACTGATGGGGCACCTCATCGAATAGAAAAGCCCAGAGAAGAATGGAAAGCTGAAGATAAAAGAAAAGCCAACTTGGATAATGTGGCGAATGATATCTTATACAAAACGCTGGATAAAGTCACTTTCAGCAAAATCAAAATGTGCAAAACAGCTAAGGAAATATGGGAGAAACTGATACAGTTGTGTGAAGGAAATGAGCAGCCTAAAGAGAATAAGCTATCAGTTGCCGTTCAAAAATTTGATAACATCAAGATGAAAGTTGGAGAATCAATGCATGAATACGATGAAAGAGTCAGTTGCATTATCAATGAGTTAAATGCACTTGGAAAGGTGTATTCCAACAAAGAAGTTGCACTGAAAGTTGTTAGGGGTCTTCCCAAGGAGTGGGATGTTAAGAACATGGCGATGAGGGAGTAAAAAGACCTAAAAATGGTTGAGCTCCATGACCTGTTTGCTGATCTGAAAGCTTATGAGTTTGAGATGCAGACTAGAGATGAGTGTGAGGCCCGGAGCCGAAGAGGGCGGGGGGTGATCGTCGGTGCCATGAGGTTGCACGGACTATGAGCGTCTCCTGGCAGGCTTCTAGGCGGAGGAAACATGAATGAACCGATCTTACACTGGAATGAGAGGGATTCCAAGACTGTTCAATGTAATGGACTGTACAATTGAAGAAGGCTTAAAAGATTTAATATGTACTACTCATACCACGAAGGTGCATCTTCTTTTCGGTAGCTCATCACATGAGAACTCCAAAGTTAAGCGTGCTTGAAAGTTTCCTAGGGTGCGTGTGAGTGAGGACATAAGCACGCTGGAAAGACTCGTCTTCGTACAGTGAGGACAGTCGTCGAATCCGGGGCTTTGAAGTTGGTATCAGAGCCGACCTCTCCTAGTATGTTGTGGGTTCCGGGACGAACCAAACGGAAGCTGGTGGGCATGTGAGGCCCGGGGCCGAAGAGGGCGGGAGGTGATCGCCGATGCCATGAGGTTGCACGGACAATGAGAGGCTCCTGGCAGGCTTCTAGGCGGAGGGAACATGAATGAACCGATCTTACACCGAAAGGAGAGGGATTCCGAACTGTTCAATGTAATGGATTGTATAGTTGAAGAAGGCTTAAAAGATTTGATATGTACTACTCATACCACGAAGGTGCATCTTCTTTTCGGTAGCTCATCACATAAGAACTCCAAAGTTAATCGTGCTTGACTTGGGGCAATTTTGGGATAGGTGACCTCCTGGAAATTTGCCTAGGGTGCGTGTGAGTGAGGAAATAAGCACGCTGGAAAGACTCGTCTTGGTACAGTGAGGAGAACCTTCAACACCAGCAGCTAAAACAGCTTTAACTGCTGTCAGACTGGAACCAAATGGTTCAGTTGACAAATTTGCCGATCAGCTGAGCAATGATGCAATGTCATTGTTTGTCAAAAAGTTTGGAAGGTTTATGAGGAAGAATCAAGGAAACTTCCAGAAGCAATACCAGAGAAACAATTCTAAAGAAAAACCATATACTTGCTACAACTGTGGCAAAGCTGGTCACTTTATTGCTGACTGTCCCGAACCAAAGAAGGACAGTTGATGATCAACTGAAAAGAATCCCTATGAGCACAGAAGAAGGACCAAGGATGACAAGAAATCATTCAAAAATAACATGAAGTGCTTTTGGCTGAAGAGAGCAAATCTAAGTGGGCAGAAACTGACAGTGATGAGTCAAAACCAGAAAGCCCAATCAGTTCAAGTGAAGATGAGGAAGAAGTCAAGTGTTTAATGGCAGATGATGCTGAACTGCAGTCAGCAAGTGAACATGTATTTGACTTCAGCTCTACTGATTTCACTCGTAAGGAACTCATTATTACATTGCATGACATGGTAAATGAGTATCACAAACTTGCTTGATCGTTTCAGAAGGTTAGAACTGAGCAAAATGATCCCAATGACAACAAAATAGAAACTGATAAGTCAGTTGAACTGTTGAGTCTGAAAAGGGAGATTGCACAGCAAAAAGCTGAAATGATTGAAAATCGAGCCTTGATATGTCAGTTAAAAACTGAAATTTCAAAATATACTGAACTGATTTAAGCTTGGAACAAGTCTTCAGTTGCATTGACTGAAATGCAGAATTCTCAAAAATCTGTTACTGATAAAACCGATTTGGTTTTAATAATCATGATGAAAATTTTGCAAGTGATACACAACCAAGGTTGAATGAAAACAAAGGAAAGTACATTACCTTTGTAAAATCAATTATGGTAAATGAATTCTCAGAACCAAGTAAACCAGCTGTATAATTGACTGAAAGTAAGAACAAAGGCAAACGGTATGGAATTGGATATAGCTCTGAAAGTTCAACTGATGAAAGAAACTGGTCACCTAAACGATTCAGTCGCAAAAAACAGTACTCAAGGAATAGCTATTACAATTACTACAACTGTAAGCCGGTTCAGAAACGATATCAAAAGAATAGTCAGTTGAAGAAGGATACAAATCATATTGTTTCATCCTTACACCACAGACACATTTCCAAGAATTCGAGAAAGACCATTTGGAACATAGCAACTAGAAAGTCAGTTAGACTGGTCCAAGTCTGGGTTCCTAAAGAACTAATCTGTTTAGGACCCAAATGAATATGGATACCAAAATTATATATTGTGTGTAATTGCAGGTAACAGGTTCAAATAAAGAATCAACTTGGTATCTAGACAGTGGCTGTTCGTGGCATATGACAGGAGATGCAAATTTTCTATCTCAACTGATCAAATATAATGGACCAAACATTAGTTTTGGAGACAAATCCAAAGGTGAAACTGTGGGTAGGGGTAAGCTTATCCATGGTAACTTTACAATTAAAGATGTTTTGCTAGTTGAGAATTTGAAGTATAACTTGATAAGCATCAGTCATTTATGCGACAATAATTTCTCAGTTCAGTTTGACAGACACACGTATTCAGTTAGAGACTCAACTGATGAGGTCATCCTAACTGGAAATCGTTGTGGAAACACTCATAAAGTCAGTTGGACTTAACAACCTTATGCACCAGTTTGTTTCATTGCTTCCAAATCTTCTAAAAACTGGTTATGGCATAAGAGGTTGAACCACTTAAACTTTAAATCTATTGCCATCTGAGTAACCATGATCCTGTAACTGGTTTGCCCAAAATAGAATTTTCAAAAGAAAAAGTTTGTTCAGCATGTCAGTTTGGTAAACAAGTAAGATCTTCATTCAAAAACAGAGGTTGTAAATTTTCTTCCCGATGCTTAGAACTATTACATATGGATCTTTTTTGTCCAATACCGGTAATGAGTTTAGGGGGAATAAAATACACCTTAGTTGTAGTGGATGATTTTTCAAGATTTACTTGGGTTATTTTTCTCAAATCCAATGACCAAACTGCTGCACAACTGATTAAGATCTTCAAAAGACTTTTAAATGAAAAATCAGTTGGCATTGATCGAATAAGGTCTGATAGAGGGACTAAATTCATCAATCAAAATCTTTCAAATTTTTTAGAAAATGCTGGAATCAAGCATGAGCTTTTAGCAGCTAGAACATGTCAGCAAAATGGTGTAGTTGAGAGAAGAAATCAGACCCTTAAAGAATCTTCTAGAATAATGCTTGCTAATTCTGGTATTTCTCAAAGGTTTTGGGCCGAAGCAATAAACACTGCATATTACAGTCACAACAGATCAATGATTAATAAGAATCATTTGAAAACACCTTATGAGATCTGGCATTGACGAAAAAGTGTGGTTTCTTACTTCGAAATATTTGGCTGCAGATGTTTTATACTCGATAATGGCAAAAATCATTTAAAAGCCTTTGATGCTAAATATGCAGAGGGAGTATTTCTTGGATATTCATCTGTTAGTAAAGCTTATAGAGTCTTCAACAAAAATACTTTGAATGTTGAAGAATCTATTCATGTTGTTTTTTTATAAATCTGTACTAACTGATAAGCCAACTGATCCAGTTGAGCTAGTTTATAGATTTACAGATATCAGTTTGGAGGATGATAATTAAGAAGAAAATCATATCAATCGAAACATACTTCAAACACCTGAACCAGATGTGTTAGATCAACAAGTTGAACAGGAAGCTGCTACTGATAATCAGTTGGTGGAGCCTACTGAAAATATTCAGTTACCAACTGATGCAGCAGCAACTAAACTAAAGAAAATGCCCAGTTGCAAACTGAAGCAGTTGCTGATGCAGCTCCAACTGAAACTGAAGAAAATACTCTGTTGGAAACTTAAGCAGTTGCTAACTTGGATGCAACAAATGCAGAGTACAGATGGAAGAAATCACATCCTCCGGAATTTGTAATAGGTAATCCATCTGATCTGGTAAAAACTCGCAATCAAATGCTTAATCAATTTATTCATTCAGCTTTTGTTTCCCAACTAAAGCCAAAGAAAACTGATGAACCTCTTGCTGATCCTAACTGGATAAATGCTATGCAAGAAGAGTTAAATCAGTTTACCCATAACAATGTCTGGAACCTAGTTCCAAGACTAGTTTCAAAAACTATTATAGGTACAAAAAGGGTGTATACACCAAGTGCAAGACTGGAGGCAATCAGAATATTCCTTGCCTATGCATCATTCAAGAATTTTAAAGCCTACCAGATGGACGTGAAGAGTGCATTCCTGAATGGTCAGTTGCAAGAAGAAGTATATGTTGAACAACCTTCAGGTTTTATCAATCATCATTTTCCTGATCATGTATACAATTTGAACAAAGCCTTATATGGTCATAAACAAGCTCCAAGAGCTTGGTATGAAACTCTTTCAAAATTTCTAACTGATCACGATTTTTCTGTTGGATCAGTTGATAAGACGTTGTTCAAATTCTCTAAAAATGATCATATTTTACATGTTCAAATTTATGTTGGTGACATTATATTTGGGTCAACTAACCCCAAATTATGCAAGAAATTTGCTAAGTTGATGCAGGATAAATTTGAAATGAGCATGATGGGTGAACTGACATTTTTCCTTAGACTGCAAGTGAAGCAATTGGAGACTTGTATTTCTATCAGTCAAATTGAATACACGAAGGAGTTGATCAAGAAATTTGGCATGGAATCATGTTTAGCTGCAAGTACTCCCATGAGTTCATCAGTAAAACTGGACAATGATCAAGGGAGAATATCAGTTGAGACGACACTCTACGGAGGTTTAATAGGTTCATTATTGGGAACGTACCGTACTTTTAAACTATTTAAAATTTGTGGAAGAATTAAAAATTTTCTTAAAATAAATTGTGAACCTTCAAAATTCGATAAAACAACTGTTCATCACAACATAGTTGCAACCAAATATCCCAAAATATAGTTTGACAAAAGTATTTGCTTAAAATCTCCTGATCAATAACATAAATCAGAGATTTTGAACATTTCATAAACTCTTAAAACTGGGGGGTCCTCGGGTCTAGCCTCCTGCTCAGTCCAAGCCTGCTCCTTGGTCCCCACCCCTAGTCTCCTCAACATCATCCTCACCTGCATCGATCAAGTCTAGTGAGTCTAAAGACTCAACACATATAAACTAGAAGGTAGCAAGTACTACATAATAAAAACACATGCATCTTCAAAATAGGACTTACATACTAGAAACATGAACTTGAACTTGAAAACATGAACGTACTTGGAACTTGAACATAATAGCGTAACATAGACGTGCTATGGTCATAAAACTTTTGTAAACATACTTGCATCTTAAATACTTGGCATACATAACATATTTTTTTGCGTAGAGGCATGTTTCAAAGCGTGTGACCCATACATAAAATTTCCTGATCAGACTAAACCACAGTATTGGGCTGACAGGGAAGATCCACTGCCACATACATGAGATCCCCGTTCATAATTTAATGGGTGGATTGGTCCCCGGTTATGCTTTACCGCTTTCCAATCCTGATCTAAACCCGGTCATGCTTTACCGAGGTGGAGAGTTACTCGGCCACGTTCACCGACTTCCAAACCCGTTTATAGTTGGAAAGGTCCTCGGACACGTTCTCCGGCTTCCAAACCCGTTCATAGTTGGAGAGGTCCCCGGACACGTTCTCTGGCTTCCAAACCCGTTCATAATTTGGTCACAAGACATTTAGCATACCTCAAAAATTTAAATATGCTTTCTTTTTGCACGTCAACATATTTATTGGGCGTTGAGGGATTCGTTGGATCTCGCTTGGGGCCACTGCTGCAACATACTAGCATGAGTTTAAATACTTAACTTGCATAACTTAGACGTAATAACCATGCTTACACCCAAGCTCAAACATTTCCTTAGGACATTCTAAAATTCCCGGGACTCGACCTTATTTAATCATCGCACTAACTAAGACATCGAACCCCAAAACATTTAACATTATTTTTCCCAAAAAGGTAGGACACGGACCCCATGCACCCCTCCGGGTCCTGGTCCGTGTAGACACTGGACTTCACCTTACAGAAAACACTAAGACACGTACCCCGTGTAAGGGTCCGTCTACAGGTCCGTGCACCTACTGGAAAAAGACACTGAGGAAGGAAAAAGGGCACGGACCTCGTGTTTGGGTCCGGGGTTGGGACCGTGTACACACTTGAAAAACACACTGAAGGAAATACAAAGACACGGACCCCGTGCCGTGGTCCGTGTAGGGGTCCGTGTACCCACTGTGAATGCGAACAAACGGGATTTCTTATACTTGTGGCTTCCACTCCCTAACTCGATCATCCCAACCGTGAACCGACACCTCGGGACACATCCTAAGGCACTAAGCGTGAACTTCAACCTCTGCAAATCTTCAAAATTGTCCCCAAACTCAACAAGCGACACAAAACGACATAACCCGAATTTTCAACACCAATTTCTTCCTACGACTTCTATTACTTTCTGAACCAATTTCGACTTGAAACAAGACATCAAATGGTGCCTAAACACCTCCCACGTAATGGCTCAATGCAGTAGTATCGGCCCGGCGATGCCCAATGAAGCCTGCAACTCATAACTTCAAGGGTACATCAATAACATAATTTTCAGAAAACGCAATTTAAGCAGTCTTACAAAAAACACCATAACTCAATCAATTGTTATCCAAATATTTTGAATTTTATATCAAAGCAAAGGTATCCAAAAGTTCTACGATTTTTATGTTGAAAGTTTTCTCAAAATCAAGACAAAAAAATCGCAGTTTTCAAAAGAACAGTAAATTTTGAAATTTTATATCTAAAAACGTTTCAAAATCGATCCAACATGTTTCTGCCCCAACCTTGCACATCATACATGGATTTTTACGCATAAAACAACGCAACACGTACTATGACATGATCGACATAGGAAAAATAGAATATACGTGCCTTTTGACTTTTAAAACTCACGATACGACGATACCGAAGTGGTAACGATGCGAGGCTTGATCCGGAACAATTAGTGGCTCGTTTTCTCTTGAAGAAAACTCACGAAAATTGCTGGAAAAGATGAAGAGAAGGGGCGGCTGCTCTCTAGACCAAGAAATCTAGGTTTTATTTTATCAAAAATAAAAAACTGAAAAAGGAAAGTGAATGTGTATATGTCTGTTGGCGTGTAAGTGTGTGTGCATGTGTTAGGTGTGTGTAAATGTGTGAGTGTGTGAGTTTAGTGGTTAATTAGGGGAATTAAATGGGTAAATTAATAATTAGTAAACTAATTAAAATAATTACCCCTTCTAACCTAATAAAATCCCTTAATTTGGAATTAAAGTGTACAAGTGCTAATTTTTTAAAAACTTTAAAATCATAAAATCGCCTAATAATTAAATTAGGCTTTAAAGATACTAAAAACTTATAAATCATTTAAAAATGCGACAATCCTAACTTAAAATAAATTACCATGTTTTAAAATCGCCAAAAATCGTCATCGTTCTCTATTCCTCGACCCCGCATCGAATAATCACCTGAAACGTGAAACTCGAGAAATATTTTAACGTGCATCATATAAACATAAATAATTTAAAATAATGCATTTTCATAAAATATGAATCACTAAAATCATTTTAGAATTAAATAAATGATTTGACAATTAAAAAATACATAGGTTTACGTGTACTAATTTTGGGCTCTACAGTTCCTCCCCCCTTATATAAATTTCGTCATCGAAATTAAATTTTACCAAACAATTCCGGGTAGCGATTCCTCATGTCTGCTTCAATATCCCAAGTGGCCTCCTCCACTGATTGATTTAGCCACCGGACTTTGACCAGCTTGGTTACCTTGTTCCGAAGTTTACGCTCCTGTCTGTCTAGGATTTGGACAGGTTTTTCCTCATACGACAGATCTGGAGCAAGTTGTAACGGCTCATAGCTCAAAACATGCGAAGGATTAGCTAGGTACTTTCTCAGCATTGAGACGTGGAACACATTGTGTACACCAGCCAAATTCGGCGGTAGGGATACACGATAAGCTAGTGTCCTAACCCTGTCAAGAATCTCGAACGGCCCAATGAATCTCGGACTCAGCTTGCCTCTCTTCCCAAATCTCAAAACGCCCTTCATAGGTTCTATTTTTACAAAAACGTGATCTCCTACGGCAAACTCGAGATCCCTTCTCCTCTTATCAGCATAACTCTTTTTGACGACTCTGTGCAGTCTTCATCCTGTCTCGGATCTTGACCACCATATCTGCAGTCTGCTGAACTATCTCTGAACCAAGTTCTGATCCCTCACCGACTTCATCCCAATGAATCAGTGATCTGCACTTCCTCCCATACAAAGCCTTGTAGGGAGCCATACCTATAGATGCTTGGAAACTGTTATTGTAAATAAAATCCACTAGAGGTAGCTTCGATTCCCAATTCCCATGAAAATCGATCACACAAGCTCACAGAAAATCTTCTAAAATCTAAATCACTCGCTCAGACTGGCCTTCTGTCTGCGGGTGAAAAGCTATACTGAAGAGCAACTTCGTCCCCATGGATGAATGTAGACTCTTCCAAAAGGACGATGTGAATCTCGGGTCCCTGTCGGACACAATAGAAACTGGGATCCCGTGCAATCGAACTATCTCCCTGATATAGAGCTCTGTATACTGTGTCATGTAGAAAGTCGTCTTCACTGGCAAGAAGTGTGCTGACTTAGTAAGTCGATCCACTATAACCCAAATGGCACTAAATACTCTAACTGACTTTGGCAACCCAATGACGAAGTCCATGGTGATATTCTCCCACTTCCACTCGGGGATAGGGAGTGGCTCAAGCGTTCCTGCTGGCCTCTCATGTTCCGCCTTCACCTGCTGACAAGTGAGGCATTCAGACACAAATCGGCAGATGTCTCGCTTCATCCCTGGCCACCAATACAAGTCTGTAGATCCTTGTACATCTTGGTATCTCCGGGATGGATGGAATACGGAGATGCATGTGCCTCTGACAGGATATCCTCTCTGATGGAATCAACATTAGGCACCCACATTCTATCTCTGTATCTCACAATACCATCTGACTCTGTGTAGAGCACACTGCCCTTAGTTTCATCCTTCAGTCTCCATTTCTGTAACTGCTCATCTGAAGACTGACCTACTCAGATACGGTCTAGCAAAGAAGATTGGACTGTCAGATTAGACAGCCTCGGAGTTCTGCTTTTGCGATAAACCGCTAGGCAAAACATCTGAATCTCAGATTGAAGAGGTCTTTGCACTGAAAACTGTGCTGCAACTACCACTTTTCTGCTCAAAGAATCTGCGACAACGTTAGCCTTTCCTGGATGGTAGCTAATTTTGCAGTCGTAATCTTTTACCAGCTCTAACCACCGTCTCTGTCTCATATTCAGTTCTTTCTGAGTGAAAAAATACTTGAGACTTTTGTGGTCGGTGAAAATCTGACATTTCTTGCCGTACAAGTAGTGTCTCCAAATCTTCAAAGCAAAGACAACAGTGGCTAACTCAAGATCATGAGTCGGATAATTCTTCTCATGCACTTTCAACTATCTAGAGGCATAAGCTACAACCCGACCATGCTGCATCAAAACTACGCCTAGACCGAGCTTAGATGCATAGGTGTATAGTACAAAATTGCCTTGCCCTGCTGGCATGGCTAACACGGGCGCTGTGATAAGAGCTTGCTTCAAAGTATCAAAGCTCTTCTGGCACTCGTCACTCCAATTGAATTTAGCATTCTTCTTAGTCAATGAAGTGAGTGGCACTGCTATCGAAGAAAATCCCTGAATAAATTTCCTGTAGTAGCCTGCTAGGCCTAGGAAACTGCGAATCTCTGACGCATTCTTCGGTTCAACCCATTCCTTGACTGCTGCTACCTTAGTTGGATCCACCTCAATACCACTGCTAGATATTATATGACCCAAAAACGCTACCTTCTCCAACCAAAATTCACACTTACTAAATTTTGCAAACAACTTGTGCCTCTGTAAGATTTGCAAAACCGTACCCAAGTGCTGACTGTGCTCCTCATGGCTCTTCGAGTAAATGATAATTTCGTTAATGAACACTGTGACGAACTAATCCAGGTAGGGCTGAAATACTCGGTTAATGAGGTCCAAAAAATCGCTGGAGCATTTGTCAGTCCAAACGGCATAACTAAGAACTCGTAATGCCCATATCTACTTCTGAAGGCCGTCTTAGTTTTACTTTACTATGACCTCAAATTCTGACTTATCTCACAATTTCCAATATTAGAAATGGAGGTTCAAACTTATCGTATCTTACTTTCCTTAGATTATACCCAAAATGTTCATCGATCTATTACATTAGCATTTATGCAGTTCAACCTAAGAAATCTTAGCACCAAAAGTTACTGATCAACTTCTATCCCTGGTATTACACTCAAAAGTTAAACTTTGTCTTAACCCCATAATAATATTGACCTACGATCCTTGAATCGAATTTTTACCTTACGACACCAAACTTACGTAACTTAGCTATTTACAAGTACATCCCGAATATAAAATTGTTGCTAATTTTAAATTTCGAGTAACATTAATCCATAAAACCCCAAAATATACAAAAGCGATCTTTTGCTTAAATAATAAAACCTTCCTATCATCAAACACATGCTTAAACTATTTCCTTCTCAATTACATTATAGTTGAGGCCTAAGATACTTGGACCTTCCTTATTGGAACGAATGTCACACTTTAATGTATCCTCAATACTTAATTCATTCTAACATATAAAACTTAATAAGTTTCCCCCTGTTGATGATGGACTAGTTCTAATAAATCAAATTCACTTATAACCCATACAATTCTAGAATCCTCTTATAAAGATTTTAGATTTCTTACTCGATAAAAATATTAATATTCGTCCATTGGTAACCTATGTTGGATACAACTAATTCTCTTTTGTTTTTATTTCACCCAATATCCCGTATGAACACCTATTTCACAACTTGAAATTAAAACTTACACAACCCAAGTAGTCTTATATAACCTTATTCCAGTACTCATATCCACTTAATCCTAAGTTTCTTAGTGACTTACAAAGATTCCTCAAGACAAGGTGCTTGATAGGGCCTTTTGCAATGTCTATCGACCTCAATATCCCTCTGGTCCTGCTCTGCCGCCAAAGCTCTCGACACGACAACTGCATAAGTTGTATGACCAGCAACCCAGACATCACAGCGCAAGATCGACCGCAACCCATCAATAAAATGCCTCAGTTTCTCCCGAGCATCATTCGCAATCAGGTGTACAAAGTTACACCCCCTCTCGAACTTCATCTCGAAATCAGCTACGCTGCTGTCTCCCTGACGCAACGTGATAAACTCCCTAGTCAGTCTGGATTGTACTTCCTCAGTGAAGTACTTGGAGTAAAAAACCTCCTAAAGCCATCCCATGACAGAGTCTGCAGATTCACCAACACGGACACGCTCTCCCATCAAAACCTGGCATCCCCTGTCAACAAAAAGGTAACAGCACATCTAAATCTAAATGCACCCTGCAGCATCATGAAAGAGAAAATCACCTCGATGGACTTAATTCATCCTTCAATTATCATCGGGTCAATAGTCCCCGCGAACTCCTTCGGATCCATCCTCCTAAACCTCTCGTAAACAGCCTCTGGTCTGGGCCTTGCCCCTGTATCCACTGTAGCCTGGTTCCCGCAAACTGTGCGAAGAATTGAGTCATCCCTGCAAGCATATGAGCCTGCATATCTGGCGGTGGACGAGGAGGAGTGACCCTCTCCCCATCATGGGCTTCTCTTTTATTATCGCCTGCTCCACGACTAACCAAACGTCTAGCAGGCATACTGTTCCAACATTTTTTCCCATCACGTAAACCCAATATGCATGAACATAATACTAATATCATAAGATGCACGTAATTTGAATTTTAAAATATGCACATGCTGAAATTATGACTTAATGCGTAACACGTGAAAGAATTTAAAACTTTACAACTTACAGACTTGAGGTGTGACTTCGTGAGCTTCTTGCAAGTGGCAGTAGGCATAACCCTTTACAAGAACACCGCTCTGATACCAACTGTAACGTACCGTAATTTTAAACTATTTAAAATATGCAGAAGAATTAAAAATTTTCTTAAAATAAATCATGAACCTTCAAAATTCGAAAAAACAATTGTTCATCTCAACATAGTTGCAACCAAATATCCCAAAATATAGTTTGAAAAAAGTATCTGCTTAAAATCTCCTTATCAGTAACATAAATCAGAGTATTTTGAACATTTCATAAACTCTTAAAACTGGGCGGTCCTCGGGTCTAGCCTCCTGCTCAGTCCAAGCCTGCTCCTTGGTCCCCACGTCTAGTCTCCTCAACATCATCCTCACCTGTATCGATCAAGTCTAGTGAGTCTAAAGACTCAACACGTATAAACTAGAAGGTAGCAAGTACTACATAATAAAACCTCATGCATCTCAAAAATAGGACGTACATACTAGAAACATGAACTAGAACAGGACAACATGAACGTACTTGGAACTTGAATATAATAGCGTAACATAGACGTGCTATGGTCATAAAACTTTCGTAAACATACTTGCATCTTACATACTCGGCATACATAACATAAATTTTTGCGTAGAGGCATGTTTCAAAGCGTGTGACCCATACATAAAATTGCCTAATCAGACTAAACCACAGTACTGGGCTGACAAGGAAGATCCATTGCCACATACATGAGATCCCCGTTCATAATTTAACGGGTGGATTGGTCCCTGGTCATTCTTTACTGCTTTCCAATCCTGATCTAAACACGGTCATGCTTTACCGGGGTGGAGAGTTCCTCGCCACGTCCACCGACTTCCAAACTCGTTCATAGTTGGAGAGGTCTCCGAACACGTTCTCCGGCTTCCAAACCAGTTCATAGTTGGAGAGGTCCCCGGACACGTTCTCCGCCTTCCAAACCCGTTCATAATTTGGTCACAAGACATTTAGCATACATAAAAAATTTAAAAATACTTTCTTTTTGCACGTCAACATACTTACTGGGCGTTGAGGGATTCGTTGGATCTCGCTTGGGGTCACTGCTACAACATACTAGCATGAGTTTAGATACTTAACTTGCATAACTTAGACGTAATAACCATGCTTACACCCAAGCTCAAACATTTCCTTAGGACGTTCTAAAATTCCCGGGACTCGACCTTATTTAATGATCGCACTAACTAAGACATCTAACCCCAAAACATTCAAAATTTTTTTAAAAAAAGGTAGGACGCGGACCCCGTGCACCCCTCAGGGTCTGGGTCTGGGTCCGTGTAGGCACTAGACTTCACCTTACAGAAAACACTAAGACACGGGCCCCGTGTGATGGTCCGTCTACAGGTCCGTGCACCTACTGGAAAAAAAACAATGCAGAAGGAACAAGGGCATGGACCACGTGTCTGGGTTCGGGGTTGGGTCTGCGTACACACTGGAAAAACACACTGAAGGAAATACAAAGACACGAACCTTGTGCCCTGGTCCATGTAGGGGTCCGTGTACCCACTGTGTACGCGAACAAACGGGATTTCTTATACTTGTGGCTTCCACTCCCTAACTCGATCATCTCAATAATGAACCGACACCTCGGGACACATCCTATGGCACTAAGCATGAACTCCAACCTGTGAAAATCATCAAAATTGTCTCCAAACTCAACAAGCGACACAAAACGACGTAACCCGAATTTTCGACACCAATTTTTTCCTACGACTTCTATTACTTCCCGAACCCTCCTCGACTTAAAACAAGACATCAAATGGTGCCTAAACACCTCCCACATAATGGCTCAATGTAGTAGTATCAGCCCGGCGATGACCAACGAAGCCTGCAACTCATAACTTCAAGGGTACATCAATAACATATTTTTCAAAAAACGCAATTTGAGCAGTACCACGAAAAATGCCATAACTCACTTAATTTTTATCTAAATATTTCTAATTTTATATCAAATCGAAGGTATCAAAAATTTATACGATTTTTGTGTTGAAAGTTTTCTCAAAATCACGATCAAAAAATCGCAGTTTTCAAAAGAACAATAAATTTTGAAATTTTAGATCTAAAAACGTTTCAAAATCGATCCAACATGTTTCTGCCCAAACCTTGCACATCATACATAGATTTTTACGCATAAAACAACGCAACACGTACTATGACATGATCAACGTAGGAAAAATAGAATATACGTGCCTTTCGATGTTTAAAACTCACGATACGACGATACCGAAACGGAAACGGTGCGAGTCTTGATCCGGAACAATTAGTGGCTCGTTTTCTCTTGAAGAAAACTCATGAAAATTGCTGGGAAAGAAGAAGAGAAGGGGCGGCTGCTCTCTAGACAAAGAACTCTAGGTTTTCTTTTTTCAAAAATAAAAAACTAAAAAATGAAAGTGAATGTGTATATGTGTGTTGGCGTGTAAGTGTGTGTGCGTGTGTTAGGTGTGTGTAAAAGTGTGAGTGTGTGGGTTTAGTGGTTAATTAGGGGAATTAAATGGCTAAATTAATAATTAGTAAGCTTATTAAAATAGTTACCCCTTCTAACCTAATAAAATCCCTTAATTTAGAAATAAAGTGTACAAGTGCTAATTCTTTAAAAACTTTAAAATCATAAAATCATCTAATAATTAAATTAGGCTTTAAAAATACTAAAAACTTATAAATCATTTAAAAATGCCTCAATCCTAACTTAAAATAAATTACCAGTTTTTAAAATCGCCAAAAATCGTCAACGGTCTCTTTTCCTCGACCCCACATCGAATAATCGCCTAAAACATGAAACTCAAGAAATATTTTAACGTACATCACATAAACATAAATAATTTAAAATAATGCATTTTTATAAAACATGCATCACAAAAATCATTTTAGAATTAAATAAATGATTTGACAATTAAATAATGCATGGGTTTTACGTGTACTGATTTTGGGCTCTACAATTATTGTACCTAACTTCTAGTAGTCCTGATATTGTATTTGCTATCTATATGTGTGCTAGATTTCAAGCAAACCCTAAGCAATCGCATTTTTCAGCTGCCAAACATATTTTAAAATATCTTAAAGGCACGCTAAATGTTGGGTTATGGTACTCTAAAGACTTTTCTTTCAATTTAGTTGGATATTCAGATGCAGATTATGCAGGATGTAAGCTTGATCGTAAAAGTACAAGTGGATCATGTCAGTTTCTAGGAGACAGACTGATTTCTTGGTTCAGCAAGAAGCAGACATCCATAGCTACTTGCACAACTGAAACAGAATATCTTGCTGCTGGAAGCTGTAGTGTTCAACTGCTCTGGATCCAGCAACAACTGAAAGATTACGGAGTTATTGCCAAAGAATCACCCATATTTTGTTGCAATACTAGCACGATTACTATCACTTACAACCCAGTTCTTCCCTCAAGGACCAAGCACATAGATGTCAGGCATCACTTCATCAGAGATCATGCCTTGAAGAAAGCCATCAGACTGGAGTATGTTTCAACTGAATAACAAGCAGCTGATATCTTCACCAAACCATTGCACGATACTAAGTTTTCTTACTTTCGCAATATACTTGGTTTAATTTATTTAACTTGATTATATCATGGTTATTATCATTTTTTTAATTATCAGTCGTAAATGAGTCTTTTATCATCAATTAATTGCTCAGTCAGTTTGTTGCCAGTTAATAACATTTCAGTTGAATTATTTTCAGTTGCATGATATTCGTCTAACACCAGTTTGTATGTAGCAAAGTAAAAAGACAACGATAAACTAAATAAACATTTTATTTATTATAAACGAATCGTACATTGATGATTTCCTCCTTAACAGCAGACCTCCACAAGGTCAACCAACCGGTTAAAACCCATGTGGAAGTCTTCAGGAAGCCCTCTGAAATAGCAATGTGTTTCAGAGTCCTCCTCTCTTTCTTAAGCATCAGTAGGTAGAAACCTTCATCTGTGAAGATGTCCACCTCATCAGCAACGCGCAGGCGCCGCCGATATTTCTTCATTTGTGACACTCGTTTGTGGGTGGCAACTGCTCCTCCCTGCTGAAGGGACTGGAGATCTTGAAGCTTTTTCACGAATCGGAGAATTTTTTGGAAGAATTCATCTTCCATAGCAGTCTTTCTTGTTATCAGCGCTGAATCCATGAATTTTTCGGCCATGTCTGGAACCTTAGAACTGCTTGCACCTGCAATTATTTCTCTTGAAATATATATTTTCTAATGTGTTAAGACTAACCGTGTTACTTTTATTTATAACCCAGGTTAAAAGCAACTGAAGGGACGTAATCTTTACACCCGAAGTTTCATCTTCTGAAGCATAAGATTTATTCTATTTTATTAAGTCAGTCTATCTGTTGTTTAAATTTTTGAAATTTAAACATGCATTTATTAAGGGAGAATATCGGTTTTAAGAGGTTAACTGAGAAGACAGTAATTAGTAAATTTTCATCTGAAATGATTCAGTCTCACAACTGATTGTTCAACTGATAATTTAACTAATCTTCTCATATAAGTTAACTAATTAATCGTATTTTATACCAAATCAAGTGATGTGACTGTTATTTTTCGCATTAAATGATGAATAGTGTTTTAAAACGTGGATCCACTTGAACCATTTAAAATTATACACACGTTTTTAGCACACATACACATTTTTTTTATTCAAATTTCCGTGGACGGACACGTGTCCAGAAATTGAACTGTCACTTACATATGTACCTTTCCCCGCTCCAATTCAGTTCTTCCTTACGCAAACATTACTTTTCAGAGCAAATTCATACTCAGGTTTTCTAACTCTTAGAAATGGCAAACCAAGTTCCCGTACATATTCTGAATGCTATGGCTGTCAACTTTGAATTTGTTCTATCAGTCATTGATGCCGATGTCAAGAACGTATTTCAGAAATTGGAAGCAGCCGACTTAAAGAAATTTTTAGAACAATCCTATCAGGAATTTTATCCACAGGAGCTTCATGACTTCTACTCAACTAGATACGTTATTGTTGATGGAAACGTCGCTGCTACTGTCAATGGTCAATTGCTGATCATTTCTGAAGAATCTTTCGGCGAACTGTTTCAATTGCCTACTGATGGGCTTTACAATTTTTCTGAGGTGAAAACCTCTGATATTGAGGAGATGCAGTCTCTTCTGTCAGCTGATGGTCGGAAAATCAAAGTTTCGGATCCCAAGAAAGAGCTCAAGCTAGAAATTCAACTGCTGGTTGATATTTCAGCCAAGGGGATACTAGCTAAGGCTGGTTCATATGCTGCCCTTTCTCTTGAAAAATTTCAAATCATGACGGTGATCATGGCTGAGAATAAAATGAACTGGAGGAATATTATTTTCACCATTTTGAGAAATATGCTTCAGTCAACGAAGCAGTCATGGGCATATGTCGTGCAAATCAGTTTTCTACTGAAGATGAAGGGGCTAGTGGGTGATACTACTGAGAAATCATCCAAGTTCAAAGTCTTCAATGCTAAGAATGTCCAGCAACCAAAAACCGAATTGGACATCTCTTCTGAACAATTTGTAAAAATCAAAAAGTAGATTGGGACGCAACATGAGGCTCCCAAATCAGTCAAAAAGGCAAAGACTCTGGCTCAGCTGAAGACGGCCAAAAGGAAACTGATTTTCAGTGAATCAGATTCTGAGAAGACACCCTCTCCAAAGATTTCCAAGAAGCCGAGAACTCAGAAAACCAAGCCAACAGCTGTGCTGGAAGCAATCCCAACTGAACAATTGAAACAATCGGATGCCCAACAGCCTATTCAGGCTATTCCACTGAAAGCTATTCCAGCTGAAGTCTCAACTACGGTTCAGTTACCTCCACCAACTGCTCAAAAGTCCATCACCACATCTGGTGAAAAGAAGAAATCAGCAGGAGTCAAAGTTCCTATGACCCATATTAATTGCCCTACTATTCTTCCTCTTGCACGACTTAAAGGAGTTGTAATTCAGGAACTGGTGGATAATACTCAATCAGGACTGAGCATTCCTCATGTCCTTACTGATAAAAAAGGCAAGGGAAAATTAATCGAAGAGCCCAGGCCAACTAATGCCATTCAGACTCACATTGACCTCATTTGACAACATGTCAATGCTTTTGCTGAGTCTCACCTGAAAACTTATGATGCGTGGGTGAGATTCAGAACTCACGTTTTTGCTAAACAATTGAGGAGGAAGTCTCAACTGGAAAAATTCATTAAACTGGAAGCAACATTTTTCAAAGTTGTCAAAGCTGCTACCATTGTTCAGGCACTGAATAGAAAAAATTAATTCTTTGATCAAATAAGAGCCAAGAAGTTGTATCAATTGCTTGATAAACTGAAGAGCAATTACAACCCAACTAATCCAACTGCTTACAATGACAGAGCTGTGCTTACTCAGTTGGATACAGACCTTATCGCTTTACAAATGGAGATAAAACATTGGGAACTGGATCAAGAGTTGGTAATTCCAGCAGATCCCACAGAATCTTCAGAAGAGGAAGCAGAAACTTTATCTCAGAACAGAAAGCCATCCAAACAACCAGTTACTACTTCAACTGAGCCAGTCGAGGATGTGCCTCAATCATCTTCTTCTACTGATCCTCTCATATACACTGATGCTAAATTATCTTTGGAAAATATCGATGAAATTATCCAATCAGTCGCCGCAACATTTCAGCCCAATGTGTCTTCAACTGATCCAGCATCCGTGGAGGCTACGTTTGATACAACTGAGGAACCAGTTAAGTCCTTCATCCCAATTGAACAACAAGTTCAATCTGAAGAGCCGGTTCAGTCAGATGTAATGACTGTACAGGTAGTTGCTGAAATGATGGAGGTTCAGCAGTGCTTCACTGATGACAGTCCAACTGAAGAGCCACCATTAGTTTCAGTTGATCACTTAACTGAAAAACCAGCTGACTCTCAAATTGATAAACCAACCACTTCTTCTGATCTGAATCGTTCTTCTCCCCATCTTCAACAGGAAGCCCGTGTAGAAGATGCTCCAGAAATGGTACGTGCAAAAACGGTAGCAACTGACAGGACTCTAGTGATCTTTGATCAAGCTACCAGAGAACAGGAACCAGGGACATTTGGACCTATATCTCCTTATCTTTCAATGGATATTGATTCAGTACTTGAAGAGATTCAGGTCATCCAGCACAACCTGTCAAATATAATGACTGCCATTTCAGACATCCAATCTACTCAGCTTGCTCATACTCTAAAGCTGAATTCTTCAAATGAATTCAATTCTGGGAGACTGAAGTAAATTCAAGCTAATGTGACCTCTCTCTCATTTACAATGGAAGAAATCAAAAAGAACAGAGGTATGGCTGAAAGTCTTTCCCTCACTCAAGATGCAATTGGTAAACAGGTTGAATTTTTGGAGACAACTGTTTCGAAAAAGATAGACATGCTGCAAACTGCTATTCTCAATGCTGTTTCAGACGTATCCACTACAGTTAAGATCTTATCAACCGATGTTCGGAAGTTATCTAACAAGATGGATGCGTTTGACAAAAAAAGGAAGAGGCTAAAGCTAAAGCTCAACTAGATCAACAGCAACAGCAAGACAAAGAGAAGAAGTCTCACAGAAGAACTTTTAGCAGTTGATTGATTCGTTTTAGCAGATTTTTGAAGATTATTGTACTCTTTCATTCCTTGTACATTTCTGTACACTGAGAGAGTTATCTATAAAGAAGTTCAAGATCTTATTTTATCTACAATGAGCTCAGTTGATCAGTTCTTATTTGCTTAGTTTTGTCAAACACCAAAAAGGGGAAATTGTTGGAAACTAAGTTTCGGATGTTTGACAAACTGAAGGGCTAAAAGATCGAATTAACTAATCATATAAACTAAACATAATCGGACGCCTCAACTGAATCCAGCAATTGACCTATCTAACCAACTGATCTACGTAATTGGACGCGCAATCAACTGACTGCAGTTGTGAACTTTATCAGCTTCTACCTTTCAGCCGGACACGTCATCAGTTGAAAATGACAACCGACAAATAGTACAACAGTGTGCAACTGTTAGTGGGAAATCCGCATTTCAGAAAAGGCGCACTGTACTATTGGCAGAGGAATTTTGACGTGGCACATCAATGGATAGAAAGTTTAAACCGTATTCAATATTATTGTTGGAGGGAAGCCTATAAATAGCAGAGAGATGCAGTTGAAGAAAACAACGAAAACTTTACAATCAGTTGCGAAGAGTGAACTAGCAATCTTTCTTAATGTTACTTTGCTGAAATTTACGCTCATGCTTATCATATACGTTCATAGCTGTTAGGCTATCTTTCGAGCATTTTAGCACATTGTGGTTACTGTGAAACTTGATCCTAAAGATCAGTTGCGCTAAGTTTTTCAACCGAGTAAATTGAGTTGTAAACTAAGAGTTTCAGATTTGGCATTGTTAAGTCCAAACTGAAGTGGGTCTATACAAGTCTTGTATTGATCAAAGTATTTTAGTGGAAATCCTATCTTCGTGATAGAAGGAGTGACGTAGGAGTAGTTGAAATATCTGAACATCCAGAAACAAACCTTGTGCATCTTTTACAAGCTTTTCAGTTACTATATTCTATCTTTCATTCAGTTATATTCTGCACTTAACTGTTAACTAACTGTGATCGACTCACAAGATTTTGAGAATCAGTTTCTCACCAAACTGATTCAAACTTCGAGAAAGAGTTAAAAATCGTGAGTGTTTATTCAACCCCCCTTCTAAACACTCCTTATCCTCTAACCGATCCTATCACCAATTTATACATCTTCTAGCTTAAACAAATTCTTTCAAGTTCACTCTCAAAAAGCTCACACTTATTATACACATCAATAGCTTTCAGGCTATATATTTGAGCTAAGAGCACAAAACACTTATTGTTGTATTATTTGATCTTATCGAGAACAATTGTGCCAGGAAATCACACATCAGTTGAATACTGATAAATTGTATTGATACTAATAGTTTCAGTCGTGGCAGTGTTAAGTCCAAACTGAAGTGAGTTTGTACAAATTGTTGTATAGATCAATGTATTTTAGTTAATATCTTATCTTTGAGATAGAATGGGTGACATAGGAGTATTTGAAATCTCCAAACATCCACAAAATCGTGTGTTCCTTCTTACCTATTATATTCTATCTGTCTTTTGGTTATTTCCTCACTTTTATTAAGTTAACTGATTGACATTGACAACAAGATTCGTGAACTCAGCTTTTACTAAACTGATTCAATTTTAGAAGAAGTGAAAAATTGTAGAGTGTTTATTCAACTTCCCTCTAAACACTCTTTTCTCATCTAACCGATCCTAACAATATTTTAAGTAGTAGACGTTTCAAATAAAATCTACTCAGCTACTTTCTTTAAGAATGGATTCCTTAAAAGAAAGAACATACAATGAAAGACTTAAAGAAACTGACCAAGGATGGGGTTGCACTTTTTGACATAGTTGAAAAGATTAAAAGAGAATTAGTTACAATCTTTATTTTGTTCTCCTCACAAAACCAACTCAACAATCAGATTGATTTTGTTCATACTAGTCTATCTACGAAGATTGAAACAATGCAAAAACAGCTGGCTGAAGTGTCCGCTCAAGTGAGTTCAGCATTCCTCCTCTTCACAAGAGTGGCGGTGTTGACAAAAAGGGGAAAGAACCAAAGACAGAGGCAGTGAGAGCAAGCAACAAAATACAACTGAACCAGACAAGCCAACTGATAAAGGACCAGCATAGAAGAAGTTGAAATAATTTCTAATTGTCCTAAATCAGTTGATTAGTTTGGAGGCTTAATTTTTATTTGAAATGTTAGTACGAATCTGTACTTAACTCTTTCAAATCAATAAAAATTGTTATTGCTGAATATGTACGAATCTGAACATTATTTTATCAACAATCGGTTTCATTCTCTATCATCAGTTCAAGAAATCTAAATTTTGTCAAACACCAAAAAGGGAGAAATTGTTGGAATATTATATGTTTCAGAGTTTGACAAATTAATCTTAAGGGAACTGAAGAATCTAACTTACTGAACAGACGCAATTGAAGATTTCGTTTTGAGCTGAACTGAAAAATCTTCTCAACTGAAGTCTTCTAAACTGATAGGAGATCAGTTACAATTGATAATGACTTATAATGCTCAGTTGAACTGATCTGCTTATCATTTGGCCTCGACATCTGTTAAAAGATCAACAGACAGTTTGATAGGTCGTACAAAATCAGAACAGTTGTATCAGAACAGAACAGTCTGAAAATTTCGTACTACTGTCAGATAAAGCTACTACACGACGATTCAACAAATATTTGTCATTAAATGGACATTAAATACATTCAGTGTGACTGTTGAGTTCGAAGGCTATATATATCTGATTGAATCAGTTGAAGATGGTTGGTGACTTAGAACAAGAGAACATATGAAGCAATCAAACCAATCAATTTTGATACACCTCACGAGCATATACTCAAGATCAGAGACCGCATATTTGAGCTCTACAATCATTGTTTTTATTAGTATCATTCAAGCTACAAATATGAGCATCTTTCAGTTCTACAACTGTTTAAGAAGTGTTCGACTAAGAGTTTCAATTTGGTAGTGTGTAAGACCAACTAAAGTGGGTTGTTACAATTTGTTGTAATATATCAAAGTCTTTTAGTGAAATCATATCCTCGTGATAGAAAGGGTGACGTAGGAGCATTTGGTCTCCGAACATCCAGAAATATTCCCTTGTTCATTTCAGTTATTAGTTCAGTTTATTTTAAATATTCAATCTATATTTCAGTCCCATTCCGCACTTTTTTAAGTTAACTGATTTATATCGACATACAAGTTTCTTGGTTCAGTTCTTTAAAGAATTGATTCACATTTCAGGAAAGAAATTTTAAAATAAAATCAAGGCGTTTATTCAACCTTCCCCCCCTCCCCCCCATTCTAAACACCTTACCCATCTTAACTGATCCTAACACCCACTCTGAGATATATCACCGCCATGGTTAGGACACACTTGAGCATAGTGTCCCTCCTAGTTACACGAGTAGCAAGCTCCTGATACTCCTCTACACTAATCGGTATAATGTATACCACCACATTGAACAAAATTCGGGCTTGAATATCCAGTACTTTGAACTGAACCAGACTGTCTTGATCAACTAGAACTCAAAAAATTACTGTCATGCCTCTTAAATTGTTTTCCTCTAGCCCTAAACTGCTCTCTTATGTTGCCACAGAGACCGCCACTATTACCCTGTCTGAACTGCTGTCGATACTATGGCTGTTTGGACCGTTGCATATATTGAGAACAGCTCTGTCGAATGATCCCAGTTTAATTTCCCTTGGCTCTGTCAAGAGCTTCAGCAAAAGTTTTATGCCTTCCAGTATTAACCAAGGTAAAGATATCAAGGTTAAGACCATGATCGGCCTTATCTTCCTCATCGGATGCTACATGAGGTGCAAATCTTGGTAAATTAGAGAACTTAGCAACATAGACTTCAACATTAAGATTTACCTGCTTTAAATTCGCAAACTCGGCTCCCCTATCTTTTTGTAAGAGATACGAAAGAAATGCTGATAAAATTCAGATTTAAAGATACCTAGATAACAATCGTACCTCGACCCTCTAAAGCTTTCTTGGTCATGATCCATCAACTCTTAGAAAAATCCAATAACTGATTAATAACTAACTTGATTCTACGATCATCTGGATACTCAAGAGATTCAAATAACTAATTCATACTATCCAAGGCGTCGATGAAATCCAGAATTGTTTAAAAATTACATGAAAACAATAAGCCTCGTTGCAAATAGCCAAAAACAAGTCTTTTTCATAAATAAATATTGTCTTTTACAATGACAACAAAATGGAAATTACATCAATAGTATTTCGGAAGTGAAATACAAAAATACAAAATCTTGATCCATGATCTTTTGAAACTATCACCAGCCCCAGAACGTCTAATGTTCTTCCTCGTTCAATTGCTCCTCGTTCTTATCTGGGTAGAGATGTAAGAGATGAGTGTTTTGAAAAATACTCTGCAAGTGAGGGCCGATCGATTACTACAAGTACATATAAATATAATTTAAAAGCATCTTTTAACAAATTTTCAAAACGTAGTATATCGACATGATCATATCATGACAGAATCAGAATCGAAATATGGAACATAGATTATCAGACAATTCAGAACATAATAAATCATAAAAAACGAAAACACTTTTATTCATCTCGTTATCCATGGTCAAATTGTCCCCCATATGTTAGTCCTCTAAGGGTGAGGCCAGAACACAGTTTTATACCCACTGATGGAGGCCAGAAAGAATTACAATCGTCGTTCCATATCCAAATCGAATCGTAACAGTGCACCACAGAATCAGATTTATCAAACAACACTTATCGAAATTTTGAATGAACTCAGCAGAATCAAAGAACATCGAAAATAGAAAAAACATATCGTATATTGATCGAGATTTTATAAATTATATAATAGCATTTTTCGAAAATGGTTTGACACACATACAAGCATGTCATGAAATACTTATACAAAGTTTAAGTTACAAAGAAATACATACCAAAAGCCTACTTAAAGAAATTCGAAGGTATGGTTCGAAGCTTGCTGAAACTCAGTTGAATGAACGAACTCGGACAAGACCTAACGATAGTATTGACAACAATTTTCAGCACAAAATAGCTGGCACAACTTTTCCTTCTTCTCTTTTGCTTGCGTCAACCGAGAGGTGCTTGGATGGGAAGGGGTCGAAAGTTTGGGAGATTTTTTGGAGTAATTTTTGCAATACTTTTTTCAGCATATGAGGCCTTATTTATAGTTGGAAAAATCACCTATCCTTTGCCCTCCATCAGCCAAAACGTGCCCCTTCAATTGCCCAAGGATTATGGTCCAAGTAGCCTCCAAGTGGTCAATGATTATCCATGACCAAGGGTCACCTTGGTGCACTCAAAGGTCAATCCTTACACATTGATTATGTCCTATTTTTAGCTCTTCCCATAGCTGGATTTTGTCCCTTTTAGGACAAGCATCAATAAGCTTTCTTGAGCTGAGGGTTTAAGCTTGTGAGCTGAGGGTTTCCTCTTCCGAGCAACGTCCCTTGATTTCTTATGGTTTTGCATTGCTCCGGTTTCATTTTGAGCTACTTTCCGAGCTTTTTGAACTGAAAATTTACGTATATTGTTGAGTTTTAATAATTAAAAGTTTTAGATTTAAAAATTCGGATTTTATTGCTAACGTGATTAACTCCGAAAATCCGGATCCTCACATCCCACCCTCATTATTGGAAGTTTCGTCCTCAAAACTTAGGTTAGCTTAAATCTTTAACGAGATGAGGGTATTGAGTCCGCATTATTTCTTCTAGTTCCCAAGTTGCATCTCGTTCAGTATGATTTGACTATTGTGTCTTGACATATGAAATTGATCGGCATCTCAGCACTTGGTCTTTGGTGTCTACTATTCGAATAGGGACTTCTTCATACTTAAGTTCTTCGTTCAGATTTCCTTCGATTAGTAGTGGTTCAACTTTAAGAATATGACTTGGATCTGGGACATACTTCCTTAGTTGTGTGATGTGGAAGACGTGAATTCTTGACATATCTAGTAGTAAAGCCAGCCGATAGGCTAGGGTTCCCATTTTTTCCCGTATTTCGAAGGGTCCAACATACCTTGGATTTAGTTTTCCGAATTTTCTGAATCGAACCACTCCTTTCATAGGAGAAATTTTAACATAAGCTCTCTCACTGATTTCAAACTCCAACGATCTTCTCTTTAAATCAGCCCAGCTCTTTTGTCGATCTTGAGCTGCCTTGAGTTTTTCTCTGATAATGGCTACATTATCAGTTTTTATTTGAACAAGCTCCGGTACGGTGATATTTTTTTCTTCGACTCCATCCCAGTAAAAAGGTGACCTACATTTTCGACAATATAGTGCTTCATAGAGAGCCATTTTGATACTTCTGTGATAGCTATTATTATAAGCAAATTCCATCAGAGGTAACTGTTCGCTCCAATTCCCACTTAAATCTAGAGCACGCGCTCTCAACATGTCCTCGAGGGTTTGAATTGTCTTTTCAGTTTGGCTATCTGTTGGGAGTGATAGGCCGTGCTGATAGTGACTTTGGTTCCCATGGCTTCATGCGAAGAATGTTCAAATGACACAGCTCAAGCTGGACATATCTCCTGAACAGTTTATTAAAGTGAAAAAAAGGAGATTGGGACGAAGGAGGCTCTCAAAACAGTCAAGAAGACAGTCCAGAGAAGATAATCAAACGGAAACGGATTGTCAGTGAAACTGATTTTGAGAGAATTCTGTCTCCGAAGATTGTTAAGAAGCCAAGAACTCTCAAATCAAAAACAGAAACTGTTGTGGAAACCATTCAAGCTGCAAGACTACAACCAACTGGAGCTGAACTGCCTATCAAGGCTACACCGCTAAGGGTAGTTGCAGCTGAAACTTAAACTGGAGGTCAGTTACCTCCTGCAACTGCTCCATCCAAGAAAATTATCACCGAATCTGGTAATAAGCCAAAACAAGTATGAGTCAAAGCTCTACTGATCTCAATAATTGGTCCAATTTCTCTATCGTTTGCAAGGCCAAAAGGAGTGGTGATAAGAGAAAAAGTGGATGCAACAGTATCAGGTCTTAGTATTACTCATGACCTAACTGACCCAAAAGGGAAGGGAAAGTTGATCGAATTGAAGAGCCCCGACCAACCAATACAATTCAGACTCATATCAACCTAATCTGGAAAGAGGTGAATGAGTTCTCTGAATCTAAGTTCAAAACCTACAATGAATGGGTCAGATTCAGAACTGGAGTCTTTGCCAAGCAGCTACAAAAAAAAAGCAGTTCTAAAGAAATTTATTGCTTTAGAGGCTATAGTTTTGAAGGTGGTCAAGGCTGTTTCGATTGTTAAAGCACTGGAAAGAAAATAGTATTTCTTTGATCTAGTGCGTGTCCAGAAATTGGCATAGATGCTTGCTGAGCTCCGCAAAATTTATGATCCAGCCAGTCCAACTACTTTCAATGACACAGCAGTTCACAACCAGTTGGACACGGATCTCCGATCATTGCAGATGAAGATCAAGAATTGGAAAATGAATCAAGAGGTGATTATTCCAACAGACACCCAAAGTACTTCATCTGAAGAGCCAGCTGAACAATCAGCAAAACATTAAGAACCAACTGAAGAACCAATTGCTGCATCAACTGAGCCAGCAACTAATCCCTCTTCAAAAGATGTTCCACCATCATCTTTAGTTCCTCCATCTTCAGTTGCAAATCAACAACTCTACACTGAAGCTGAATTATCCTTGGCAAATATCGATGAAGTCATACAATCAGTTGCCACTGATATCCAATTGCATATTCTTTCTACAGAAGCAGTTAGAGAACTAAGAGAAAGTGAACAACCAGCCTCCGGGGCTATTTTTCAAAGAACTGAAGAATCATTTCAGTCAGCTGCCACGACTGAACAAGCAGTTCAAGCTGAAACTAAAATGGCTCAGTTGCACAAAGAACCAACTGAAGATGTGCCAACTGTGGAGCCGACCACAATTTCAGCTGAACAATCAACTGAAGAGCCTTCGAGATCAACTGCTCGTCAGAATCTCTTTCTTCCTCCAGACCTTCAAAAGGAAGCTATACAAGAAGATGGCTCAGAAATGGTTACTATTGCGACTGAATCAACTGATAGAGCCTTGGTTATCTTTAATCGAGAAGACAAAGAGCAGGAACCAGAATCCTATGGAGCTATGTTTCCTGAGCTACCAATGATTACTGAATATATGCTCGAAGACATTCAGTCCAATCTTCTCAATCTGAGCTCATCCATTTCTGATATCAAGTCAACCCACCTGCTCCACACTTTGAAGATTGATTCTATTAAGGAGAATACTTTCAAGAGTTTACAAAAAGTTACGAAGGATTTTACTTCCTTGTTTCTCCAAATAGATCAATTAAAGAAAACCGAGTGACGATTCAAGCTTGTTACCAAGCTCAAGAAGTGTTCACAAATCGCATGAATTATTTTCAGAATGTGGTCACAAAGAGTGTAACGCCCCGAAAATTCGAAGACTCACGCGAACCACATGCATACAAATTATTAAATTCCTTGTGTATTTCAATTAATTGTTTTAATTGCATTAATTAATTATGTTACGCATATTGACATGTTTAAAATATATTTTTCTACATGGTTGCATTAAAGTGTATTTTTAAAGGCTATTCGAGTTGCGATCGAGGAACGGAGACCGAGGGCTGAAAAATAGAAATTTTTTTTATTAAATAGTTGTTTTTAACTATTTAAATTAATGGTTATGCTTTTTTTTTATTTTTGAAAATAAGGAGTTTTGAGGTGATTTTATACGCCGGGACGTAATTTTTATTGGTGTTGATTTTTCAACAAAAAACCAAATGTTTTGGCAACCCGACTAATAAATTCACAAACTTATTTAAGTAACATTATTTTAAATATTTTAATTAAGCGCTAATGAGCTTAATTGGGCCTAATTAACTTCTTAATGGGCCTAAGCTTGATTAGTGTTTTTAATTAACTATATAAAGTACAAAACCCACCCTACCCCTTGCCATAAACCCACGCGCCACTTCCCCTACAATTTACAAATTCTCTCCCAACTCATATACACGGCACACACAAGCCAATCCAAGAGAAAATTAGAAAAGTTTGCAAGGGTTCAAGCCAACGTCTCCTCGCCGTCGTTTTTCAATCGTCATCGAATATTCGTGCGTTTAATACGCAAAGGCACGCCATATTCTTCTTTTAAAACATCTATCACACCATAGTATTTATTTAATTGAGTTTTGAATGGAAAAAAAGTACACCTTTGAATATTTTCGTTCATGCATCTTCATGAATTTTTAAAGCTTGATTGTGTTCCAAAAACATGATTTATATGTGCTAAAAGGGGCTGTCATGAATTAGGATATGAATTAGAATGTATTTCCACAAGTTTAGAGGTCTAGAATTGCAAAAAAAAAAAGCAGAAAACCAGAAACGTTCAAGCTGGAACCGTGGGTTTAATTTGGTAGGACCGTGAGTTTTGGTGTATGTTGTAAATCATGGATTCGGTTTCTTATGCATGGGGCATGGGGCTGGCCAGGGCTGGTTGGGGGCTTGGCCATGATCAGGTTTGAAGGCTATGTAGGGTCCTAGGGCGGCTAGGGTTGAGGGACTCTCCCCCATGTGGTGTACGCTGCTGTGTGTTTAGGGAGTAAGAGGCTTGCGGATGGCCTGGGGCGAGCCAGGCTGGTCTTGAAGGGTCCTAGGAATATGGGCAGGGGTCAGGCTAGGGGCTGGTGTGGCTTGGTGGGCTGCTGGCTCAAGAGAAGATGGAAACCATGAGGGAGCAAGGAAGAACACGCAGCTTGTGTCTTCTGATTCAGGTGCTTCGTGCGCTAGTTTCAGGACATGGGTTGGTCTGGGCGTGGTCCAGGGAAGGTTAGGGTCATGAGGGGTCAAGTGGTTAAGGGCTGTAAGGGTCCTAGGCTAGGTGGGAGTCCTATGGTTCAAGGGAACACACGCGCACACACAAGCAGAATATTGGGTGATAGTTCCAGGTGAGTTTGAGCGAGCCAGGGCTAGGTTCAGGGGCTTGGGCTTGGTTAAGAGGGTACCTAGATGGGTTGGCTCGGGTTTGACTGGAGGTGGCTCGGGCGTGGCTCGAGTAAATTAGGAGATGGCTCGGTGTGTTCGATAAAGGGTCAAAAACAAAAATTAAAGAAGAAAAATATAATCCATGGGTCCATGGGTGTGGCTCATGACTTGGAAGGGTAGAATAAATAATAAATATGCTATATTTAAAATTTGGGATCAAAATAATGAGTTTTGGATTTATCCGAGATTTTATCGCCGCAAGAAACGTTAATTAGGGAATTAATTGAAACATCTAGATTTAAGCTTAATGAAATTATGAAAAGTTATATTTAAGTTCAAATAATTATTAACAGCCTAAGTTTTTAATTTAGGAATTTTATATTAAGATTTGATTTAATTAGGGATTAAAACGCATTAATATGCTATATTTAAAAAATAAATTAAAAGTCATCGAATTAAGTTAAATAAAAATATGAGAAAATTCATGTAAGCTTAAATAATTATTTGAGACATGTCAGAGTCAATGAAATTAAAAAAATATCAAAAACGTAAAATTTTACGTCTATGGGCAAAATAGTAATTTTACACCCGAAATTTATTAAACATCATGGCAGTGTACTGAATACTTTTTTATATGCTAATATGATTATTTTGAATTTTTATGAATTTTTATATGTTAAAATATTTTCTTAATTGTTTATTGATTTAATATGTTCAAATATTTATGGAGTTTTAGGATATTAATATGCTTATTTTTAATGGTTATGGATTTTTAATATGTTAAAATGTTGGTTCTAAATGTTTATGGATGTTTTTATGATTTAATATGCTAAAACATTTATTTTAAATATTTATGATTTAATATGTCAAAGCGTTTATTTTAAATGTTTATGATTTAAATATTTATTTTAAATTTTTATGATGTTAAAATGTTGATTTTTAAAATTTATGGCTTTTTATGATTTTGATGTGTTAAAACATTTATTTTAAATATTTATGGATTTTTATGATTTAATATTGACATTTAAAAGAGATGTTGCATGCTTGGTTTAAAAGGAAAACGCTATATTCATGTTTAAATTTTATTAAGTGATGAGAATACGAAACGTTGAAGGAAGTGAAGTAATTGTGACTAAATATATTGGAGATATCGTGAGGGTTATGGTCCAAGTGGGAGCCCGGCGATCGTGTTTCCATTTATACGAATACGAATACGTTAATATGTTGGCCAAGGCCTAGTTGACCGGTGAGAGTGTTGCTGGTGTCCCCACCGCCCAATACCGTGATTTTTATAGATGGATCCATCGCCTAATACGAATACAAATACGAGTCACAATTATCGATTTGAATTCAACGAAAGAATATGAATATGAATATGTTGATACAAATATGGATATGGATAGGAATATGGATATGGATATGTTTATGATGACATGAAAATGTTTATGAAAATGTTTACGAAAATATTTATGAAAAGTTTATGGAAATGTTTATGTTTACATGAAAATGTTTATGTTTAAAGTTGATGCACCATTATGAAAATGTTTTTATTTAAAGTTAATGTATCATGAAAATGTTATTGTTTAAATTCTATGCATCTTCATAAAAACGATATTTTAAGTACAAGTATTTTTTACTGTTGTATGTGATCTATATATGTAGTAGTACTTGTTATCAAGATTATGGTGTGTTGAGTCTTTAAACTCACTAGGAGTGATTGATGCAGGTGCTAATGATTATGGATATGTTAATGGAGGTCTTGATTGTTGAACTGACTGGACTGAAGGTGCACATAACCCGAGGACCAATGCTATTTTTCCGTACTAGTTATGATTTGTGATTTTAAGTGATGTTAAAGATATTTTTACGACGATTTAATTATGAGTGGTTTTTGAGATGTTATAGTATGGGCTATACTTTTCAAATGACGTTTTTAGGTTTGGTAAAACGTTTAACGATTTTAAGATTTAAGCTATTCTCCATTGGGTTTTTAAATGTTAGTTGGTTGTTTTATTTTCAAAATGGTACAAGGTGTTTTTAAAGTAATCAAAATGGTACTCATAAGGAATAATGATTCGAAGACTGCGATTATCTTTGGAAGCAAAAAAATATATAAATTGGGATTTTAAGTTCTGCTGAAAGGTAAGATTGGTTATAGGAATTGATTTTTGAGTAAATAAGTTTTAAATTATCGAAATTTATGCTATGGGAAACCCGTAGAAGGGAATTAAGAATGCCAAGAACTTATGTGTTAATCGTAGGATTTTCGAAATTAATGACCAATTTGGATAATTTTCGAGGAAATTAAGAATTAATTTTGCAATTTTTAAGGAATTTGGGGACTGGTTTGACAATAAGTGAGAATTGAATGGGTTAAATGATAAGAATTTTCGATGATTTAGACTTTTAAGAATATTTGGAACCTTGAGATAACTTGGTTATAATGTTATAAGGAATTTGAATCAAGAGTTTTTAAGGATGAAACAACATTAGGCTTGAAAACTGAGCGTCAGTGGATGCGTTCGAGATTTTAACGTTGAAATTGGATAAATTGATTAATATTTTGGGTGTAAAATAAGGAAAGTCATATACGATAAGTATGATCATCCATCTTTTAATTTTGGGAATTGTAAGGAAAGTTGAAATTCGAGTTTATAATAGTAACAACACTAAGTCATTATGAGTTTTTTAAATTGTAATTCGCAAATAAGGATTTAGAAGGAAAATTTAATTGGGATCAAGGAGACGTAAGGACATTCTAGAATTTAAGTTTTATCAAAATAGCGCAACGGAAGCGTGGATATTTGGGATATTAGAACTAAGTCTTAACTTTTGATTATCAAGGATAAGCGAATTTCGAGGACGAAATTCAATTTAAGGGGGGAAGATTGTAACGCCCCAAAAATTTGAAAGCCCACGCGAATCACATGCATACAAATTATTAAATTCCTTGTGTATTTCAATTAATTGCTTTAATTGTATTAATTAATTATGTTGTGCATATTGACATGTTTTAAATATATTTTTCTACATGGTTGCATTAAAATATAATTTTAAAGACTATTCGAGTTGCGATCGAATAACGGAGGCCGAGGGCTGAAAAATAGAAATTTTTTTTTTATTTAATAGTTGTTTTTAACTATTTAAATTAAGGGTGATGCTTTTTATTATTTTTGAAAATAAGGAGTTTTGAGTTGATTTTATACGCCGGGACGTAATTTTTATCGGTGTTGATTTTTCAACAAAAACTCGAATGTTTTGCCAACCCGACTAATAAATTCACAAATTTATTTAAGCAAAATTATTTTAAATATTTAAATTAAGCACTAATGATCTTAATTGGGCCTAATTGACTTCCTAATGGACCTAAGCTTGATTAGTGTTTTTAATTAACTATATAAAGTACAAAACCCACCTTACCCCATGCCATAAACCCACGACCCACTTCCCCTACAATTTACAAATTCTCTCCCAATTCATATACACAGCACACACAAGCCAATTCAAGAGAAAATTAGAAAAGTTTGCAAGGGTTCGAGCCAACGTCTCCTCGCCGACGTTCTTTAATCGTCATCGAATATTCGTGCGTTTAATACGCAAAGGCACGTCATATTCTGCTTTTAAAACATCTATCACACCATAGTGTTTATTTAATTAAGTTTTGAATGAAAAACAAATGTACCTTTGAATATTTTCGTTCATTCACCTTCATGAATTTTTAAAGCTTGATTGTGTTCCAAAAACATGATTTATATGGCCTGGGGGGGAGCCAGGCTGGTCCAACAGTTTAAGGTCCAAAAATTAAGGCGACGTAATTCAACTGCATGCAAATCTAGGAAATATTAAAATGTCTAATTAATTAATTTTAATTGCTTAATTGATTATGTGACATACATGTTTATATGTTAAATATGATTTTATTGCCATTATGCATAAAACTGTATTTTTTAGGAGTATTCAAGTTGCGATCGAGGAACGGAGACCGAGGGCTGAAAAACGTAAAATGTTTTTATTAAATAATTAATTTTAATTATTTAAAATATGAGTGATGTTTTCAATATTTTTGAAAATAAGGGGTTTTGAGGTTATTTTATATGCTGGGACGTAAATTTTATCGGTGTTGGTTTTTCAACAAAAATACGAACTTTTTCACTAATTTATTTTGACAAAACTATTTTCATATTTTAATTAAATCTTAATTAAGACTAATGGGCCTAATTTGTTAGCTTAATAGGCCAAAGCCTTATTTAGAGATTTAATTAGTATATAATATATGTAAACCACCCCAAACCCTACACTCTACAACACAAACACACGACCACTTTCATACTTTTGGCACACCAAAACTCTCCAAACACACGACGCAACACACACCACGATTTGAAGAAAATTTCGAAGCTCAAGGAAAAAGTTCAAGCCAAGGTCTTGCCCAGTTCTTCGCAATCGTCAACGAGAATTCGTGCGTTAAATACGCAAAGGCATGCATAATCCTTCCCTTCAAACATCATCACACCATATTATGATTTATTGCATGTTTTGAATGAAAAATCAAGGGCCATGATAATTATTTTCGAAATTTCATGCACACGGGTTCTAAACTTGAGTTTTGTTTACCAAAATCATGTATATGTATTGTGTAAGGGGCTGCCATGATATAGGGTATGATCAAACAACGTTTTACATGATTTTAGAGCCTTAGAATATCACTAACAACCCTGCAAATTAAAACACACAAGCTGGAGTCATGTTCGAAATTTGCATCATAGGTGATCGGGTTTCTTAAGTTGGTGGCTTGGCTTGGTTTGACTGGACCAAGACTGGGCTGGAGTCTCGTGAGAGGTCTGAGAAGGGGTCCTAGCCATGCTAGGACTCGAGTTAGTGGGCTGGGTGGAGTCCTTGCCAACAAGGACTCCTACCCGAGAGTTGAAGGTGAGGTGCGTAGGTTCTATGGTCTGCGCAGGGATGTGGACTCAGCCAAGGGGGCTTAGGCTGGGCTAGATCAACTCTTTGGGGTCCTAGGTGAGTGCACAACAGGCTGGTTCAAGTGCGGCTAGGTCGGCTAGAGTCCTAGGAGTGCAAACATGAGTCTTTGTCCACATGGGTTTCTCGGCCACTTCATGTGAAAGCTGGTATGGTTCGGTTATGGGGCTAGGGGCGATTTCCATGTGTTCCTAGGGTCCCGTGGGGTGCCTAAGGGTGTTGGTCAGGGTTTGGTTCAACATGGCTCGAGGGTGGCTCGGGTGGAACCTTCAAGGGTCAAGTTAGGATTTTAATTTCTAATTTAAGCGAAACACGGCTCACGGAGGTCGAGTCGTGGTTCATGGGGGCTAAAATAATTTGAAAGACTAAGTTTTAAATTTAGGAATTTTATATTAAAGTTTGGGATTTTTCATTATTGAAACACTTCAAAACGTCTAATTACGAATTAATTAAAAAGTCTAGTATTTAAGCTAAATAAGATTTTGGGAAATTTAATTTAAGCTTAAATAATTATTTGGGACATGTTAGTGTCAATGAAATTAAGAAAAAGTCAAAAACGTGAAATTTTACGTCCAGGGGTAAAACAGTCTTTTTACACCTAAGAATTTGTAAACGTCATGGCAGTGTTCTAATTGCTGTTTTATATGCTAATATGATAATTTCACATGTTTATGAATTTTTATATGTTAAATTATGGTTTTTAATGTTCGTAAATTTTTATGGTTTAAATTGGACATTTAAAAGATATGTTGCATGCTTTGTTTCAAAAAAATAAAAACGATACGTATATGCATGATTTTTTTAAGTGATGATAACATGTTGAAGGACGTGAAGGGATTGTGATTAAATACGATGATATGTTGGAAATATCGTGAAGGTCATGGTCCCAGTAGGAGCCCGACGATCGTGTTTCCTTGCATACGGATACGAATACGAATACGTTGATATGTTAAAATGTTGGCCAAGGCCCAGTTGACCGGTGAGAGTGTTGCTGGTGCCTCCGCCACCCAGTACTGTGGTTTTCTCTAGATGGATCCATTGCCCAATACGATTAAGAATTCGAGTCACAATCACAATCTAAATTCAACAAACACGAATATGAATATGAATATGGATACGAATATGGATATGGATATGGATATTGTCACGCCCCGAGTCCAAAGCATTGGTGACATCCGGCATCGTTTAACAATTATATTGAAAACAATAAAGCCTCGTATCAAATCAAACCAGTCTTTTTCATAAATAGTGTATTGTCTTACAATGACAAAGAAATAAACTTTTACATCAGAGTTTTTCATAAGCTAAACAAAAGAAAAGGGTAAAAATTATCGATTTCTTGATCTCGAAATCCAATCACCATCCCCAAAACGCTTCTTGTTCCTCCTCGTTCACTTGATCTTCATTTTTATCTGAAATTTGTAAGGGGTGAGTGTTTTGGAAAACACTCAGCAAGTGGGGGTCGATCGATTCCAAAGATACATATAGAACTTAATTCTTTAAAAATTCCTTTTAACATACTTTCAAAACTTAATATTCTTACCTGAACAGAAACGAATCGAATAAAAGACAGAACTTATCAGATGATCTAAAGCAATTCAGAAACAGAATAGATCGATTCAGAACATACACAACACTGTTACTCATCTCATTTCCATGGTCAAATTGTCCCCAATATGTTATTCCTCTAAAGGGTGAGGTCAGAACTCGGTTTTATACCCATCGGTGGGGGCGAAACAGAAATGGTTTTATACCCACCATTGGGGGCCAGAACAGAAATGGTTTTATACCTTCCATTGGGGGCCAAAACAGAACTTACAATTCTCGTCCCATTTCAAATTCGAATCGTAACAGTGTAAACAGAATTCAGAAGTAATAGACAGAACTTTACAGATTTTCAGATTTCAGAACGTTCATACGAACACAGCGGAATCAACGAATTTCGATGCATAGAAGAGAACACTTACTCGATCGAAATTTTAAACAAATTAGATAGCCATTTTCGAAAATAAGGACACACATATATGCATGTTACATTAATTATATCAAAGTTTAAAAATACAACAAAATATGTAACAAAAGCCCACTTACCGATTTTTGTATGAAGTTTCTTGTCGAAAATCGGGCAGCACTTCGACGTTACTTTGGCAAATGCTGTCTTCGATCGAGCAGCACTTCGACGCAGGATTACAACTCTGGTCTGCACAAAATTTCCTTCTTCTTCTTTGCTTTGTTGGCCGAAACTTGGAGAGGTTTGAGTAGGGTGAGGACCGAATTTTTATGCTTATTTTTGGAGCATTTTTCCTTCAACCTTGATGTCTTATTTATAGGAAATTTTTGGTGCTTTCTCCTCCCCCATGGCCGAACTCTTGCTCCCCAAGAAAGGATTTATTGTGCTCATAATGGTGGTCAAAGGCATGCCAAGCATCAAGGGTCATTATTTGCGTAATAAAGTTGTCCTAGCCCTTAGCTCCTCCCGCAGCTCCTTCATGGGTTAACGCAAAGGTTATTTCCTGCACATTTAATTTGTCCAAACTCTTGGCACAACTTATAGCTCCCTTTTTGGTCTTGTTAGGACAAGCTTGGTTGAGCTGCTTTGAGCTGACAGATCGAGTCCTTGAGCTGGGGTTTTACTCCTCCCGGGACGATATTTTGATGAATGCGATTACTTGTAGCTTGGCCTCCCGTTGAGTTAATCTCCGAGCTTTGAAGCTATTCTTCGAGTTAAGTTAGCTGAAATCTAAGTTAATATTCAAGTTATCTAGTTGGAACGAAAATTTTAGAGCTTAGTTTGAGCTAAACTTCAAGTTCGTATTACTTACTTGATTCGCCTTGGATCGTAAAATCTCGGGTTCTCACATCCCTCCCTCCTTATTGAAAGTTTCGTCCTCGTAACTTATATTAGTTTGATCTTTCGAATAGATGAGGGTATTGTGATCGCATTTTCTCCTCGAGTTCCCAAGTTGCCTCCCTTTCAGTGTGATTTGACCACTGTACCTTGACATAAGGTATTGTCCGGTTTCTCAACACTCGGTCTTTTGAGTCCACTATTCGGGTAGGGACTTCTTCGTATTTAAGTTCTTCGTTGAATTTTCCTTCAATCATCAGTGGTGTAACCTTGAGTACATGATTCGGATCTGGAACATATTTCCTCAGCTGTGAGATGTGGAAAACATTGTGAATCCTGGACATATCAGGCGGAAAAGCAAGACGGTAGGCTAAGGTTCCTACCTTTTCCAATATTTCGAATGGTCCCACATATCTCGGGTTTATCTTTCCGGATTTACTGAACCGAACTACTCTTTTCATGGGAGAGACCTTGACATAAGCCTTTTCACCGATCTCCAATTCCAACGGTCTACTCTTCAAATCTGCCCAGCTCTTTTGTCTATCTGGAGCTGTCTTGAGTCTTTCCTTGATTATGGCTACTTTGTCAACGGTTATTTGAATGAGCTCTGGTCCAGTAACAGCCTTTTCTCCGACTTCATCCCAGTATAGAGGCGACCTACACTTTCGGCCATACAGAGCCTCATATGGAGTCATCTCAAAGCTACTGGGGTTTGAATTGTCCTCTTGGTTTGGCCATCAGTCTGAGGATGATAGGCTGTGCTGAGAGTGACTTTGGTTCCCATCGCCTTTTGAAAACTTTTCTAGAATCTTGATACAAATCTTGGATCTCTGTCAGACTGTATACTTGTCGGGACTCCATGTAGTCTCACTATATTGTCCATATACAAGGTAGTGAGTTTATCTAGGTTGTAAGTCATCCGTACCAGTAAAAAATGTGCAGACTTCGTCAATCTGTCAACGATTACCCAGATTCCATCATGACCTTGTCTTGATTTTGGTAGTCCGACTACAAAGTCCATGGAGATGTTATCCCACTTCCATGTTGGTATTTCCAATGGCTGTAAAAGTCCTCTAGGCCTTTGATGTTCTGCCTTGACTTGTTGACAGGTTAGGCATTTGGAAACAAAGACGGCTACGTCTTTCTTCATTCCATTCCACCAGTAGTTGTTCTTCAGGTCTCTGTACATTTTGGTGCTTCCTGGATGTACTGAAAATCTCGATTTATGTGCCTCGGTCATTACTTCTTCTCGAATTCCATCGACATCGGGCACATACAACCGTCCTTCCATCCAAAGGATACCATTCTCAACAATTTGAAATTCTGGAAGTTTTCCTTCTTGGATCTGTTCCTTAATTTTAAAGATGGAGGTGTCTTGACTTTGCTTTAATTTAATGGTTTCTCGAAGTCCTGGTTGTGCTGACAGTGAAGATAAGTTTACCTTTCCAAAATTTCTTCGACTCAATGCATCTGCCACCTTATTCGCTCTGCCTGGATGATAGTTGATTACTAAATCATAGTCTTTCAGAAGTTCCATCCATCTTCTTTGCCTCATATTTAACTGTTTTAGAGTGAAAATGTACTTGAGGCTCTGGTGATCAGTAAATACTTCACATTTTACTCCATAAAGGTAGTGCCTCCAGATTTTAAGCGCAAATACCACTGCGGCTTTCTCCAAGTCATGAGTGGGGTAATTCTGCTCATATGGTTTTAGTTGCCGTGAGGCATAAGCAATTACCTGACCCTCTTGCTTAAGTACACACCCTAATCCTCCTTTTGAATCGTCACTATATATTGTGAAGTCCTTGCCATCTTCAAGGAGGATTAATACTGGTATAGTTGCGAGTTTTGTTTTCAGGGTTTCAAAACTCTTCTCACATGCTTCATTCCAAACGAACTTTGAGTTCTTCTGAGTAAGTTTAGTAAGAGGAATGGCAATTGACGAAAATTTTTCCACGAACTTCCTATAATAGCCAGCTAAACCAAGAAAACTCCTTACTTCAGTTACTGTCTTTGGTTGTGGCCAATCCTTGATTGCCTCTACTTTCTTAAGGTCTACTGACACCCCAGATTCAGAAATTATATGACCTAGGAACGCCACACTTTTTAACCAAAATTCACACTTCTTGAATTTGGCATATAGTTATTTTTCTCTCAGTGTTTTTAACGTGAGACGCAAATGTTCTCGGTGTTCTTCCTCACTTGTTGAGTATACCAAGATATCATCTATAAAAACAACCACAAACCTGTCGTGGTATGGTTAGAATACTCGATTCATCAGGTCCATGAATGCTGCCGGAGCATTTGTTAAACCAAAAGGCATTACCGTAAATTCGTAATGTCCATATCTTGTCCTAAAAGCAGTTTTAGGGATATCCTCGGTTTTGACGTTCAGTTGATGATAACCAGATCTTAGATCGAGTTTTGAGAAAACTTTGGTTCCCTTTAGCTGATCAAAAAGATCGTCTATTCTCGGGAGTGGGTATTTATTCTTTATCATGATCTTGTTTAACTCCAGGTAGTCAATACATAGCCTCATACCCCCGTCTTTTTTCTTTACGAACAACACTGGGCCTCCCCACGGGGATACACTGGGGCGAATCTGTTTCTTGTCTAGTAATTCCTGAAGCTGTTCTTTTAACTCCTTCAATTCTGCTGGAGCCATTCGGTATGGTGCCTTTGAGTGCAGCACCAGGGACCAAGTTGATTTCAAATTCTACTTCCCTATCGGGTATCTCACCCGGTAGTTTTTCGAGAAAAACGTCTGGAAATTCTTGAACAATTGGAATATCTTCCCACTTTGGGGTTTCTTCTTCTTTAATCTCATTGATCATTGCCAGGTAAATTTCCTCTCCTCCTCTAATGGCCTTCCAAGCTTGTGAGGCAAATAGCAGAGATTTTCTTTCTTTGGATTTTCCGTGATATACGACTTCCTCTTTAGTTGGAGTTTGAAGTCTAACTTCTTTCTTTTGACAGTCTACTATGGCATAGTTTTTAGCTAACCAGTCCATTCCCAGGATGATGTCAAACTCAACCATATTGAGTTCAATCAATTCTACTTCGAAAGTTTGTTCGCTGATACAAATTTTACAGTTTCGATACACTTTGTGTGTCTCAATTATTTTACTCGCCGGTGTTGCCACTCTTAACAGTTCACTAAGAGTATCATGTTCAGGTTTAAACTTTTTAGCAAATCTCCTAGACACAAACGAGTGCGTAGCACCACAATCAAACAAGGCATATGCAGACATTTCATTGAGTAAGATAGTACCTGCTACCACTTCATTGGTGTTATCAGCTTTCTCTTGGGTGATTGCATATACCCGTGCATTGGTTTTATTTTCATTTTGCTTGTTGGGCCCCATTCCTTTGCCCTTGTTGTCTGGACAATCTTTAATTCTATGACCCACCTTTCTGCATTTAAAACAAGCGCCTGTCTTCCGATAACATTCTCCAACATGCTTCTGTCGACATGTATCGCACCACTTCCCTTCGGTGTTGCAAGTACTGTTAAAATTTCCTCTTGGAGGTCTGCTGGAATGATTTGGCTTCTTAAATTTGGGACCATTTTGGGTAGTTTGGTTGACTAACGGTCTCTTATTTCTGTTTTCATCTTCACGGCGCTTAATATCTGTTTCCGCGCTCATTGCCGCGCCCATCAAATCAGCAAAGTTGTTTAGTTTGAACACTGCCAAAGCCGACTGAATCCGACTGTTCAGTCCTTTGTTAAAACGATGCATCTTCAAGGTTTCATCAGACATAATTGTTGGGACGTAGGTTCCCAAGTCATTAAATTTTGAGGTATATTTCATTACTGTTATATCCGATGTCTGCCTGAAATTTTCAAACTCATTCAGCTTCTGCAGACGAAACTCGGCTGGGTAGTATTGTTTCAAAAATTCTCTTCTGAAAACCTGCCATGTGATTTCTTCCATTTCTTCTAGAGATGGTGACACAGTTTCCCACCATTTCCTAGCTCGGTCTTCCAAAAACGGTGTTACAACTTCCACTCTCAGTTCTTCAGGTATTTCTAGTAAATGCAGTTGTGTTTCGATATTCTTCAGCCAGTTGTGGTTGACTTCCGGGTCTGGGTTCCCATCGAAGGTTGGAACTCGATTTCTTCTCAGAGATTCATAATGGTATTTAATTCCATGATGTTGTGGTGCTTGGGGTTGTTGGATCGCGTTAGCCAATGGGTTCACGAATCCTTGCAATGTCGCGGCTACGATCGTAGCTATCGCCATCATGTCTTCTTGATTGAGATTCACTCTTGGTGGTGGTGGATTTTCATTTTGGTTGGCACCACGAGGGTTACGGTTGTTTCGAGGTGTTCTGCCTGCCATATCCTATAAACATGTAATTTATTAATTTGTTTGTCACAATATTTAATTAAAGAAATAATTTCATTAATTTGTAAAATTTTCATACAACCCAAAAGTTTCTAATAAATTATTAATCAGATAGTTCTGGTTACAATTGATATTTATTCTACAGTTCTCTCCCTACTCGTCTATGACTTCACCGTCTCCTACTGCCTCATTAATCTCCTATTCTACAATAGGATTTTCTTCTTGGTTAGCTTCAAGTTCTTCCAAGAGTTCCTCCATATTGATCATGTTATTCTGTATCTGATCAATATGATTTTGCAACTGTGTGTTGTGGTGGTCAAGGTTGTTTACTTGCTCCTGAAGCTCCTGTATTGTTGATTGGCTTACTTTTTCCTCAATCTCCTGTTCTTCGATCCATTCTTCAAGACGGCGTTGTGTTTTGAGAAGGCTGTCATCCCGGATTTGGAGTGTAAGAATCCTATCCTGAGCTTTGTTTAACTCTTGCTTGGTGATCTCGTGTCGATGCTCCGACTGTAGATGATAGACAGCATAACGTCTAACGTCCTCGCATAGTTTCTTTTCTTCCTCTCTGGCTTCACGAAGATCCTCCATCATGCATACGTTATTCCCATCCAGCTGGTAGTTGTCTCTCTTAAGTTTTTCATTTTTTTCTTTCAGTGTTTTAATTTCTGTCTCCTTTTCCTGAAGTTGTTTTTGAAGTTAATTTATAATGCTTTGAAGATCCATGTTTGTTTTCCTATAAAGATAAAAACATAATTTTATTGATAGTATACTCATCCAATTTTTTAAATATGCAATAAGATCCATGTTTGTTTTCCTATAAAGATAAAAACATAATTTTATTGATAGTATACTCATCCAATTTTTTAAATATGCAATAAGATACTAGAAAGTTTCATTTAAAAATAATTCAGTACATAATATTTTCTTAATCATAATTTCATTACAATCCAAAGATTTTTATTATAATCTTGATATTAATCTAGTCTATCATCTCTCCTCCATCGCTGTCGCTGTCAATGTCGTCATCGGCCACCTTCATCGGTGCTTCTTCCTCTTCCTCCATGTTCTCTATTACCAGGTGAAAATAGTTGTTCTGATCTTGGAGTCTGTCAATAGTGGCGTGGAGCTTTGAGATGTACCGCTCTTGCTTGGCGCTGAAATATTCCTGACGCTGACGAGCCTGAGTAGCGCTCTCTCTCTCTGTCTCAACTCTTTCAAGCAGATCCTTGTTTAGTGAAGCTAAGCGAGCAATGCGAGCCGAATCAGTCGGTATCTGTAGAAGTTGGCTCTCAGCCAAGTCCAAGTGACGAGTCAATCGCTGCACGTCAGTCTCAAGTATGTGTCTAATCTCACCAAGCTCCTGCTTCTCCAATCTTTCCTTGGCCAGTTGAGCTTTCAAGGTCGCTATCTCCCTAGCTTGATTTTTGATGGTAAGATGAAGCATACGAAGGGCAGCATGTGTGCGCATACGTGGAGCAGCCATTTCCTAGGATAAAGATCGAAGTAAAGTATCAGAATCGTATAAAGGATAGAAAGGCACAAATAATAGAAATAAAATTGTCGTGGAAAATTTTTGATATTAAGAGTTGAGAAACGATTGAAGGGATAGATTTTTTGAAGTTGATTGAAAGTTTCGGGAAACAAATGAAAGTTGAATACAGGTTGGGATACACTAGGCTTTTCGTCAAATTTTGTCTGTCAAAATCCCAGCGAGATTATGAACCTGGCGGCTCTGATACCACTTAAATGTCACGCCCCAAGTCCGAAGCATTGGTGACATCCGTCATTGTTTAACAATTATATTGAACACAATAAAGCCTCGTATCAAATCAAACCAGTCTTTTTCATAAATAGCGTATTGTCTTACAATGACAAAGAAATAATTTTTTACATTAGAGTTTTTCATAAGCTAAACAAAAGAAAAGGGTACAAATTATCGATTTCTTGATCTCGAAATCCAATCACCATCCCCAAAACGCTTCTTATTCCTCCTCGTTCTCTTGCTCTTCATTTTTATCTGAAATTTGTAAGGGGTGAGTGTTTTAGGAAACTCTCAGCAAGTGGGGGTCGATCGATTCCAAAGATACATATAGAACTTAATTATTTAAAAATTCCTTTTAACATACTTTCAAAACTTAATATTCTTACCTTAACAGAAACGAATCCAATAGAAGACAGAACTTATCAGATGATCTAAAGCAATTCAGAAACAGAATAGATCGATTCAGAACATACACAACACTGTTACTCATCTCATTTTCATGGTCAAATTGTCCCCAATATATTAGTCCTCTAAAGGGTGAGGCCAGAACTCGGTTTTATACCCATCGGTGGGGGCGAAACAGAAATGGTTTTATACCCACAATTGGGGGCCAGAACAGAAATGGTTTTATACCCACCATTGGGGGCCAAAACAGAACTTACAATTCTCGTCCCATTCCAAATTTGAATCGTAACAGTGTAAACAGAATTCAGAAGTAGTAGACAGAACTTTACAGATTTTCAGATTTCAGAACGTTCATACGAACACAGCGGAATCAACGAATTTCGATGCATAGACGAGAACACTTAATCGATCGAAATTTTAAACAAATTAGATAGCCATTTTCGAAAATAAGGACACACATATATGCATGTTACATTACTTATATCAAAGTTTAAAAATACAACAAAATATGTAACAAAAGCCCACTTACCGATTTTTGTAGGAAGTTTCTTGTCGAAAATCGGGCAGAACTTCGACGTTACTTTGGCAAATGCTGTCTTCGATCGAGCAGCACTTCGACGCAGGATTACAACTCTGATCTGCACAAAATTTCCTTCTTCTTCTTTGCTTTGTTGGCCGAAACTTGGAGAGGTTTGAGTAGGGTGAGGACCGAATTTTTATGCTTATTTTTTGAGCACTTTCTCTTCAACCTTGATGTCTTATTTATAGGAAATTTTTGGTCCTTTCTCCTATCCCATGGCCAAACTCTTGCTCCCCAAGAAAGGATTTATTGTCCTCATAATGGTGTCAAAGGCATGTCAAGCATCAAGGGTCATTCTTTGCATAATAAAGATGTCCTAGCCCTTAGCTCCTCCCGCAGCTCCTTCATGGGTTAACGCAAAGGTTATTTGCTGCACATTTAATTTATCCAAACTCTTGGCTCAACTTATAGCTCTCTTTTTGGTCTTTTTAGGACAAGCTTGGTTGAGCTGCTTTGAACTGACAGATCGAGTCCATGAGCTGGGGTTTTACTCCTCCCGGGACGATACTTTGATGAATGCGATTACTTGTTGCTTGGCCTCCCGTTGAGTTAATCTCCGAGCTTTGAAGCTATTTCTTCGAGTTAAGTTAGCTGAAATCTAAGTTAATATTCAAGTTATCTAGTTGGAACGAAAATTTTAGAGCTTAGTTTGAGTTAAACTTCAAGTTCGTATTACTTACTTGATTCGCCTTGGATCGTAAAATCTCGGGTTCTCACAGATATGAATATAAATATGTTTATGTTGATATGATTATGTTATAAAAATGTTTAAGTTTAAAGTTATGCATAGTTATGAAAATGTTATTTTAAGTACAAGTACTTTTCATTGTTGTATGTGAACTGTATTATGTATTATTTGATAAAGGATATGATGTGTTGAATCTTTAGACTCACTAGGTGTGATTAATGTCGGTGATGTTGATAATTATGATATTGGAGGTCTTGATGGGTGACTTTGCTGGACTGTTAATGCACATAACCCGAGGACCAGCGCTTCTACTCTCCGCATTTAAGATTATGTTTTTCATTAAAGATTTTACAACTATTCATTTATGCTTTTGAGAGATTTTTTGAGATGTTTAGTATGGGCTACACTATTCATATTTATTGCTTTTTAGGTTTTGTAAAATTTTTTACGTTATCATGTTTTGACTATTTTCTTTGGATTTTCAAATACTAGTTGGATGTTTTATTTTAAAAATGATGCAAAAGTATTTTATATAAAGGTATATGTATTGTCCGAAATTTTGAGAGCTTTTTTTAAAAAAATTTCTAGTACTTTTTTAGAAAATGATTAAACAGGCGTTTCAGTTGGTATCAGAGCAAAGGTCCTATGAAGGGTTGTGCCACCATCAGCGCCGGAATGATCAGTCAACAAGCCTCAAAATTTGTAAGTTTTACATGCTTTATATGACTCAGTATGATGTTACTGGCATGATGACATGAATGATATGTTACGATACATGTTTACTAGGTTTTCGAGTATATATGCTTTGCATGCTTAAATTGCTAAATAAAGATATGTCACATGATTAGAAAACTTAGATTTGAAATGCATGTTGGTTACGTTAGAATTTGGAAAACATTTAGATAAAATGCCTCCAAGACGCGCCCTTGTTATTGAGAATCAAGCCGAGAACAGTGTGAACCATCAAAGGAATGCACCACACCCACCACCACAACCACCTCCTCCTCCGGGGGATGCTGCTACTCGTGCGTTAGAGGGGATGGCTCGTCTCTTCTAGCAACAGTTATAGCAGCAGCAGTTACAGCAGATGCAGCAGGCACCTAGGCCACAGCATGATATATATGATCAGTTCCGGAGGCTAGGGCCGAAGGAATTTTATTGCACTGCCGATCCCTTTGCTGCTGAGAGTTGGATTCGTTCACTCAAGGTACACTTTCGCTATCTTGATATGGGAGATGCAAACCGTGTGAGGTGTACTACTTATCTGTTTAGGGATGACGCTTCTTTATGGTAGGAAGGAGCCGAGCAGGGTGTTAACCTTGCTACACTTACTTGGGATCAATTCAAAACTATATTCTACAAGAAATATTTTACTGCTGATGTCAGAGGGCGATTAAAGAGGGAATTTATGACTCTCCGTCAGGGAGACGCTATTGTTGCTGAATTTTGAAGAAATTTGATAGGGGTTGTCACTTTGTACCCCTTATTGCCAAGTATGCTGACGAGAAGCTTAGACACTTCATGGATGGCCTACGACCCAACATACGGAATAATGTTATGATGATGCGTCCTTTGGATTATGCTATTGCCGTTACTTATGCATTTTAGTCTGAGCAATCCTTGAAGGAAATTGAGATTGAGTTACAGCGCAAGAGGCAACAACATCAGAATAATAATCAGACAAACAAGAAGCCATATACGGATCCTCCTAGACCTCAAGGGCCTCAAAAGCCCCAAGGTCAAGTCAAGAAGCAAGCACCGTCAAAGACACAACCTGCAGCACCAAAAACTGCAGAAGGACAACCATGCAAGAAGTGCAATCGACTAAACTATGGACCATGTGTTTGGGGTACTACTAAGTGCTTCATAAGCAAGGAAGAATGGCACAAAGCTGTTGATGGCCCGAAGAAGAATGCACCCACCATTGGGCGAGCCTATGCTATGAATGCACAGGAAGCTGAAGGGGAGACAGACACTACTCTTATCACGGGTAACCCAGTCATTTAACATTTTCATATTGCTTATTATTGCATGAAATGTTAAATTGGTTTATATAATGAAATTGGGAACAAGATTTAACCTAGTGGAAATTAAGTTGCATGTTCTACTTTAGTTGGAATTTAAGATATGATTTTATAAACCATAGAAATGGTATTTATTTTTTAGCCTTATTTTATGCGAAGGATGAATTAATTCCAAATAAAGGATTTAGGGCCAAAAATTTAAAGAAAATCATAATCAAGGGTTGATAGGGGTTTCGAATTTTAATTAAGGGACCAAAATGTAATTAACCGAAAGATAAGGGACCTAGTGCAATTTCCGAATTCTTAAGGACCACCAATCCAATTTTCGAAATTTAAGGGATTAAAATAAGAATTTTCGAAAAAATATAAGGGTTAAATTGCAATAATTCAAAATTTTGGGGACTAAATTGAAAATTTCGAAAAATTGAAGGGCTAAATGCAATTTTGAAGAGATGCTTAAGATCAACGCGTAATCTACACATAATTTTGGGAAATTAATGATAGTAAATCCTTAAGCTTCAACACGAAAAGATTTTAAAAGACGTTTTCGTCACAGGGAGGATTATCATTCAAAGTGTGGCAACCTATGCACTTTTAGACTCGGGAGCTACACACTCTTTCATATCTGAAACCTTCATCAAAAGATTGAATATTTCTCCTCACTTTATGAGATTGGGTTTCAAAGTTTCCATTCCTTCCGGTAATCAAATGCTCACGTCTAAAATTGTCAAGAAACTGGAGCTTCGTTTATTCAAAGATGTGGTTCGGGCAGATCTTATTGTGCTTCCTATGCCTGAATTTGATATTATACTTGGGATGGATTGGTTATCAGCGAATGGAGCTTCGATTTATTTCCATCTGAGATCAGTGACTATTCGACTGCCTAGTGGTAATTCTTTTGTCTTCGAGGCGGCGAGAAACAAGCATATACCGCATATTATCTCTTGTCTATGTGCGAGGAATCGCTAGACAAGGGTTTTATACGCCCTAGTTATTTTCCATGGGCGCACCTGTATTAAAGGTGAAGAAAAAATATGGTAGTATGCGTCTTTGCATTGATTATCGAGAGCTCAACAGGGTCACTATCAAAAATAAGTATCCACTGCCAAGAATTGAAGATTTATTTGATCAGTTGTAAGGAGCATCGATATTTTCTAAAATTGATCTTCGATCTGGGTACTATCAGTTGAAAGTGAAAGAGTCGGATGTTCACAAGACGGCATTTCATACTAGATATGGGCACTACGAGTTTATGGTCATATCATTCGGTCTAACTAATGCGCCAGCGATCTTCATGGATCTCATGAATCGCGTATTTCAGCCGTATCTAGATCAGTTTATTATAGTCTTCATTGATGATATATTGATCTATTCGAGGAAAAAAAATGAGCAAGTCATTATTTGAGGACAACACTGCAAGTACTACAAGTTAGAAAGCTTTATGAAAAATTCAGCAAGTGCGAGTTTTGGCTTGATAGAGTGGCTTTCTTTGGCCACATAATTTCTAGGGATGGCGTTGAAGTTGATCCAAGCAAAGTTGAGGCAGTGAAAGAGTGGCCAGTACCAAAGAGTGTTACCGAGATTCGCAGTTTCTTGGGACTAGTTGGCAACTATCGCAAATTCATCAAGTGATTCTCATCCATGGCAGTACCATTGACATCCTTGACTAAGAAGAATGCAAAGTTTATTTGGGGATCCGAGTGTGAAGACAGTTTTGACAAGTTGAAGCAAGCATCGATTTCAGCGCGAGTGTTATCTATGCCATCAGGGCAAGGAGAGTATGCTCTATATACCGACGCTTCTGAACTTGGTTTGGGAGTAGTTCTGGTGCAAAATGACCAAGTTATAGCTTATGCGTCGAGACAGTTGAAAATTCACGAGAAAAACTACCCTACTCATGATCTTGAGCTTGCAGCAGTAGTTTTTGCATTGAATATTTGAAGACACTACCATTATGGGGAGAAGTGCAAAATATTCAACGATCATAAAAGTCTGAAATATTTCTTCACCAAAAAGGAACTGAATATGAGACAGCGCAGATAGCTTGAGTTAGTAAAGGACTTCGAATATGATATTAGTGCTACTACTTAAATTATAATTCACCCAAGTGTAGGTTGTCTGCAAGTAATATATTTCGTAAGTACGAGATCGATCCACAGAGAGGTTATTTTAAGTTTAAAATTTATTAATTTATAGATTATCAAATGCAAGAACGAAGTTTACAAATTATAAATTTTGTCAAGGCTCGAGGATTTATTCTTGATTTATTCAATATTGTTTAACTAAAAATAAAACAAAGGAAAACACTATAAATAATGGTTCCAAGAAAATTAAATATTTAAACACACACCTAATATAATATAGTTCTCACTATAGAAAATACCGAATTCACCGATATTTTATATATGATACCTATGATTATATATATAATTATATAGATATATAACTGCATAAAATAAATGTTAAATTAAATCATTATATTTCATTTAGAACAACCGGCAGAGCCACGTTATTGCCTAAATGAAATATATGATTTAATAAGTTAGTTGCGGGAAAGTAAAAGTTAGATGCGGAAAGTAAAAGTTAGTTACGATAAAGTAAATGTTAGACGCGGAAAGGAAAAGTTAGTTGCGATAAAGTAAATGTTAAATTGTTAGATATTAATATTAAATCATAATATTTCATTTAGAACAACCGGCAGAGCCACACTATCGTCTAAATGAAATATATGATATAATTATATAAATATATATATATATATATATNAACAATCTTACTTCACCAAGAATTCATCCTCTTCACCTTGACATAATAGATTTAGCTTTCCATGAACTTACTTTTGATCAACACTAAAAACATCACTCATAATTTGGAAAATGAAAAATAGATTGGAACTTAAAACTTTTATACACACTCACACTATATTTTACAATGAGATAGAATGATTCTCAAGCTAGCACAAGGCCTCTATTTATAGGCCAAATGAGAGAAAGGGTCGAAAATTTTATTAATGCCATGTAGTTGTAATAGTAGTCTTTGTCTCCTCCAACTTCAATTCCATGTCCCTTCTTTCAATGCTTTGTTTCACGACTTTAATCACCGAATTTGACTCAGTCAAAATAGCAAACATGTGGGGAATTGTCTGTAGATGAATTTGGCCACTTAGTTCACCTCATTTGGTTAAATATTTAAATAGTTATGATTTTTTTACTATATGCTGGTCATGGTGAAAATAAATTTGTCATCCTTTTGATATTTTCACAATTTGATCATCTTAACAAACATTTTAGGCAATCATGTCTTCTGCAAAGTTGTAAATAATTTCTCAAGGATTCCAAAAATGTTTGAATCACATCCATTTGAAATTTCTAGCTTGAGTTATCATTATTTTACCAACACGTAGAAAACTTGAAAATAAAAAATATTTAGTAAGACATTTAAATATAAACACACATTACTAAAATAACATAATTTTATAATTTTAATGAAACTTAAATTTTAAAATATAGGTTTTAACATATAATAAATTATTAATTTTAAGTTTCATCATACCCCCACACTATCTTATTACTAGTCTCTTAGTAATAAAATTTATCGGAAAATCACAACCTAGATTCTTTATTCCTTTTATATATTCAAATATACAAACATATTCATTTTAAATACAAATTCATATACCGATTTATATATATATATATATTTTTTTTTTCCATTTAATATAATAATATATAATTAGATGTGCTTTTATTATTATTTTCACATAATATATAAAGTAACAATATATATATATATATATATATATATTAGTTTCTATATTTTTTTATGATAATATAGTCAAAAAGATAATTCATACCACCCACCATAACATGTAAAATATCGAGAATTTTTTTTTGTAAAAGCCTCAACTCCATATTCTTTCAGGTCAAAATATTTAATGGATAGCTGATTTACACTCATGGAGTTGGAATGAATATTAATTCTCATTGAAAAAGGCTAATTATTAAAGCAGACAATTAAATAAACTAATATTGAAAACAAAATAAGAAAATTTACAAAGAATAAAATCCCTTTTTTTTTTCTTTTTCTTTTTTTTATTTTTTTATTAACGTGACAGCAAAGTTTTACAATGACATAAATTTTTTTTTTAATCCAAACATTCTACCATAAATGTCCATATATATAATCATTTATATAATGGATACATTCGACTACCTTTGAAACTTATCTAACACAAATAAATCTTTTTTTTAGAACATATTGATTGATGGATTTTTTTTAGAACACATTTATAGTACATCAATCAAATCTTGAGAAAAAATAATTACAATGAACAAAGAACTTTGCAGTCCGTTATTTATCTTCTTTTTTTTATAATCAATATATTTTTTTATAGGGGAGTTATATTCTTGTAATTAACCATTTTGTAATAATCAATAAAAATTTATTAATTGTTTTCTCATTTCTCACCACTTATTCACAAAAGATGCGTGAGTATATATTATACTTTTACAAAAAGAATTCTTTCAATTATACATGTTAACAATCATACAAACCATAGCTTTTAACTATATTATCATAAAAAGTTTAGAAATTATTTTATTTGAAAACACACACAATTATATATATATATATATAAACACATCTATTATATATTTTATATTAATTGATCAAAAATATATATATATATAAATTGGTACATATGAAAAACTAATTTTTCTTGTAATCTGTAATTTAAATATAATGAATATTAAAATCTAGTGTATTGTGATTTTCCAATAATTATTAACTAATGCGTCTCAAGTTCATTTTACTGACACCTTACTCGTCATTGAACTAAAAATTATTATTATTATTATTACTATATCTATGAATATATATTTTTTATTTTTATATAAAAACAAACTAAGAGGAGAAGAAGAAGAGGAGATTTTTCATACCTTAAAGAGAAAAAAAAATTAAAACATACCGTTGAATCACAATTTCAGTATCACATGAATTTTCTTTTCTTACTCTTGGATGTTGGCCAATTAAGTTGAGATAAGAATGGATCTGGTTCATGACTAAATCCTTGCAGCAAATCAATAAGTTCACCTTCACTTGTAGCAGAAACTAACATCCTTCGTGAAGCTAATGAAATAAATCCCTGTTCCACAACATCATCAAGAAACGATAGCAGTTTATCATAATAATTGTTAACATTTAACAAACCAATTGTCTTATTGTGGATATTTAATTGTGCCCAACAAACAGTATGAAATATTTCTTCCAAAGTACCAAAACCTCCTGGAAAAACAATGAAAGCATCTGAATGTTCAATCATTTGAGTAATTCGTTCATATACGTTGTCCACTTTCATTTCTTCTCCTATTGTTGGTCCAGTAGGGCTGGCTAAGGTAATCGGAATAATGCCTAAGACTTCACTTCCACCTGCATGCGCAGCTTTTGCAACTTTTCCCATGAGACCAACTTCACCACCACCATATACCAAATGAATCTTTTTTTGGCAAGTGTTATTCCAAGCTTTTCTGCTACCACTTCATAAATTGAATCTTTTCCTGCACTAGATCCACAAAATACACAAATATTTTTTATTTTACTTACCGTGGACGTCGACATATTGAGAAATATGTTTTTGCAATTGTTAAATTACAGAATATGAATTTATAAGCGTAACATGCCAAAAGTCAATATTTGAACAGAAAATTATTATTATTATTAAAATAAAAATGACATAAATTGAAACACATATATACAGCGTAGTTGTGATTGTAGCGCACATCTTCTTCTGATTTTACGTTCAGTAACGGCTTCAACGCCTTCTATGAGTCGTGGATATGCTTCCCATCCAATTTTCTTATAAATTGGCAAACAGGGTCTTTTAACGTCAGATTCCCGAGACGAAATTGTATATATATATTTACTTATCTAAACAGATATGCGTTACTACAGTAGGATCTTTATAAGGTTGATTTCACCGTCCATATTGATATTCATCATGTTGAAATTGCCACCATAGTTTAAGAAGTTCATTTTGCACGTACCCACTAGAATGCGTATCAAGAACCTCTAGAAAATTATCCAAAGGTTCTTTACTCAGACCATTCTTAATGAATAAAATTTTATCTTCTCTATTCATTGATGTTATTCCAAAATTTTTGCATTTCCCTTTACAAGTCCACCTTGCACATTTATGACATCCACGTATACGTTTAGCTCTTCGCTTTTTGACATATGTGTTTTTACCAAATCCTGGCATATGTCTTATTATTATTTCACTTGCTTCCCCAACCAATCGGACTTTTGCTTCAATTATCAAACGGATATCATTCGGTATGCCATATGACATCATCAACCTTAGTCGCTCACATCTAGCTTTATAAATTTTTTTCAATGCATTATTAGGTAAACAAGCAAAATATTTACGAAGATTCACAATACTAGCATCCATATTATTATTATTATTTTTATTATATAGTTCAATTATTTTGGGAAAACTGAAAAAGCCGACTTAGATAGTCACGGAGTACCGTTATCCGCCACTTAACCGGGAAATGAACTAGAATCTGCAAAAACAAAATGAAAATATCAACCAACTATTGTGGATCATATAAAGGCATAAAATCATCATTAAGAATCTCATTTTCTATAAAAAAAACTTAAGTCTTTGCCCATTAACTTTAAACACGTCCTTATTTTTAGGATTTTCAATATCAACAGCACCATGAGGATAAACAAATTTAACTATAAATGGTCCTGACCATCTCGATATTAGTTTTCCTAGAAATAAATGCAAACGAGAATTATAAAGTAAAACTTTTTGTCCAATTTCAAATGACTTTCTCATAATATTTTTATCATGAAAGGCTTTAGTTTTATCTTTATAAATCTTTGAATTTTCATATGCATCATTTCTTAATTCTTCAAGTTCATTTAATTGAAATTTTCTTAATTTAGATGCATAATCTAAATTAATATTAAATGCTTTAATTGCCCAATAAGCTTTATGTTCAAGTTCAACCGGTAAATGACAATGCTTACCAAAAACTAACCTATATGGTGACATCCCCAATGATGTCTTAAATAAAGTTCTATATGCCCATAATGCATCAGTTAATCTTAAAGACCAATCTTTTCGATTCGGATTAACTGTTTTTTCTAAAATTTGTTTTATTTCTCTATTTGCAAGTTCAACTTGACCATTACTTTGAGGATGATATGGGGTAGAAACTTTATGTGTAATGCCATATTTTCTTAACAAAGAAAAAAATGATTTATTTATAAAATGACTTCCCCCATCACTAATTATTGCTCTAGGTATTCCAAATCGACTAAAAATATTTTATTTTAAAAATTTTATAACAACTTTATGATCATTAGTTCTACATGCAATTGCTTCAATCCATTTTGAAACATAATCAACAGCGACTAAAATGTACGTATATCTAAAAGATAATGGAAATGGGCCCATAAAATCTATCCTCCAACTATCGAATATTTCAATAATTATGATTGGATTTAAAGGCATCATGTTTCGTTTTGAAATTGATCCCATATTCTGACAGTTTTTACAAGATTTGCAAAATAAATGCGTATCTTTGAATAAAGACTGCCAATAAAATCCACATTGTGAGATTTTTGCAGCTGTTTTATTGATGAAAAGTGACCTCCACATGCTTCAGAATGACAAAATTTAATAACATTACTTACTTCATTGTCGGGTATGCATCGTCGAAAAATTTGGTTAGGACAATACTTAAACAAGTAAGGATCATCTCAATAAAATTTTTTAACTTCTATCCAGAATTTATTCTTATCCTGTGAATTCAAATGAGAAGTCATTTTATTTGTCACAATAAAATTTACAATGTTAGTAAACCAAGACATAATAGTAGCATAAAACAACTGATCATCTGAAAAATTTTCATTTATTGGTATTTCATTATGAGATGATTCAGTCATTATTCTAGATAAATGATCGGCTACGACATTTTCTTTTCCTTTTTTATCTTTAATTATAATATCAAATTCTTGTAACAATAAAATCCACCGTATTAATCTTGGCTTAGCATCTTGTTTATTTGATAAATATTTTACGACAGAATGATCAGTGTACACAATAGTAGTAGAACCAATTAAATAAGATCGAAACTTATCTAATGCAAATACTACTGAAAGTAATTCTTTTTCAGTAGTTGAATAATTTATTTGAGCACTATTTAAGGTTCTACTAGCATAATAGATTGCATACGGTTTTCCTTCTTTTCTCTGTCCTAACACAGCTCCTATAGCATAATCACTTGCATCACACATTAATTCAAATGGTAAAGACCAATCTGGAGGTTGTAAAATAGGTGATGTAATTAAAAGATTAATTATTTTTTTAAAAGCATTTTCACATTTCTGAGTCCATTCAAATTGTGTATCTTTTGTTAAAAGATTCGAAATTGGTTTAGATATTATGCTGAAATTTTTTATAAACCTTCTATAAAAACCTGCATGACCCAAGAATGATCGAACTTCTTTGACCGTTTTTGGTGATGTTAAATTAGCAATAACATCAACTTTGGCTTTATCAACTTCAATTCCTTTTTCAGATATCACATGACCTAACACAATCCCAGATTTAACCATATAATGACATTTTTCCCAATTTAAAACAAGATTTTTTTCTTCACATCGTTTTAATACTTCTTCTAGGTTTTTAAGACAATTTTCAAATGAGTTTCCAAAAACAGTTATATCATCCATAAAAACTTCTACAAATTCTTCAATCATATCACTGAAAATACTTAACATGCATCTTTGAAAAGTAGCCGGAGCATTACATAAACCAAATGGCATTCTTTTAAATGCAAAAGTTCCGAAAGGACAAGTGAAAGTAGTTTTTTCTTGATCTTCTAATGATATAGGTATTTGATAATACCCCGAATACCCATCAAGAAAACAGTAATAAGAATTTCCTGCTACTTTTTCTAGAATTTGATCTAAAAATGGTAGTGGGAAATGATCTTTTCTAGTTGCATCATTTAATTTTCTATAATCAATACACATACGCCAACTAGATGGAATCCTAGCTTGTAATAACTCTCCCTTTTCATTTTTTATAACAGTGATGCCTGACTTTTTAGGTACTACTTGTGTTGGACTTACCCATTTACTATCTGAGATTGGATAGATAATTCCAGCGTCTAATAGTTTTAATACTTCATTCTTAACAACTTCTTTCATATGTGGATTTAACCTTCTTTGTGGTTGTTGATATGTTTTAGCATTTTCTTCCAAATGAATTTTATGTGTGCAAATTAAAGGATTTATACCTTTTATATCTTTCAAAGTCCATCCAATTGCATTTTTATATTTCTTAAGTAATTTAATTAAATCTTCTTCTTGATTTGGTAGAAGAGTGGAAGAAATTACAACAGGAAATGTTTTATTTTCACCAAGAAATACATATTTCAATTCGAATGGTAAAACTTTTAATTCAAGTTTTGTATTATCATCTTTTTTAAAATTATTTTCAGACTCAAAACTTTCTATTGAAAAAACTTCAGATTGTTGATTTAAGTTTTCTTCTTGTATATTTTCTTCCATAATTGTTTCAATTTCATTATCATATTCATTTTCATTAATACTTGGTTGTTTACATAAATTGAACACATTAAGTTCTAGAGTCATATTTCCAAAAGACAATTTCATTATTCCATTTCGACAATTAATTAAAGCATTTGAAGTTGCTAGAAATGGTCGTCCCAATATTACTGGAATTTCATTATGTACTTCTATTGGTTGTGTATCCAAAACAATAAAATCTACAGGATATATGAATTTATCAACTTGAACCAACACATCTTCTACAATACCTCTAGGTATTTTGATTGACCTATCCGCCAGTAAGAGAGTAACAGAAGTGGGTTTTAATTCTCCTAAATTAAGTTTTTCATAAACTGAATAAGGAAGTAAATTCACACTTGCTCCCAAATCTAACAAAGCTTTTTTAATTTTATTTTCTCCAATAATACATGAAATTGTTGGACAACCAGGATCTTTATATTTTAAACTAGAATTATTTTGAAGAATAGAACTTACTTGTTCAGCCAAGAATGCTTTCTTCTTCACATGCAATTTTCTCTTCACAGTACATAAGTCTTTTAAAAATTTTGCATATGAAGGTACTTGTTTAATAGCATCTAATAATGGAATATTTATCTTTACTTGTTTAAAAACTTCATAGATATCAGAATCATTTTTTTGTTTTTTATGATTTGTTAATGCATGAGGAAATGGTGGAGGTTTATTTGATTCATTTACTATTTCAGATGATTTATCATTCAACATATTATTTTTAGAATTTAAGGTATCATCATTCTCAAAAGTATCAGGATTATCATCCTTACTCTTTGATTTTAAATGATCCTTGTTTTCATTACTATATGGATCATTAACTATTTTACCACTTCTAAGGGTAATAACAGATTTTATTTGATCAATTTTTTCATTTTTTAATTCTTGATTTTGATTTTTAGGATTAGGTTGAGGTTGAGATGGAAATTTTCCTTTTTCATGAATATTAAGTGCAGATGCAAATTTTGCAAGAGTTTCTTTCAAATCAGTCATAGATTGACTGTTTTGAATATTGATAGATTCTTGCTTTTGGATAAATGCATGAATTACATCTTCAAAGTTTTTTCTTGGAGGTGTAACATAAGGAATATAACCTTGATGATTTTGGTTATTTTGAAAATATTGTTGTGAGGGTTGTGCATTATTATCATTCCTCCAACTAAAATTAGGATGATTTTTCCATCCAGGATTATATGATGTTGAAAAAGGATCTAGTATTGGTTTTTTATAATTGTTAACATAATTTGCTTGTTCATGGAGACATTCTTTAAATGAAGGTAATGTTGGACAATCTTTTGTAGCATGATCATGTGTATCACATATATGACAAACAATTTCTTGAATACTTTTTAATTGACCACTCTTTTTCATTTCTAATGACTCAATTTTTCTTGCTAAAGATGCAAGTTTAGCTTGAATATCTATATCATCTTTAAGATTATAGATACCACCCCCATTTGTTGAATTATTGATTTTAGTTGTTGGTGGTTCTATTGTGCCTATATTATCCCAATTTTGAGCATTTTCTGCTAATGAATCCAAATACTCCATAGCTTCATTTGGGTTTTTATCTTCAAAAGTTCCATTACACATGAATTCTATCATTTGCCTATCTTTAGGTATTAGACCTTCATAAAAGTGAGAAACTATTCTCCATGTTTCAAAACCATGATGTGGGCATGTATTAAGTAATTCTTTATATCTATCCCAACATTGATAAAATGTTTCTCCTTGTTTTTGAGAAAAAGTAGTAATTTGTCTTTTAAAAGAGTTTGTTCTATGGGAAGGAAAAAACTTTTTGAGAAATTGTTGTTGCATTTCTTCCCATGATCTTATTGAACTTGATCTCAAATTTTGTAGCCATGTTTTAGCTTTATCTTTTAAAGAAAAAGGGAAAAGCTTTAATCGAACTATATCCATGCTACAATTTTGATCATTATAAGTGTTACAAACTTCCTCAAATTCTCTTAGATGTAAATATGGATTTTCAGAATCTAAGCCATGAAAATTTGGTAAAAGTTGAATAATTTGAGGTTTAAAGTTGAAATTAGATGCATCAGGAGGAAAAACTAAACAAGATGGGGCACTAGTTCTAATAGGGTTCATATGGTGCCTAAGTGTTCTTAATTGATCATGTTCTTGATTATTATTATTATTATTGTTATTATTGTTATCATTATCTTGATTATTTGAATTATCATCCATGTTTAAATTATTTTCAGATACTCGAATAAGTCTACCACTTTTTTTTCGACTCCAAATACTCATACAAAAAAAACAACAAAATACTTATAAATAAAACATAATTAACAAATATAAACTTAATTTATACCTCCCCGGCAACGACGCCAAAAAAACTTGCTACTACTTAAATTATAATTCACCCAAGTGTAGGTTGTCTGCAAGTAATATATTTCGTAAGTACGAGATCGATCCACAGAGAGGTTATTTTAAGTTTAAAATTTATTAATTTATAGATTACCAAATGCAAGAACGAAGTTTACAAATTATAAATTTTGTTAAGGCTCGAGGATTTATTCTTGGTTTATGCAATATTGTTGATGCTCATATTATTTCTACTATTTGTATATTCAAAGACTTTATCTATACAACTAGCTTGGGTATACAGATAAAGATGTGCCAAAACAATAATTTCAAATATTATTAAAATAAATATTTTTCGTACATAGAGTTTCAACGTGAACCCTCGGCCAACACTTGGCTCGACGGGCACCTACTATAACAATTTCCCACTTGCACTAGAGCCAATTACCCATATACTTCAAACCCATCGATTCGCGATACTTCTCGAATAATGGTCCAGGTACAGGCTTAGTTAGTGGATCAGAAACATTATATGCGGAGCCGACTTTGTCAATCGACACTTCTCCTCTTTCCACAATCTCTCAGAGGATGTAGTACTTTCTCAATACATGTTTGGATTTTTGATGAGACCTTGGCTCCTTTGCTTGAGCTATGGCTCCCGTGTTGTCACAAAACACCAAGAAAGAAGCACCTCTATTAGGAATGATGCCCAACTCTTCGACGAAATTCCTTATCCAAACAGCCTCTTTGGCTTCAGCTGATGCAGCAATATATTCGACCTCAGTGGTGGAATCCACAGTACTGTCTTGCTTGGAACTATTCCAAGAGACAGCAGCACCATTGAGCATTAATACGAACACAGAGGTTGACTTCGAGTTATCGATATCTCTTTGGAAGCTAGAGTCGGTATAGCCTTCCAATTTCAGTTCTTCACCCCCATAGACCAAGAACAACTTATTGGTCCTTATCAAATACTTGAGAATGTCTTTCACAGCTTTCCAGTGTGGAAGACCATAGTTCGATTGATATCTACTCACTACACTTAGTTGCAAAAGCCACGTCAGGACGTGTAGATATCATCTCATACATGATGCTACCAATTGCAGATGCATAAGGCATGCTTGTCATCGCTGCTATCTCTGCATCAATCTTGGGAGACATAGACTTGAATAAGGACACGCCATGACACGTTGGTAGATGTCCTATCTTGGACTCATCCATCGAGAACCGCTTCACGATGGTATCAATGTATGTGGACTGGGTGAGACCAAGAAAACTTCTTGATCTATCTCTATAGATTTGTATTCCCAATACAAAAAATGCTTCACCCAAGTCCTGCATCGAGAACTTACTCGCTAACCATATTTTAGTTGATTGCAACATCTCTACATCATGCCCAATGATTAGAATGTCATCAATATAAAGCATCAGGAATATCACAACACTCACACTGACATTCTTATACACACAGGGTTCCTCAGGATTCTTAGTAAAACCAAGCTCTTTGATTGTACTATCGAATCTGAGGTTCCATGTAATACCCATGGGCTGTTCCCGATCCAACTGGCGGGAGTCGGTTGTCCCATGGCCCATCACTCAATGACTTCTCCAGCCCAGGCACTGGAGTTTGTACCTCCCCAGACTCGAACCTAATATCTCCTGGACATATAGATACTTAGCACAAGTCTGGTAGCTCTCAAGTGGTACCAGACTTGTGCTAAGTATCTATATGTCCAGGAGATCTTAGGTTCGAGTCTGGGAAGGTACAAAATCCAGTGCCTGGGCTGGAGGAGTCATTGAGTAATGGGCCATGGGACAACCGACTCCCGCCAGTTGGATCGGGAACAGCCCATGGGCATTCACTTGAACATTGAAACTGGAGAAAAGGTTTCCTCAAAATCAACTCCTTGTCTTTGATTATTTCCTTTTGCTACCTTCCCATCCGTCCCAAATTTCCTCTTGTAAATCCATTTACACCCTATGGGAACAGTTCTCTCAGGTGGATCCACAAGATTTCACACTTGGTTCAAATGCATGGAATTCATCTCAGATTCCATAGCTTCAAGCCACTTGGATGATTCGGAATCAGATAATGCTTCCTTGAAGGTCCTTGAATCACATCCATGGTAAGGCTCATCATGGCCCTCTTCAAGAAGTAGACCATACCTCATAGGTGGTCTCGAGACTCTCTCGGATCTTCTAGGAGCTTGTATCTCCTCTCTTGGCTCTTCGGGTGTGGGTTCTACAATTGTGGGTGTTTCTCGAACCTCTTCGAGTACTATCTCTCCTCTTTTCTATCCAATAGAAATTCTTTTTTCAAAAAGATTGCATTCCTAGAAACAAACACCTTTGTTTCTTGGGGATGATAGAAATAATATCCAACAGAATTCTTGGATATTCCACAAATTAACATAAAATGGATCGACTATGCAATTTATATCCCACTGCCTGCTTCAAATAAGCAGGGCATACCCATATTCTAAGATAAGAATATTTGGGAGGCTTATCCATCCATATCTCATATAGTGTAGTACCCGTTAAATCAGACTACGTATAAGCCATGCATAATTACTATTATTTAAATTGAAATGATTTTTATTTTGAGGATTTAAATTCATTCTTTTAAAATTTTTGAGTTATGATTATTTATTAATTTTTCGCAGTAGTTTAGTTTTACCTTTTTAGTTAAATAAGCGATGCCGGACCGGAGTTGGAGTATTAAGATAAAATTTAATGATAAAAAAATATTCCTAAATTTAATTTAAGTCAAAGAATAATTTATTTTAAGGTAAAAGAAGGTTTAATGATTTATTTAATTAATTAGAGATAAGTAGTAAATAAATTTTTTTATGTCCCATAATTAATTAAAAGCCTAAATTAAAATGTGTGACCAATTGAGATAAGTTAATCTAGGCTTATTTTATTTAAGAAATTGTGACTTAAAATGTTAGTAATTTATTTTTAAGAATTAGTCATGCATGCAAAAAAATTACTATCCCAAATTAATTTATTATTTCACTAAAATACATATTAAGTTTTTAAAACTTTAATGAGATAAAGTTCAATAATTAAGCAATATTTCCCCTCCATTTTATTTGTAGAATTCGGCCACACCATTAAAGGATTTAAATAATTTGACAACTCACCATTTTGATATCATTCCTTAATCCTTTTCTTGGTATGATTAATCCCTTCTTTTTAATCTTCAATAATTATTAATTAAGCAATATCCTCCCTTATTTTATTAAGCAAGAAATCGGCCAACCCACCTCCAAAATATTCCTCAAATTCCTTGATATCATCCCTCAATCCCACCATATCAGCCATTTCCCTCTCCATTCCATCGAAAATTTCAGAGCATTCCAGCAAGAAAAACGTGAGAAAACGAGGGAGAAGCAAGAGAGAAAAACAAGAAGCAAAGCAACTCCGTCTCCTCCGCGTTGTGTCGTCGTAATCGATTTGTTTTCATTTCAAACAAATCCAAGGCATGTATATATTATCTTTTGCTCTTCAATCAAGTCATATTATCATTTTAAAACATCATATGTGCATGAATCACGAAACAAAACCGATTTTTGGACAGCAACATTTTCGAAAAGGGTGTACAGATTTTTCGGCCCTTCATCTATGCCTCACGGTTTTTTTATTTTTGATGATTTCAGGGGTTGGCTTTGGTTCCAGGCATCCAAGGCTGCACCTAGGCACGTACTAGGGTGTGTTAGGATCATGTTGCTCCATTAGTTCAAGCCCCATGCACGCAACGAAGGGAAATGACAGCAACTCTTCCATAATGTCATTTTGAGTTTCGGTTTTTATGTTTTGCTGCCAAAAGGGAGAGGTCTTATCTTGGCTGCCCTAGGGCCTGTAGCCATGGTTAGAATCTCTCCTTGGCTGGTCTAGGACGTGACCAAGATGCCCTTTCATGGCTTGGTTCATGGTCCCATCAGATTTTAAAAGAAACAACACAAGTGTCCCTTCGGTTTTCAAGTTCTGATTTTGTGTGTGAGTTTGGTTTCGAATTTAGGGTGTTGGGTGGATCTTGGTTGGATTCTAGCCCTTAGCCATCGTTCACACAATACCTCATGATGTCTAGATCATGCCATCGTCAATCCAACGGCCACTGGAATGATCCATGATAGCAAAACAATTGCAACACCCCACGCGTGCAGTATGCGTTCTCGGGTGAAGCGTGGTGATGGTTTGGGTGGTTGCTTGGATTGTGGCTGGCCTAGGGCCCTTAACCATGGTTTCAGCCACACCCTAGGGTGTTGGTAAGAGGCTCTGGTCAGTGGTTCAAGCCCCAATGACCAATAGTCTCGAAAACGAAGCAAGGAAGCGCAACAGCTGCTGCTGTAATTTTCTGGACAGCAACTATGCCTTCGGTTCAGATGTGTGTTTCAAGTTCTTGGTTGGATTTTAGCCTATGGCCTTAGATTGGACAGTACCTCATTGAGTTAGAAAGGTCCTGTTTTTGGCTGTTTGTGATTTGGTTAAGTTTAGAGGTCGTACGAGAATTTACGGTGCAATGTGCCAAAGTGACTCTCGAAAGAGCGTTTCACGATTTTGGCCTCCATGCACAATTTTCACGTATTACAGCCCTTGGTATTTATTTCCCAGTATTTTAGGAGTATTTTAATCATGGCTAAATGATGGTTCGATGTTGGTTCGGGTGGGAAGAAGCCATGGTTGAATACTAAGTTTGTTAGGGCGTAATTGTCTCGTTTTTGGGTTCGATTTTTGGAAGCGTTGGTCAAGTTAGATTATTTGCATGTGTCCCATGTTAGAATTAGGTCGCAGCGAGCCTGAGAACGATCCAACCCAATTGGTAAAATAAAACAGGATTTTAATTATATTACGTGCATAAAATAAAAATGTTTACTTTTGAGATATATGTGATATGTCTTGTGGCCAGCTCACGTTCATGGGATTGCAGCTTATGGGATTATTACTTCACCCGGTGACCTACGACTGGTTCATGTTCATGTATGGGTATGGATATCCAATCCAAGGGCTGTGATAATCTCTACCGCCCAGTATACTGTGGCTTAGTCTGATCAGACGATTCATGTTATGTTATGTTACGTTACGTTATGGGCCACTCGCGTAGAACATATTCTCCACAGAAAAATACTGATATGTTATTTTATGACAGGGCTCTATCGAGCAAGCATTTTACGTACGATTTTTAGTTATGCACGTATTTATAATTAATTATGACACGATTTCCTTGTTTACGCTACGACACGATATTTTTAATTTGCATGCGATTTTATTATATATTTACTTGTTATTTCACGATATATGCATGCTGAGTCTTTAGACTCACTAGAGTTGATTGTTGTAGGTACTGATGAGGTCTGGACCGATGGCGGGGACCAGTGAGCCATCGTGGGTCGGCAGTAGTAGAAACCCGAGGACCTCATGCTTCAGTTCATTTTCTTGTTTTTTATGCTCAAACATTTTTATCACGATGAATTATTTTAAGTTGTTGCCTTGAAACAAATATTTACTTCCGCTGATACATTGACATTAAACATTTTGATCAGTTTATTTTATGAATGATGCATGTTATGTATTTTTAAAGAAAAATTTTAAATTATTCCGCAAATTTTAAAGTACGAAATACGGGCCTCTACAGGTGGTATCAGAGCCTATGTTCTTATAAAGGGTTGTACTACTACTGACCTTGAGAAGCTCATGAAGTCACGTCTTCGGTCTGTAAGTTTTAAATTTACGCATTTTGTTTAAATCATGAATTATTTTAACGGCATGTTTTCATGAAATATTTTATGTCCAGATTTTTTTTTATTATACAGTATTTATTTAAATTTAAAGAAGTAATGTAATTATGCATGATGGTTACGTATAGGTTATATGTATGGAACAGTATGCCTCCTAGACGTATTCCTGAGCGCGCGAGAGATGATGAGCCTTGCCAAGAGGACTGTCAGAACCGTAGGCAGGAGAGAGATTTACCTCTACCCCCTCCACCGAACATGAATGCCCAGACGCTAGCTGTGGCAGCCAGGCTGACAGGGCCCGAGGCTACCTATGAGCGGTTCATGAAGATGCGACCGAAGGAGTTCTCAAGGACGACAGATCCCATGATTGCGGAGGGCTGTATTAAGTCCCTCGAGGTTATCTTCGAGTTCATGGAGCTTGGGGATGCAGAGAGAGTTCGTTGTGCGACCTATCTGTTTGGAGGAGACGCACGCCTATGGTGGGAAGGAGCATCCGTAGCTTTGAATGTGGCTACTCTGAGCTGGACGCACTTCACGGAGGTATTCTACTCCAAATATTTTACCGACAAGGTGCGCACCAGGTTGACCAGGGAGTTCATGACCCTGAGACAGGGAGATATGACTGTTACGGAGTTCATCCGTAAATTCGAGAGGGGTTACCATTTTGTACCCCTGATCGCGAATGATACTGGAGCCAAGTTGAGGCATTTTATGGAGGGTCTACGGCTGATCTTGCGCTGTGATGTTAGGGTGGCTGGCCCTACTACTTATGAGGTCGCTGTCTCCAGAGCGCTAGCCGCAGAGCAGGATCAGCATGATATTGAGAGGGATCGCCAGGGCAAGCGACCAGTCCAGATGCCGCACCGCCCTCCTCCTCAGCAGCAGCATCAGAATAAGAGGCCTTTCCACGGCCCACCCAGGAACAGAGGGCAGCAGCAGCAACAGCAGGGACGTGTAGTCCCGAGGGCCCAGGAGCATCCAGTCTGTGCCAAGTGCTCGCGCCGTCACGCCGGAGTTTGTTTGCACGGCTCAAGGAAGTGCTACAAGTGTGGTAGTCCTGACCACTTACTGAAGGAGTGCCCTCGGGGGAGTCTGCCTACTCAAGGCAGAGTTTTTGCTCTCCATGCAGCGGAGACGAACCCGGAGACCATGCTCATGACAGGTATCTTAAAGCTTTAAGTTTGTACATGAATTTCGATGTTTTTGGGAGTCGGGGTTAAGATTTTGAACTTAGAGTTGCGATAGGATTGCATGCTCTAATCAGGGTCATTTTTGGGGATTAGGTTAGAAGAACTTTGACCTTCGCCTGTCTATAAGTTTAGTTCTTGTAATTATTGGGTTCGGCTTGATGTTCCAACCTTTTAGGGAGAATTTTTATAGCTGGTTCAGCTACGAAAGCCTTGATAGATTCAGGGGCTACTCATTCGTTCATTTCAGAGGTCTTTGCGAACATCCTCAAAGTCAAGACCATTGGGCTAGATGTGGCGTATTCAGTAGTATTGCCGTCTGGAGAGGAGATGACAGCTACTAATGTGATCCGAGACATAGACCTTGAGCTTCATGGCAATCTTGTTTATGCGGATCTTATTGTGTTTCCGATGCCAGAGTTGGACATCATTCTAGGTATGGACTGGCTATTAAGAAACATAGTTTTGATCGACTTTCAGCGGAGATCTGTTCTAGTCCGACCGCCTGGGATGGCGCAGTTCTTATTCCAGCCAGACAGGTACTTTCCTTTACCGCGCATTATACCTTGTGTCCAGAATAGGAAGCTCATGCATAGAGGGTGTCTGGCATTTTTAGCGACTTTTGTATCCGTTCTCGAGGCACCCAGTCAGTCAGCCTCCGATGTTCCCATTGTTAGGGATTTTCTAAACATTTTTCCTGAGGACGTCTCTGGTATGCCACCCGAGCGAGAGGTGGAGTTTTCTATTGAGCTTATGTCAGGTACGGTACCAATCTAAAAAGCACCGTACCATTTAGCACCGACAGAGATGGCAGAACTGAAGAAGCAGATTCAGGAACTTCTTGACAAGGAGTTCATTCGCCCGAGTTTTTCCCCATGGGGTGCGCTAGTTTTGTTTGTGAAGAAGAAAGATGGTTCGATGAGGCTCTGTATCGATTACCGGGAATTGAACAGGGTTACAGTGAAGAACAAGTACCCATTTCCGCTGATTGAGGATTTATTTGATCATTTGCAGAGAGCTTCAGTGTTCTCAAAGATTGATCTGCGTTCCGGCTATCACCAGTTGAGGGTGAAAGAAGCTGATGTTCTCAAGATGGCTTTCAGGACTCGTTACGACCACTTCGAGTTCCTTATGATGCCATTCGGTTTGACGAATGCGCCAGCGATCTTCATGGATCTCATGAATTGCGTATTTCAGCCATATCTTGACCAGTTCGTGATAGTATTCATAGACGACATTCTCGTCTACTCAAAGAATCAGGAAGAGCACAGCAAACATCTAACCGCAGTTTTGCAGACCATACAGAAGCATAAGTTATTCGCGAAGTTCGGTAAATGCGAATTCTGGTTAGAGAAGGTGGCGTTCTTAGGCCACATCGTTTCTAGCAGCGGTATTGAGGTAGACCCAGCGAAAGTTGCAGCAGTCAGGGATTTGGTTGTGCCACAGAATGCATCTGAGATCCGTAGTTTTCTTGGGCTAGCAGGATATTATCGGAAGTTTATTCAGGGATTCTCCTCTATCGCAGTTCCACTCACGTCGCTGACAAAGAAGAATGTTAAATTTGTGTGGAGCGATGAGTGTCAGAAGAGCTTCGATACTTTGAAGCAAGCTCTCATCTCAGCACCAGTTTTGGCCATGCCGTCAGGGCTCGGCGAGTTTGTTTTGTATACCGATGCTTCGAAGCTCAGTCTAGGCGCAGTGTTGATGCAGCATGGGAAGGTGATAGCGTATGCTTCTCGACAGATGAAAACACATGAGAAAAACTAACCTACCCATGATCTAGAATTGGCAGCCGTAGTTTTTTCCTTAAAGATTTGGAGGCATTATTTGTACGGGGAGAAGTGCCAGATCTTTACCGATCATAAGAGCCTCAAGTACTTCTTTACGCAGAAACAGCTGAATATGCGTCAGAGGCGTTGGGTGGAGCTAGTGAAGGACTATGATTGTGACATTAGCTACTACCCGGGCAAAGCTAATGTAGTTGCAGATGCATTGAGCAGGAAAGTCGTAGTGATGGCTCATTTGACGATTTCGAGACCTCTTCAGTTTGAGATGCTGAGGTTTGATCTAGAGACATATCCTCGAGGTAGAGTTCCCCGTCTATCTACTTTGATGATTCAGTCTTCTGTTCTAGATCGTATTCGCAGTGGGCAGTCAGCAGATGAGCAGTTGGCAAAGTGGAAGCAGAGAGATGAGGCCAAGGGCAGTATCTTGTATACAGTTAGCGACGGTATTGTGAGATATCGAGATAGAATGTGGGTTCCTAGCAGTGGTTCTATTCGAGCAGATATTTTATCAGAGGCCCACATGTCGCCGTACTCTATTCACCCTGGGAGTACGAAGATGTACAAAGATATGCAGTGGTTGTATTGGTGGCCCGGCATGAAGAAGGATATCAGACGTTTTGTATCCGAGTGCCTGACATGTCAGCTTGTGAAAGCGAAGCATCAGAGACCGGCAGGTTTGCTCAAGCCTCTCCCTATTCCTGAGTGGAAGTGGGAGAATGTTACCATGGACTTCGTGACCGGTTTGCCAAATTCAGTCGGAGGATCAAATGCTATCTGGGTGATTGTTGATTGTGTTACCAAATCAGCGCACTTCTTGCATATTAAGACGACTTTCACCATGATTCAGTATGCAGAGTTGTATAGCCGGGAGATAGTCCGACTTCATGGTAATCCCGTTTCGATCGTGTCTGACCGAGATCCAAGATTCCCTTCCTCATTTTGGAAGAGTTTGCATTCGACTATTGGTACAAAGTTGTTGTTTAGCACAGCTTTCCACCCTAAGACAGATGGGCAGTCAGAGAGAGTTATCCAGATTTTAGAGGATCTTCTCCGTGCTTGTGTTATTGATTTCGCAGGGAGTTGGGAGACGAAGTTGGCATTGGTAGAGTTCACTTATAACAACAGTTTTCAGTCGTCTATAGGTATGGCTCCGTATGAAGCACTTTATGGTCGCAAGTGCAGATCGCCTATTCACTGGGATGAAGTAGAGGAGAGAGCAGAATTGGTTCCGGAGATTATTCAGCAGACTGTCGATATAGTAGTTAAGATCCGTGATAGGATGAGGACTGCTCAGAGTCGACAGAAGAGTTATGCGGATCAGAGGAGGAGAGATCTAGAGTTTGCCGTCGGAGACCATGTTTTCGTGAAGGTAGCACTTATAAGGGTGTCATGCGATTTGGAAAGAAAGGAAAGCTCAGTCCGAGATTCATCGAACCCTTTGAGATCCTCGACAGGGTTGGGACGCTAGCTTATCGTGTTGCTCTTCCGCCGAATCTGGCCGGAGTACACAATGTGTTCCACATCTCTATGCTGAGGAAGTATATGGAGAATCCTTCGCACATCTTGAATTTCGAACCGTTGCAGCTCACTCCAAACCTATCTTATGAAGAAAGACCAGTGCAGATCTTAGACGGAGAGGAGAAAAAGCTTCGGAACAAAATGGAGCATCTAGTGAAAGTCAAATGGCTTAATCATTCGGAGGAGGAATCTACGTGGGAGTCTGACCAAGAGATGAGGAGTCGTTACCCCGAGTTATTCGGTGAGTTTTAATTTCGAGGACGAAATTTCTTTTTAGGGGGGGGGAGAGAGTTATAGAACCCGTTAAATCAGACTACGTATAAGCCATGCATAATTACTATTATTTAAATTAAAATGATTTTTATTTCGAGGATTTAAATTCATTCTTTTAAAATTTTGAGTTATGATTATTTATTTATTTTTCGCAGTAGTTTTGTTTTACCTTTTTAGTTAAATAAGCGAGGCCGGACCGGAGTTGGAGTATTAAGATAGAATTTAAGGATAAGAAAATATTCCTAAATTTAATTTAAGTCAAAGAATAATTTATTTTAAGGTAAAAGAAGGTTTAAAGATTTATTTAATTAATTAGAGATAAGTAGTAAATAAATTCTTTATGTCCCATAATTAATTAAAAGCCTAAATTAAAATGTGTGACCAATTGAGATAAGTTAATCTAGGCTTATTTTATTTAATAAATTGTGACTTAACATGTTAGTAATTTATTTTTATGAATTAGTCATGCATGCAAGAAAATTATTATCCCAAATTAATTTATTATTTCACTAAAATACATATTAAATGTTTAAAACTTTAATGAGATAAAGTTCAATAATTAAGCAATATTTCCCCTCCATTTTATTTGTAGAATTCGGCCACCCCATTAAAGGATTTAATTAATTTGACAACTCATCATTTTGATATCATTCCTTAATCTTTTTCTTATTATGATTAATCCCTTCTTTTTAATCTTCAATAATTATTAATTAAGCAATATCCTCCCTTATTTTATTAAGTAAGAAATCGGCCAACCCACCTCCAAAATATTCCTCAAATCCCTTGATATCATCCCTCAATCCCACCATATCATATCATTCCTATCTAGCAATCAACTCAAGGATAGAAAGATTCATTTTCTCCCTTCTATCTTGAAAACTTTCCTTCATTCCCTAGCCATTTCCCTCTCCATTCCACCTAAAATTTCAGAGCATTCCAGCAAGAAAAACGTGAGAAAACGAGGGAGAAGCAAGAGAGAAAAACAAGAAGCAAAGCAACTCCATCTCCTCCGTGCCGTGTCGTCGTAATCGATTTCTTTTAATTTCAAACAAAATCAAGTCATATTATCATTTTAAAACATCATATGTGCAGGAATCACGAAACAAAACCGTTTTTTGGACAGCAACATTTTCGAAAAGGGTGTACAGATTTTTCGGCCCTTCATCTATGCCTCACGGTTTTGTTGTTTTTGATGATTTCAGGGGTTGGCTTCGGTTCCAGGCATCCAAGGCTGCACCTAGGCACGTACTAGGGTGTGTTAGGATCATGTTGCTCCATTAGTTCAAGCCACATGCACGCAAGGAAGGGAAATGACAGCAACTCTTCCATAATGTCATTTTGAGTTTCTGTTTTTATGTTTTGCTGCCAAAAGGGAGGGTTCTTATCTTGGCTGCCCTAGGGCCTATAGCCATGGTTAGAATCTCTCCTTGGCTTGTCTAGGACGTGCCCAAGATGCCCTTTCATGGCTTGGTTCATGGTCCCATCGGATGTTAAAAGAAACAACACAAGTGTCCCTTCGGTTTTCAAGTACTGATTTTGTGTGTGAGTTTGGTTTCGAATTTAGGGTGTTGGGTGGATCTTGGTTGGATTCTAGCCCTTAGCCATGGTTCACACAATACCTCATGATGTCTAGATCATGCCATCGTCAATCCAATGGCCACTGGAATGATCCATGACAGCAAAACAATCGCAAGACCCCACGCGTGCAGTATGCGTTCTCGGGTGAAGCGTGGTGATGGTTTGGGTGGTTGCTTGGATTGTGGCTGGCCTAGGGCCCTTAACCATGGTTCAAGCAGCACATTAGGCTGTTGGTAAGAGGCTTTGGTCGGTGGTTTAAGCCCCAATGGCCAATAGTCTCGAAAATGAATCAAGGAAGCGCAACAACTGCTGCTGTAATTTTCTGGACAACAACTATGCCTTCGGTTCAGAGGAGTGTTTCAAGTTCTTGGTTGGATTTTAGCCTATGGCCTTGGATTGGACAGTACCTCATTGAGTTAGAAAGGTCCTGTTTTTGGCCGTTTGTGATTTGGATAAGTTTAGAGGTCGTACGAGAATTTACGGTGCAATGTGCCAAAGTGACTCTCGAAAGAGCGTTTCACGATTTTGGCCTCCATGCACACTTTTCGCGTATTACAGCCCTTGGTATTTATTTCCCTGTATTTTAAGAGTATTTTAATCATGGCTAAATGATGGTTCGATGTTGATCCGGGTGGGAAGAAGCCATGGTTGAATACCAAGTTTGTTAGGGTGTAATTGTCTCGTTTTTGGGTTCGATTTTTGGAAGCGTTGGTCAAGTTAGATTATTTGCATGTGCCTCATGTTAGAATTAGGTCGCAGGGAGCCTGGGAACGATCCAGCCCAATTGGTAAAATAAAACAGGATTTTAATTATATTACGTGCATAAAATAAAAATGTTTACTTTTGAGATGTATGTGATATGTCGTGAGGCCACCTCACGTTCATGGGATTGCAGCTTATGAGATTATTACTTCACCCGGTGACCTACGACCGGTTCATGTTCATGTATGGGTACGGATATCCAGTCCAAGGGCTGTGATAATCTCTACCGTCCAGTATACTGTGGCTTAGTCTAATCAGACGATTCATGTTATGTTATGTTACGTTATGTTATGGGCCACTCGCGTAGTATGTTCTCCACCGAAAAATCCTGATATGCTATTTTATGAAAAGGCTATATCGAGCAAGCATTTTACGTACGATTTTCAGTTATGCACGTATTTATAATTAATCATGACACGATTTCCATGTTTACGCTACGACACGATATTTTTAAGTTGCATGCGATTTTATTATATATTTACTTGTTATTTCACGATATATGCATGCTAAGTCTTTAGATTCACTAGACTTGATTGTTTATGTACTGATGAGGTCGGAACCGATGGCGGAGACCAGTGACCCATCGTGGGTCGACAGTAGTAGGAACCCGATGACCTCATGCTTCAGTTCATTTACTATTTTTTTTTATGCTCAAACATTTTTATCACGATGAATTATTTTAAGTTGTTGCCTTGAAACAAATATGAAAGGATCGGTTAATAAGTGAAATGTGTTTAGAAGGGGGGGTTGAATAAACACTCACAGATTATGTTCTTTTTTCGAAGGTTGAGTTCAGTTTTAATGATAAACTGAAACTAAATATCTCGTAAGTCAATGACAATCAGTTTAACTAAGAAAACAGTTGCGGAAGTAAACTGAATGAAAGATAGAATAACTAAAACAAAAGGTAACTGAAGTGAAAAACACACGATTTGTTTCTGGATGTTCGGAGAATGGAATAACTCCTATGTCACCCCTTCTATCACGAAGATAGGATTTCTACTAAAAGACTTTGATCGAATACACTGTTTATACTGACCCACTTCAGTTTGGTCTTATCAATGCCACAACTGAAACTCTTAGTTCGTGACTGATCTTAGCACAACTTAATAATATAGCAGAGATTACAGTTTGCTAACAAGCTCAAAGATGGTAGCCTTGAATGCTAAAGATAAAACTTAGTAAGAGAGTGAGCTTTTGATTGCAGCAGAGTAACAGCTTGAGTAGAATAGTAGTTCTTTTGTGTTTCTTCAGCTGCTCTGTTCGCCTATTTATAGGCTTCTCTTCCAATGGTAACTTTATATAATATTTGAATTTTATATCCGTTAATTTGCCACGTCGATATTCTTCTGACAATCGTACACTGTAGATTCTGAAATGCGGCGTTCCACTACAAGTTGCAGTCTGCTTGTACTGAGCGATTAGCTGATGAAAGTAGCTGATAAGCTTGCGCTGAGTGCATCATCTTCACGAATCCAGTGAGGTTCGACTGATCAGTTTCTAACTGATCAGTCAGTTAACTTCGAAAGTTCAGTTCAGCTGGATTCGGTTGCCTAGATACTTCTCGTGATACTTCAGTTGCTCAATACGAATATTTTATCAGTTGGTTCCGTAGATAAATTGTCTGTCAAACAGCCGAAATTAAGTTTCAAACAATTTCCCCTTTTTGGTGTTTGACAACACTAAGAAAATGATAACTGATCAGTTAAGCTTATAAACATCCTTCAAATTGGTTGTAGATAAAATAATAACTTTCGTGTACAGATTCGTACAATGAAAGAATGAAGTAATCTGTATAAGTGATTCCATGTACAAGTAAATGAATGGCTGTAGCTTAGGTCTCTATTCCCCCTTTTAGTCAAACGCCTCCATTCTGAGAGATAATCTTTTAACATCAGTTGACAGTACTTTAACAGAAGTGGCTACGTCTGCTACTGCATTCAGCATAGTGATTTGCATCAAGTTTATCTTTCGGGAAACAGATGTCTCCAAGAAGTCAATTCTCTTGCTGATTACATCTTGGGTGATAGAGAGGCTTTCAGCTAAGCCTCTATTCTTTCTAATCTCTTCTATAACAAGGGAAAGAGAGGTCACGGTAGCATTAACAGCCTTCAACTTTTCTGAGTTGAATACTTCTGCATGTTCCAGCTTTAAAGTATGAGCGAGTTGAGTTCGTTGAATCTGGGAAACTTCAGAAAGTATTTTGTGCATATTGTTCTGAATGTCTTGAATTTCTTCAAGAACTGCGTCAAGATCTCCAGACGACTGAGGGGGTAATTGTCCAGAAGTTCCAGCTTCTTGTTCTTTAGAGACTAGATCAAAGACCACCAGGGTCCTGTCAGATACCACTGTCTCGGCCATGGTGTGTTCTGGAACAACTTGGTCAGTAACCTCTACTAGCGCTGGAGGAGGAGAAGAAGGATCCTGAATTGCAACTGAGCTGTCCTTCTGAGGAGGTAAATCTGTAAGACCTTCAGTTGGAGGATCATTAACTGGTGCTTCTTCCTGAGTGTCAGCTGATATTTGGACTGGCTCATCAGTTGGAATATTTTGAAAATTTAGCAACTGAGCCTCCATATTTTCAGCGATTTCTTTATCTGTGGATGGAGCTGGCACATCAGTTTGATCATCCTGCTGAACGGGCTCTTTAGTTAGGATAGGTGCCTCTTCAAATGCTTGATCAGTCGAGTGATCAACTGATTCAAAAATGAGCTCCTCTTGTTGAGATTCTTGTACTACTGACTGAATAATTTCATCAATATTTGCAAGTGTTAAGTCAGCTTCTGAGTACAGTGGTGGATCAACAGCAGAGGTTTCAGGCACATCCTGAGCTTGCTCTTTATTTGGTGATGAGGGTCCTTCCTCTTCATCTGAAGACCCTCCATGAATAACTAATTCTTGATCTTGTTCCCAAAATCGTATCTGTACATGCAGGGAAGTAAGATCTGAATCCAACTGAGTAAGTACAGCTCGATCATTGTAGGCAGTTGGATTCGTCGGAATGTAGTTGGCTTTCAATTTTTCAACTAATTGAGCCAACTTCTTGGCTCTCATCAAATCAAAGAAATAGTCTTTTCTTCCCAAAGCCTGGACAATGGTAGCAGCTTTGACAATCCTTAAAACGATGGCTTCCAATCTGACAAACCTTTTCAGCTGAGACTTCTTCTTCAATTGTTTGGCAAATGTGTGAGTTCTGTATGTGATCCAAGCCTCATAGGTTTTCAGTTGGGATGCTGCATAAGCATAGACCTGTTCCCAAATTAGGTCAATGTGGGTCTGAATAGCATTTGTTGGCCTGGGCTCTTCAATCATCTTGCCCTTGCCTTTCTCATCAGAAAGAATATGTTGAATGTTTAGACCCGAGCGAGTCGTTTCCACCAGTACTCAAATAGTGACCCCTTTGGGTCGAGCCTGAGCAAAAATTGTAGGGCGATTGACAGTTTGTAGAGAAGATACAGCCCTGACAGACTCTTGTTCAGTTGAAGGAGGCAACTGATCTCTTGCTGAAACTTCAGCTGGGATGGCCTTCAGAGGAATAGCCTGAATAGGCTGTTGAGCGTTGGAGGATTTCAGCCTTTCAGTTGCTTCCAGCGAGACTAAATGCTTTGTTTTCTGAGTTCTAGGCTTTTTTTGACTTTGGGAGATGGGGTTTGCTCTGTTTCTGATTTACTGAGAATCAGCTTTCTTTTGGAGGACTTCAGCTGTGCCAGAGTTTTTGCCAATAACCCCTTGGCCATAATGTCAGCCAACAACTGAATCTCATGTTTGAGTTCCTTCTTTGGGTCGGAAACTTTGATTTTTTGTACATCAGCGGAGAGTAGAGTCTGCATCTCTTCAATGTCTGATGCTTTAACATCAGCAAGGTGTGCCAATCCATCAGACGGCAACAAAAATACTTTACCAAAGGAGTCCTCTGATATGGTCAATAACTGACCATTGATGGTAGATGAGATGCTCCCATCCTGATTGATAGATCCACTGGAGTAGAAACCGAAGAGCTCCTTTGGATAGATCTCCTGGGAAGATTGTCCCAAGAAAGTTCGGAGACCTGCTGATTGAAGCTTCTGGAAAACATCCTTGACCTCGGCTTCCTTAATCGATAGGACTGAATCAAAATTGATTGCCATAGAATTCAACATATGCGATGGGATCTGATTTGCCATTTGATTTGAAAAATTTTCTGCGAAAAAGAAGGAGTAATTTTGCTTTTGCTCTGAAGAATTTGGATAAGCGTAAGAAGAAGAACTGAAATGGAGTGGGAATGAGTACTTTTGTACGTGACTGTTCGTATTACTGGACACGTGTCAGTCCATGAAATTTTGTAGAAAAAAAACGTGTGTTAGTGTGGTAAAGACATGTGTAGAAAGTATGTGGATTATATGAGTTCACGATTCAACTTGTCATTTGCTGAAAGACAGCATTAAATACTTGATAGACAGTCACGACACTTAATTTGGAATAAAAAAATGGTTAATTGGTTAACGTATGTGAGAAGATTAGTGAAATATCCGACTGAAGGATCAGTTGTAACACTGTGTCCTTTCAGCTGAAGATTGACTAACTTCTGTCTTCTCAGTTAACCTCTTAAAACCAATATTCCCCCTTAATAAGTGCATATAAATATTAATCGAACTTAAGCAAGATTAATTAATTAAAATCCTATGCTTGGAAGATTAAACGTCTACTGCAGTGACTGAGCCCTTTCATCTTCTTTGACCCTGCGCTATAAATAGAAGTGGCTCAGTTAGTATAAAACATATCAGTTACGAATATTCAACAGATAATATGGCAGGTGCAAGTAGCTCAAGACTTCCGGATATGGCTGAAGAGTTTATGACCGCAGCTCAGGTGAAACACAAAGTCGATATAGAGGACGAAGTTTTTCAGAAAATTCTTCGTTTTTGAGAGAAGCTGCAGGGACTTCAGTTCCTCTATGAGTGTGGAGAGGCGAACACTCGTAGATTGTTAGCGAAGCTGAACAAATATAGAGAGCGTTTGCACATCGCCGAGACGGTGAACCTCTTTGAGGATAGTTATCTCTACCAGCTGATGCTCTACAAGGAGAGGACTATTCTGGAGCGAATAGCTGTTTCTGATAGTTTTTTGAAGACTGCAACTGGCGATATATCCGGTTGGATGAAAAAATGGAGAGCTTTTGTTGAGGAAGAATACTTTGATGTAATCCGCTACAATTTCTTTAAATGAAGATTTATTTTGTTTCAGTTTTGTTTTTTATTTTTGTGCAATGGTTATTCTCAAAAAAATGGCTAACTGAATCATAATAACAAACTGACAAGCTAACATCAGTTAAGAATAGCACAAATATATCAACAACTGAGATATAAGCAAGGAAAACTAATTAAGATAAGTCTATTAAACCAAGTATGTTGCGAAAGTGAGAAAACTTAGTCTGGGGTAGTGGTTTGGTGAAGATATCCGCTGCTTGCTGCTCAGTTGAGACATATTCCATCCTGATGTCCTTCTTCAGGGCATGATCTCTGATGAAGTGATGCCTGACATCGATGTGATTGGTCCTTGAGTGAAGAACTGGATTATACGTGATAGCGATTGTGCTTGTATTATCACAAAATATAAGCGATTCCTTGGCGATAACTCCATAGTCTTTCGGTTGTTGCTGAATCCAGAGCAGTTGAGCGCAGCAACTTCCAGCAGCAAGATATTCTGCTTCAGTCGTGCAAGTAGCTATGGATGTTTGCTTCTTGCTGAACCAAGAGATCAGTCTGTCTCCTAGAAACTGACATGATTCACTTGTACTTTTTCGATCAAGCTTGCATCCTGCATAATCTGCATCTGAATATCCAACTAAATTGAAAGATGAGTCTTTAGAATACCACAGCCCAACATTTTGTGTGCCCTTAAGATATTTTAAAATCCTTTTGGCGGCTGAGAAATGTGATTGCTTAGGATTTACTTGAAATCGAGCACACGTGCATACAGCAAATACAATATCAGGACGACTAGCAGTTAGGTACAATAATGAACCTATTAAACCTCTGTATAATGTCGCCTCAACTGATATTCCCCCTTGATCATTGTCTAGTTTGACTGATGAACTCATGGGAGTGCTTGCTGCTGAGCATGATTCCATGCCAAATTTCTTAAGCAGTTTCTTCGTATATTTGGTCTGACTGATAAAGATACCAGTTTCAAGTTGCTTCACTTGCAGCCCAAGGAAAAATGTCAGTTCACCCATCATGCTCATTTCGAATTTGTCCTGCATCAACTTAGCAAACGTCTCGCATAATTTGGGGTTAGTTGACTCAAATATAATATCATTAACGTAAATTTGAACAAGTAGAATATGGTCATTCTTAGAAAATTTGAACAAGGTCTTATCAACTGATCCTACTGAAAAATCATGATCAGTTAGGAATTTTGAAAGTGTTTCATACCAAGCTCTTGGAGCTTGTTTCAGACCATATAAGGCTTTGTTCAAATGATAGAGATGATCAGGAAAAGTATGATTGATCAAACCTGGAGGTTGCTCTACGTAGACTTCTTCATGCAGCTGACCATTTAAAAATGTGCTCTTCACATCCATCTGGTAGACTTTGAAGTTCTTGAATGATGCATAGGCAAGAAATATTCGGATGGCTTCAAGTCTTGCAACTGGGGCATATGTTTTGTCATAGTCAATTCCTTCTTCCTGCCTATATCCTTGTGCTACCAGTCTCGCCTTGTTGCGCACAACTGAACCATCTTCGTTCAGTTTGTTCCTGTATACCCATTTTGTACCTATAATAGTTTTTGAAAGTGGTCTTGGAACTAAGTTCAGACATTGTTATGGGTAAACTGATTCAGCTCCTCTTGCATTGCATTTATCCAGTTTGGATCAGCAAGAGCCTCATTAGTTTTCTTTGGTTCAAATTGTGATACGAAAGCTGAATGAATAAATAAATTAAGCATCTGATTTCTTGTTCTTACCGGATCAGATGGATTACCTATCACCAATTCTGGAGGGTGTGATTTCTTCCATTTGAGTTCAGTGGTTGTTGTATCCAAGTTGGTAACTGCTTCTGTATCAGTTGGAGATTCATCAGTTGGCGATTGAATATTCTCAATAGGCTCCTCCAACTGAATATCAGGAATAGCTTCTTGTTCAACTGGTTGTTCTAATACTTCTGGCTCTGGTGTTTGGAGGTTGTTGTGATTGATATGATTGTCTTCTTCATCTTCATCCTCCAGACTGATCTCTGTAAGTCTATCAATTAGCTCAACTTGATCACTTGGCTTATCAGTTAGAGCGTTTTCTTCAAAAACAACATGGATAGATTCTTCAACATTCAAAGAATTTTTATTGAAAACTCTATACGCTTTGCTAACTGAAGAATATCCAAGAAATATTCCCTCTGCAGATTTTGCATCAAAGGTTTTCAAATGATTTTTACCATTATCGAGAATAAAACATCTGCAGCCGAATATTTTAAAGTATGAGACCACAGTTTTTCTTCCATGCCAGATCTCATATGGTGTTTTCATATGATTTTTATTAATCATCGATCTGTTTTGAGTATAGCACGCACTGTTTACTGCCTCTGCCCAAAACCTTTGAGAAATGCCTGAATCAGCAAGCATTGTTCTAGCAGCTTCTTTAAGCGTCCGATTTCCCCTTTCAGCTACACCATTTTGCTGAGGAGTTCTAGCTGCTGAGAGCTCATGTTTAATTCCAGCATTTTCTAAAAAATTTGAAAGAATTTGATTGATGAATTCAGTTCCTCGATCAGATCTGATTCTATCAATTCCAACTAATTTTTCATTTAATAATCTTTTGAAAAGCTTTATCAGTTGTGCAGCAGTTTGGTCTTTGGATTTGAGAAAAATAACCCAAGTAAATCTTGAAAAATCATCCACAATCACCAAGGTGTATTTCATTCCCCCTAAGCTCATGACTGGCATTGGACCAAAAAGATCCATATGTAACAGTTCTAAGCATCGGGAAGAAGATTTACGGCCCTTGTTTTTAAAAGAAGATTTCACTTGTTTACCAAACTGACATGCTGAACAGATTTTATCTTTGACAAAGTCCATTTTGGGCAAACCAGTTATAAGATCGTGGTTACTCAGATATGCAATGGATTTAAAGTTCAGGTGGTTCAATCTCTTATGCCACAACCAATTTTTGGAAATTTTTGAAGCATAGAAACATGCTGGTGCATAAGGTTGATTATTTCAACTAACTTTGTAAGTGTTTCCACATCGTTTGTCAGTTAGAATAACTTCATCAGTTGAGTCTTTGACTGAACAAGAGTGTTTGTCAAACTGAACTGAGAATCTGTTATCGCATAATTGACTGATACTAATCAGATTATACTTGAGGTTCTCAACTAATAAAACATCATTAATCGTAAAGGTACCATGGATAAGCTTACCTTTACCCACAGTTTTACCTTTGGAATTATCTCCAAGACTGATGTTTGGTCCAGTGTACTTGATCAGTTGAGATAATAGATCTGCATTTCCCGTCATGTGTCGTGAGCATCCACTATCCAAGTACCAGATTGATTTCTTAATTGTATCTGTTACCTGCAGTCACACACAAGATATAATCTTTGGTACCCTTTTCTATTTGGGACCTAACTTGATTAGTCCTTTAGGAACCCAGACTTGGATTAGTCTGACTGACTGTCCAGTTGCTGTATTCCAAATGGTCTTTCTCAATTTGTGTGTGTTTGGTGTGTAGTGTGTAGATGATACAACATGTGATTTAGCTTTGTTCGACTGATTGTTCAGCCGATATATTTTCTGAACCGGCTTGCTGTTATAGTAATTGGAATAGCCATTTGAATATCTCCTGCTAAATCTTTTTGATGACTGACTGTGTGAGTCAGTTGAAACTTTTGGGCTATAACCAATACCATATCTTCTAGCCTTGTCCGTACTTTCAGTAGGCTGTTCAACCAGTTTACTTGGCTCAGCTTGTTCTTGTACCATAACTGATTTAACAAAGTGAATGTATTTTCCTTTATCCATATTCAGTTTTGGTCGAGTATCATTGAGAATCATTTCATCTTGGGTGCTGAACTCTAAACAAGTTTTATCAGTAACTGATTTCTGTGAGTTCTGCATTTCAGTTAATGCAACAGATGATTTGTTCCACGCCTGTATGAGCTCAGTTTGCTTTGAATTTTCAAGCGTCAACTTTTGAATCATTGATTGATTCCTGCTCTTTTCAGCATTGAGCTCAGCAATCTCCCTTTTCAGACTCAACACATCAACTGATTCATCAGTTTTAGTTTTATTGTCTATGGGATCAGTTTGTTTTGCTCTGGCCTTTTCAAATGATAAGGCAAGCTTATGATACTCATTAACCATGTCATGAAGAGTTGAAATAAGTTCATCTCTAGTGAAATCAGTTGAGCTGAAGTCAAATACCTGTTGACTGCTTGACTCCTCTTCTGTATCACCAGCCATTAGACACTTCACTTCCTCTTCACCATCACTGGAACTGCATGAGGTTTCTGGTTCTGACTCCTCGCTGTCAGTTTCTGCCCATTTAGATTTGCTTTCTTCAGCTAGGAGTACCTCATGCTTCTTCCTGGAAAATTTCTTATCATCCTTGGATCTTTTTCTATGCTCATATGACTTCTTTCTTCTTTCAGTCGAGCCCTGACTGTCCTTCTTGGGTTTTGGACAGTCAGCAATGAAGTGACCGGGTTTGCCACAGTTGTAGCAGCCATTTGATTCCTCTTTAGAATTATTTCTCTGATAATTTTTCTGGAAGTTCCCTTGATTTCTTCTCATGAATCTTCCGAATTTTTAATAAACAATGACATAGCATCATTGCTCAATTGATCAGCAGACTTCTCGACTGAACCAGTTGGTTCTGTTCTGACAGCAGCTAATGCAGTTGTGACTGCTGGAGTGGAAGGCTCTCCTTCTCGAGTTCGAAGCTCAAACTCATAGGCTTTCAGATCAGCGAATAGATCATGAAGCTCAACTCTGTTCAGATCCTTGGATTCCCTCATTGCCATGGTCTTTACGTCCCACTCCTTGGGAAGACCTCTGATTACCTTTAATGCAACTTCTTTGTTGGTATATACTTTTCCAAGTGCACTGAGTTCATTGATGATGCAGCTGACTCTTTCATCATACTCATGCATCGATTGTCCAGTTCTCATCTTGATGTTGTCAAACTTCTGCACAGCAACAGAAAGTTTATTCTCTTTGGTTTGTTCGTTTCCTTCACACAGCTGGATCAAATTTCCCACATCCCTTTAGCCGTCTTACACATCTTGATCTTGCTGAAGGTTACTTTGTCTAGTGTCTTATGCAGTATATCCTTTGCCACATTATCCAGATTTGCTTTTCTTTTGTCTTCTGCTGTCCATTCATCTCTGGGGCTTTTCAATGCGGTGAGGTGCCCCTTCAGTAATAGCCACTGCTGTATTGGTTTTCAGAATCTTCATCGGTCCGTCAGTGATAAAGTACCACATGTCATCATCCTGTGCAGCTAAGTGAGCCTGCATTCTTATTTTCCAATCATCAAAATCCTCTCTGGAAAACATAGGGATCTTGTTGAAGGAAGACATAATGATCAGTTTGAGAGTGTAGATATTCTGAGACGAGATATGACTGAGCTCTGATACCACTTGAAAGGATCGGTTAATAAGTGAAATGTGTTTAGAAAGGGGGTTGAATAAACACTCACAGATTATGTTCGTTTTTTAAAGGTTGAGTTCAGTTTTGATGATAAACTGAAACTAAATATCTCGTAAGTCAATGACAATCAGTTTAACTGAGAAAACAGTTGCGGAAGTAAACTGAATGAAAGATAGAATAACTAAAACAAAAGGTAACTGAAGTGAAAAACACGCGATTTATTTCTGGATGTTCGGGGAATGGAATAACTCCTACGTCACCCCTTCTATCACGAAGATAGGATTTCTACTAAAAGACTTTGATCGAATACACTGTTTGTACTGACCCACTTCAGTTTGGTCTTTTCAATGCCACAACTGAAACTCTTAGTTCGTGACTGATCTTAGCACAACTTAATAATATAGTAGAGATTACAATATGCTAACAAGCTCAAAGATGGTAGCCTAGAATGCTAAAGATAAAACTTAGTAAGAGAGTGAGCTTTTGATTTCAGCAGAGTAACAGCTTGAGTAGAATAGTAGTTCTTGTGTGTTTCTTCAGCTGCTCTGTTCGCCTCTTTATAGGCTTCTCTTCCAACGGTCACTTGATCTAATATTTGAATTTTATATCCGTTGATTTGCCACGTCGATATTCTTCTGACAATCGTACACTGTAGATTCTGAAATGCGGCGTTCCACTACAAGTTGCAGTCTGCTTGTACTGATGTCGGATGTATACTTCTCGTGATACTTCAGTTGCTCAATACGAATATTTTATCAGTTGGTTCCGTAGATAAATTGTCTGTCAAACAGCCGAAATTAAGTTTCCAACAAAATATTTACTTCCGCCCCTACTTTGACATTAAATATTTTGATCAGTTTATTTTATGAATGAGGCATGTTATGTATTTTTAAAGAGAAATTTTAAATTATTGCGCAAATTTTTAAGTACGAAATACGGGCCTCTACATATAATGTCTTATAAACTGCCTTTGAATGGACATTGTTCAACAACAGTGCAGTTGTATCAAGCGCATATCCCCAAAAGGATGACGGTATTTCCGTTAACCCCATCATAGACCGAACCATGTCCATCAAAGTTCGGATACGACACTCTGAAAGACCATTCAACTGTGGTGTAGCAGGAGGAGTCCACTGCGATAGAATCTCATTCTCCCTAAGATACTCTTGGAACTCGGCACTCAAATACTCATCACCTCGATCCGATCGAAGTGACTTGATGCTTCGTCCCAACTGTTTCTCTACTTCATTTCTGAATTCTTTGAACCTTTCAAAAGCTTCAGATTTGTATTTCATCAAATACACATACCCATACATGGAAAAATCATCGGTAAAGGTGATGAAGTAGGCATGTCCATGCTTAGTGGTGATGCAAAGCAGACCGCACACATCGGTATGGAACAAATCCAATAACCCTTTGGCTCGCTCCACATGGCCCTTAAAAGGAATTTTGGCCATCTTTCATTTCAGACAGGATTCACAAGTCATGAGAGAGTTAATATCAGGCATATCAAACATGCCTACTCCGACTATTTTGTTCATCCTTCTTAGGAAAATATGTCCTAATCGAGCATGCCATAATTGTGCCGAATTTAGAGTATCTTGTTTTCGTTTTTTTATTGTTGTTATTGCTTGGAGATTGTTTAGTGGAATATCTTTCAACTTTAAGTTATAGAGATCGTATTCAAGTTCTCCAGTACCAATCAAACATTCATTCTTGTAAATGTTGCAAACACATTTGCTAAATAAACAAGAATATCCATCTTTGTCAAGAATAGAAATGGAAATAATGTTCTTCACCAAATCAGGTACAAACAAAACATCTCTTAAAATTAATTTAAAATCATTGTTCAAAAGCAAGTAAACATCTCCTACGTCCTTGGCAGCAACTCTTGCTTCATTGCCCATCCTCAAGAAGGTCTCACCTTCCCTAAGTCTCCTACTTCTTCCCATCATCTGCAAATCATTACAGAAATGTGAACCACAGCCGGTATCCAATACCCAAGAAGTAAAGTTCATTGAAATTTTTACTTCAATATAGAACATATCATTTCCAAAACCCTTCTGGGCAAGATATTCTCTGCAGTTATGCATCCAATGTCCAGGATTCTTGCAGTAATGACATATGTCAATAGTCTTGTCAGCTTTGACTGGTATAGCTGCCACAGCGGGACTCGGAGCTTGCCTCTTCAAGGGCACATTCTTCTTGGGACGTTGGAAAGCACGCTTCTTTCCCTTCCCATGTTGACCAGTCTTCGCACCAGATGAAGAACCCACATAAAGAACCGACTTCTCTTTCTTGATGGTGGACTCAAAGGTAACAAGCATATTCACCAACTCCTCAAGGGTAGGCTCCAGCTTGTTCATGTTGAAATTCACCACAAAAAGATCAAATGAGCTAGACAGCGACAAGAGCAACACGTCAGTGGTCAACTCCGAAGGCAACGTAAGATCCATGCCAACGAGCTTGTCCACGAGCCCAATCATCTTTAGGCCATGCTCATTGACCGTAGCCCCATCTCGCATGCGTAAAGTGATTAGCTCCTTGACGGTAGCATGCTTAAGAGGTCGAGTCTGCTCACCAAAGAGCTCCTTGAGATGCAAATGAATGTCCGCAGTACTCTTTGCATCCTCAAAACGCCTCTGCAGCTCATCATTCATAGAAGCTTGCATATAACACTTGGCTTTCAAGTCATGGTCACACCATTCCTTGTAAGTCTGCAATTCCTCAGGAGTGCAGTCAGTCAGAGCCTCAACAAGGGGCGACTTAGTCAGTGTATATGCTATCCTTTCTGAATTCAAGACGATTTTTAGGTTTCTTAGCCAATTGATGTAATTAAGTCCAGTTAAAATGTGTTTGTCGAGTATTGTAGATAATGGGTTGCGAATCAAAGACATTGTCAAATTTGTAGTGAAAAGTAAAACAGATAAATATTAATGACTATTTTAAAATTATTTAGTAAGATATAAAATATGAAATTTACTTCATAAATTTTTACTCCCACTGTTTTGACATTTTTCACTACCATCTAGTGAAAACAGGAAACTCCTTTCCTCAGTAGGTACATAAAGTCCAATTAGCAAATTATGATCCCGAATCATATCAGTCAATCATAATTCTTAAAATGTAGTTTCCAATTGCATCTCCATGCAACCCTTTACGTAAACTTTTGTCTCAAGTTTGATTTAGACCCAATAATATGACGTCGTTCATCTTTACGTGTCAAGCCTTACCCATCGATGTTGAACCTTAATGGACTGCAGAGGCCTCTAAATTCGTACTTGAAAATTTGCAAAAAAATTTAAAAATTTTCTTTTTCATTAATTAAAATGCCTCGTACATAAATAAACTGATAAATAAAGTTTAATGTTCAAAAATAGCAGCGGAAGTAAATAATGTTTCAAAACGACAGCTTAAAATAATTCATCGTAATAAAATGAGTTTTCGCAAAAATCATAAATAAACTGATAAATAAGGTCCTCGGGTCCCACTACTGCCGACTCAAGCTGGCTCACTGGTCCCCGCCCTCGATCCCGACATCATCCATACCTACAACAATCAATTCTAGTGAGTCTAAAGACTCAGCATGCATATATCATAAATAACAAGTAAATAGATAATAATAAAATTGCATGCGAAGTTAAAATATCATGTCATGAGGAATTATAGTACTTGTATAACTGAACTGTAAATATCTTATCATGGATAATTATAAATACGTGCATAACTGAACTGGAACTGAACTGAAAGTAGTAAGTGAAATGTTTGCTCCGTAGAGCCCTGTCATAAAATAACGTGTAATAATTTTTTGTTGAGATTATGGTATACGCAAGTGGCCCCTGAACTGAACTGAGCTGAACTGAACTGAGCTGACCGGTAACTGACGACCGGGACCGGTAACTGACGACCGGGTGAAATAACGTACGTCTGATCAGACTAATGCCACAGTATATTGGGTGGTACAACACTGAACTGACCGGTAATTGGTGACCGGGTGAAGTAATAATCCCATGATAGTACAATGGCCACCAGCAATATCACATAAATCTCAAAATGAATAATTTCTATTTTTATGCACGTAATATAATTACATAACGTAATTAAATGTCCTGTATTAATTTTACCAAACGGGTTGGATAGTTCCCAGGCTCGCTGCGACTTAAATCTAACATGAAAATATGCAATTGATTTTTCTTGACCAAACTTTGTAATTGAATCCAAAAACGAGACAATTACGCCTACTGACTTAGTATTTAATCATGACCCCGAGCCAACCCGAACCAACACCAAACCAACCTTTAGTCATGATTAAAAATACTCTTAAAATGATTAAATAATGCTCCTAAAGTTGTTCAAGTCGAAATCTTGGTGAATGGAGGCCAAAACATGAAACGCTCTTTCGACATTCACTTTGGCACATTGCACCGTAAATCCTCGTAGGACCTCTAAACTTGACCAAATCACGAACGGCCAAAAACATGACTTTCCTAACATGATGAGGTACTGTCCAGTCCAAGGTCATAGGCTAAAAGCCAACCAAGAACTCGAACGAGCCTCTGAACCTAAGCGTCAAGTTGCTGTCCAGAAAATACAGCAGATGTGTTAGCGTTTCCTTGCGTCGTTTGCGAGGCTAATGGCCATTGGGGCTTGAACCACCGACCAGAGCCTCTTCCCAACATCCTAAGGGTTGGTTTGAACCATGGCTAAGGGCCCTAGGCCAGCCACAATCCATACAACACCATAGACTACCCGAAGCTCGCATCCGAGAGCACCAAAAATCTGTAGTGTGATGCATCGGTTCGCTTGCTGTCTTTCATCTTTCCAGTGGCCATTTGATTGACCATGGCTCGATCTAGACATCAAGGGGTATTGAGTGAACCAGGGCTAAGGGCCAGAGGCCAACCGAGATCCACCCCAAGCACCAAAACCGAAAGTACTCATGCAGCAAATGAAAAGGGGCCGAAGAAGGGGGGGCTGTTCTTGTTTTATTTAAAAACTGTTGCAACCATGGACCAAGCCTTGAAAGGCCGACTTGGTCACGTCTTAGACATAACAAGGAGATGTTCTAACCCTGGCTATAGCCTCTAGGGCAGCCGAGATCAGAAACACCACCCTTGAAAGCAAAACTGAAAAATCGAAACTCATAATGACACTAAGGGGGGAGTTGTTGTTATTTCCCTTTTGTTGTGCGTATGGGGCTTGAACAAATGGACCAACATGGTCCTAATACATCCTAGTACATGTCTAGATGCAGCCTTGGGAGCCTGGACACGAGCCAACCACCTGAAACACCAAAAATCACATAACCCGTGAAGGCACACATGAACCCAAAAATTCTGCACCTAGCTTTCGAAAATATTTCTCATGTATTTCGGTTTTCTTGCAATAAAATCATGTACATGCTATGTTTAAGAATACCTATATGGCTTGATTGAAGAGTGAATAAAAACATATACATGCCTTGGTTTGTTTTGAAAGAAAAACAAACAACACAACGACGCGGCGCGGAGGAGACGGAGTTCTTTTCATTTCTCACTTTCTCTCTTGTTTTTTCCTAGAGCACTCACGATTTTTTTCTTGCTGAAATGATCAGAATTTTCGAGAATAAGGGGTGAGGGAGAGTGGCTAGGAAATGAAGGGAGTTTACTAATTAAATGAAGAGTTTAAATGGCAAATCAAATCTTTCTATCCTAGAGTTTGATAGATAAAGAATAAGGTGTGATTTGATTTGATTTAATAGAGGTGGCCGATTTCTTGCTTATCAAATAAGGGTAGAAAATTGTTTAATTGTTTAATTATTGAATGTTAAATGGTGAGGGAATTATCTACCAAGAATGGATTAAGGAGATGAATCAAGTAGTGAGTTGGCAATCAATATTAAATCTCAACAAGAGTGGCCGATTTTTAAGCTTGTAAAATAAGGGAGAATATTGCTTAAATATTAATTAGTGGAGAATAAAAATTTAGGGGATTATCTAACAAGAAAAGGTAAGGAAAGATATTAAAGAAATGGGTTGTCAAATATCTTTAAATTAATTAAGGAGGGGGCCGATTTTTATCTCTCAAAAGGAGGTAAAAAAATTTGCTTAATTAAAGATTATTGAGGATTAAAAGTTGAGGGATTATCTACCAAAAATTTGGATAAGGAAAGGAAGTCAAAGTTGTGAGTTGTCAAATTTTATTTAAATCTTAAATGGTGATTTTCGAAATTTTCAATTAAAAATTGAGGGTGGGGAATTGCTTATTTAATAATTATTGATGATTTAAAGTTGAAAGAATTATCCATGCCACGAAAGGGTTAAGGAAAGATATTAAAATTGGAGAGTAGATAAATATTTTCAAATCTCCTAAGGGAGATGGCCGAAAATTATTAATAAAAGTGGAAGAGAAATATTTCTTAATTATTGAATTGTAAATCTTTAGAGTTTTATCTACTCATTAAATATTTTAGTGAATTAAGAAATTAATTATGGAATAACATTATCTTGCATGCACGGCTAAATATTTAAATTACTCAAATAATTCCTTAAACATTCTTTTATATTAAATTGATTTATTATTTATCTTAAATAAATTCTAGGAATGTTTTCTAAATATTAAATTTTATCTCAATACTCCAACTCCAGTCCGGCCTCAGTTATTTAACTTAAAAGGTAGTAATTAAACTACTGCAATAAAATAATTAAATTTAAAGATGAGAATTTAAATACTCATGCGATAAAAATCATTTTAATTTAAATATTAGGAATTATGCATGGCTTATACGTAGTCTAATTTACGGATTCTACATGGACGGTCGCCACGAATTCCCTCAATCCGAAATCATGGGAGTTTCACGTAGTTCACATCACCATGTCAATGGATGTCACAGCTTTCCGGCGTCCAGGGCTCCCCCAATAATATGAGCCGAGCCCCGAGCACGGGTAGCGTGCATCATGCACTTATTGTCGATGGAAGACATGGAAATTATAAACACCTTTATAATTCCTCTTTTTCGGGCTTGATATTAATTTTGAATCTTATTTAAAATGAGGGTTTTTAATTTTGAAAGGTCTCATAATTAATTTTATTTAAAAGGTCGCCATGTTTGATCGTATGTTAGCCGGATTCATGCAACTTTGTTATTATAATAATAATAACGTACACACTCATTATTTATAATATATCATGCATATATTATAAACAATAAACTAAACAAGGATGATCAATCGCCCCAATACTAATGGCCGTGTGAGCTAAGCACGGGTCTATGTCCAATCCTATGGAAATGCATGGGATGCAAATGCAACTTTTACATAAGACTCCAATATTTACATGTCTTCGATCTTCATAATCGTCAAGACCACCATCTTCCAATCTTGATCTTCCACTATACTAATATTTACAAATAAATATCCATGGAAAATAGAGATACATCTCATGGGGTGGGAACATGCCATAAATCAAGCCCACTTATAAATTGATAATTATAACAATCATTCAACACAAAATATCCTAGCATACACCTAGCAAATTTGGTTTGGGCTTTTGATCATCCTTCATGCATAATATCACATATCACACACCATCAATTAATTATCACAATAATCAATTGATCCAATAATATATATCTTGATCTAATCACTAACCGCCACGATTATAAACTAAATCAACAAAGTATACAAACTCTTTTGTCTACTTTTTAATTAATTTATTTATAACCGGATTTCTTATAAATCACCATTTACTATAAATAATTAAAGTCCAACTTCAATTATTTATTTTATGAGAAAATATGTACAACTTTTGTAAATTTAAACTTAAGGGCCCAAAAAGACGTTTTTCACCAAAAATATTTTGACAAATTTAAATTTCACAAATTATGTTAACCATATAATGGCCCAACAACTTCAAGGCCCATGACACTTTGATATTCCAAAACACTTTTGAAAACCCTAGTCGTTATCGCCGTTGCCGGATTCCGGCCAACTTGCACAAAAAAAAAATTTCTTAGTAAAATGAGGGGGGAGTTTCGGGCAGCAAACGGGCAGCCCCTCGGGAAGCCCAAGCTGCCCGAAATGGGCAGCACCATGGCGCCGAAGATCCCGAAAAAACCGGCCTTGATTTTGTTGTAACGATTATCTCATGCGATTAGAAATTGACCTCAATATAATATCAAGTATTTGCTACACAAAAAAATGACCATAGCTATGATACCACTTGAAAGGGGATCGTTTAACGTGCCCGCATGCGCAACGGAAGTTTCAAAAAATCACATTTTACAAGAAAAAATTCGAGTACCTCACTTTGATGTGTAGCAAATAACATAAAACATAAAATGTCATATGTAGGGTGTTTTAAAAATTTACCTATCAATCACAAAAGATTGATGATGGTTCCAACTAAGTTGTTAAACAACTTAGCTCTTCAAAGGCTAGACAATCTACAAGCTTCAAATGAGAACTCGTTGCTCAAAAATCAAGTCCACCACCAACAAGAAAGATCCCCTCTAATTTTGCACTAGAAAAATTAGAGGATTTTTCTTTGAGAAGAGTATGCAATCTTTAACAATTGAAGAAGCAAAAATTAGGAGAATTTTGAGAGGAGGTTTCGGCCATGGTGTTGTTGGAGAGAAGGGGAGGAAACTTTCTTGGTGTATGAAAAAGTAAAAAGTATCATGTGAATGCCATGCATTGTTTAATGAAAAAGTTACCTCCAACCCTTCACATTCCAAGCATGCAATTTTATTTAGGCATGTAACAATTACAAAGCCCATTGACTTTTATTTAAATGTCTCAAACATATTTGATATCATTTAAACTTTACTTGATTTTATTCAAGTCCACTAGTTGAATAATTATTTCATATTGGGCTCTAAAAGACCCAATGTTATATAATTAATTCAACACTTGAATTAATTTAATTATTTGGACTCTACTAGGTCCACTAGTGTTTAATTAATTTAACATTTGAATTAATTTAATTTAGTCCATAATATGTTTATGAAAATCACAATTTTCAAATACTTTATTTATTTGAGCAATCTTTTAATTTAAGAACACTTCCATGAATTAAAAGTTACATTCCCCATAATTCTCTTATAGAATTCATACTTCTATTTTTCTTTGCGATTATAAACTCCTTTATAAACCGTTCAACACGTTGAACTATTTTCCTTCTCAACGGGATCTAGAAAGTTAACACTTGTGTGGCTCTCAATGGTTCAATGATACAACTAGCCGTGGGTTCACAACTCAACGTGATTCGGGACTAAACATGTCCTTATACGTGCATACCCCAGTTGCTCCATTCTTACTTATCAACTCCTTGATAATAAAAACGTCAGAACTCAAGTCTGATAGTACCCAGCCAATCATGTTAAACGCCTAGCAGCATTGCTTACGTGATTCCCTAGGTATATCAAATGAAAGTGCCTGCAAGAACCAATCTATTATAGTTAGCGTACAGTACGGTCCCTTCATCTCATATATCCCGACCGATTCGACAACTATTAGTATATCGACAGCTGTCAAAGAATCAATACTATGTGTCATGTCGTAGTTGTATCGATGGTGTAATCTATGAAACCCTTTCTTAATTACTACTAACACTCTGATCAGAGATTTCAAACTACATCCACATAGGATATCCATACCCGAAGGTAAGCGATGAATCCCCGACTACAATGCATCGACTCCTATATATTTCGACAGAACACCCAACCTTGCCACTTGATGACCCCATATGAGTCGGTAAACAAGTCAAAGTGCAATGCTAGCATATAGAGTCTCAATGTTTTCCCGGGTCATAAGGACTAATGGTGTACAACCATAAAGTAGGACGTTTCCACTCGATAAGTGAGAACCACTTGAAAATTCCTTTATGCAGGGTTGTTCAGTGCACTCTACAAGGAGCACCTATCTGCATGCTCGGACATCACAATGTCCCCTACCAATGAAATATGGTATTCACATCGTAGATACTAGTCTCAAGCTCGAGAGGTCTTTTTCCTTCTTAGTGACGGCTGAATCGACTAGGAACTGTTTAGAATATACAATATTCCAAATATAAGTTTCATGATACTCATCATATGAGCATCTCATATTCTTTCTACTATTTGTATATTCAAGGACTTTATCTATGCAACTAGCATAGGTATAAAGATAAAGATTTGCCAAAACAATAATTTCAAATATTATTAAAATAAAGATTGTTCATACATAGAGTTTCAACATGAACTCTCGGCCAACACTTGGCTCGACGAGCACCTACTCTAACAGTCCTCGCAGTGCCTTGAATGTTGTACTATATGTTAAAATGTGTATAAAATTATATGATGAAATTTTAATGCTAAAAGACATATTGCATACTTGGTTTAAAAGAAAAATGATTTATATATGCTTAAATTTTTATAAGTGATGGAAATATGAAAAGTTGAAGAAGGTGAAGTGATTGTGACTAATACGATGATTATGATGATACGATTATATGTAAGGCCAAAGCTCAGTTTACGGGTGAGAGTGTTGCTGATGTCCCCACCGCCCAGTACTCTGGTTACACGTAGATGGATCCATCGACCTTCAGCTGAAACGAAAGTCGCAATTAACGATCCAAATTCAATAAAAGAGAAATGTTAGGCCCGGGGCCGAAGAAGGCGGGGGGTGATCGCCGGTGCCATGAGGTTGCACGAACAATGAGCGGCTCTTGGCAGGCTTCTAGGCAGAGGGAACATGAATGAACCGATCTTCAACCCGAAGGAGAGGGATTCCGAGACTGTTCAATGTAATGGACTGTACAGTTGAAGAGGGCTTAAAAGATTTGATATGTACTACTCATACCACGAAGGTGCATCTTCTTTTCGATAGCTCATCACATAAGAACTCCAAAGTTAAGTGTGCTTGAATTGGAGCAATTGTGGGATGGGTGACCTCCTGGGAAGTTTCCTAGGGTGCGTGTGAGTGAGGAATAAGCACGCTGGAAAGACTCGTCTTGGTACAGTGAGGACAGTCGTCGAATCTGGGGCGTTACAGTTGGTATCAGAGCCGACCTCTCCTAGTACGGTGTGGTTCGGGGACAAACCAAGCGAAAGCTGGTGGGCATGTGAGGCCCGGGGCCGAAGAGGGCGGGGGGTGATCGCCGGTGCCATGAAGTTACACGGACAATGAGCGGCTCCTGGCAGGCTTCTAGGCGGAGGGAACATGAATGAACCGATCTTAAACCGGAAGGAGAGGGATTCTGAGACTGTTCAATGTAATGGACTGTACAGTTGAAGAGGGCTTAAAAGATTTGATATGTACTACTCATACCACGAAGGTGCATCTTCTTTTCGGTAGCTCGTCACATAAGAACTCCAAAGTTAAGCGTGCTTGATTTGGAGCAATTGTGGGATGGGTGACCTCTTGGAAGTTTCCTAGGGTGCGTGTGAATGAGGACATAAGCACACTGGAAAGACTCGTCTTGGTACAGTAAGGACAGTCGTCGAATCTGGGGCGTTACAGGAAACGTGTATATATATATAATGAAAAGGAAAAAGTTTATGATAGAAAGGAAAATGTTTATGTTTATGCTTGTTCATGAAAAGTTATTTTAAGTAAAAGTATTTTCACTGTTGCATGTGGATGTATATGTATTACTTGTTATCATTGTTAAGATTTGCTGAATCAATAGACTCACTAGGTGTGATCGATGCAGGTGAGCATGATGTTGATGTTGTTGAGAGACTTGATGGTTGATCTTACTGTGGACTGAATGTGCACACAACCCGATGACCAACGCTAATTTTCCGCATTTAAATTATGTTTATGATTTAAGTTTACGTTAAGAATTTTTATGACTTTTATGATGTTTTTGAGAGGGTGTTAGAGTTAGTTTTATTTTGCAATATTGTTAAGTTAAATTTGGCAAATGACTGACGATTTTATGTTTCGAACTACTTCCTTTGGATTTTCAAATATAGTTGGTTGTTTTATTTTTAAAATGGTGCAAAGTTATTTTAAAATATATGTCTTGATGTATGTGTATATTCGGCCAATGCTTTTAAAAAAAAATCTAGTACTTTTTAAGAAAAATGAGTAGTTGACGTTTCATTTTAAGTATGATGTATCCAAACAAATGTTTGCAAGATGACAATCTCATTTAACTCCTTTTGATTTTAAAATTATTTATAAAAAAGGTGAAGATAATCATCTACCTGATTTTTTAACTTGTGAAAGTTTATCATAATTCAGGAATGAATCAAAGGGGTAGAGGTGACTATTCCTCTTATAGAGGAAGAGGTGGTATGGGAAAGCCCCTTAATGTTAGTGCTCAATAGGGTAAACAGAGGTTTATAGCCCAAAATATTGTTATCTCATCAGTTAGTAATATCATTGATCAAAATGATCCATTATATAATGATTTTCAGGAATTCATGAAACAAAAAAAGAGAAATAATATGATTCTCAGACATCATATGTCAATATTGTCAAAAATGATGAAGGTGATTCAACTGTATATATAGAGACTAAATATCGTGATCTTATTATTCTTATAGAAGAAAAAGATATTTAATGGGAAAAAACTGCATGGACTATTATGGAAAGATATATAACCAATACATCATATGTAAATGGTTCTTATAAACAAAGAAAATTTTATGAAAATCTTTTATTATCTACCGAAAGTTTTGAAATAACTCACTTTTTAGTAATACCCAACAAAAAAGAAGTTATAACTTTCAAAATTTATTATAAAGAAAATTATATCAATTAAGAATGAGGTATACCTCCATCAGTTGGAAAAGAATTTTATTCCCAAAATCATCAAATGAATTTTAAATTTAATTTTTGGGATTACATTGAGAGTTTAATAAAACTATATTTTATGAACAATAAAAACGAAAACATTCTTGGTTTTTAAAAATTTTTAAAAATGTTTTCCATTATCCAATTCCTAACTGGTTTTTGATATTGTGGAAAATATTTAGTCCATCAGCAAAAAATTTGCTAGAGGTTTTTATAAAACCTATGAATACATGGTTAAATGTTTCTCCAAGTATTAAAATTTTAATTTCAGAACATTGATGGATACGAAGAATTTATGTCTATTTTTTATGGAATTAGGTAATCCACAGATAGGGAAATTTGGAAAAATGAACTTGGTTATACTAACGAAGATATTCCCTGTTTATGAAGGTTCAGTTCTACAAAATTCTGGGACAAATTATTAAGGGATGATCCGAAAACAGTAAAGCCTTACGGCTTTGAAATTCTTCAAAATATGGAAGAAAAAATTTTATCCTATTAGAAAGATTATGAAAAGCAACAAGAAAAAGAACAAGATTCTCCGAGTCCTTTTAAGATTATTACTCATAATTATTCTGAAATTTATTTCAAGGAAAAGATAATTGATGTATATATTAAAGAAATGAAGAAAGATCTTTATAAGAATATTGGATAATCCGATTCTAAATCAGATAAATCTATGGCGTCTGAATCAAGTGATAATCAATTAATTCATCTGATGCAATTGTATGATGCTCCAGACCCAGTTGAAGATATTCCAGATTTCTCCAATATTAATAACCTATTCGAAAAATTAAAAAATTCATTAAAAGATAATATCAAGGATGATTAAATAAGACAAGAAAATATCACATCATGGTTTTTGTTAGTGGAATATCACTATGTATTTTTGAATTTTGTGATATTGTCACTATTTGTTTTTATAAAGCATTTTAATATATAATTTTTGGAATCCGGGGATTCATGTCCGGCTCTCCCTTCTATATATTGGTTTGATTGTGCTATTAGGAAGAGACGGTCGAGATTGCTCACCGCTTTACTCTCTCCACTCTCTGTAAAAACCTTTCTCAAGAAGTTGAATAAAAGTTTCAAGCTCTTGGTGTACAAACTTGTAAGTTTAATTTTCAATTTTTGATTTTTATCTTTACAATATTTCATATTAATCTAAATGATAGGCTAAGTTATTTGTGATAAATCATAGTTTTACTATGATATGATCTATATTGGTTTATAACTTGAAATTAATACGAGATAACAAAAGATTTATTTAAACTTTGGAATTTTTATGAAATAATACAAGGTATTTGGTTAAAAAATAAGGTAAGAGATTAACCAAGAAATGGTAAACACAAGATTCAAGTTTAACCAAAAAATTATAAATTCATGTTGTATCCCGTTAACCTGCTTAGTCAAGAAATGACTTTATGACATTTGTGAGTGATTTTTTTATGAATTTATGTTTCTGAGGTGAACTTCGATAAAATCTTTTGTTGTTTAATTTCTTTTGTATATCTTTGTCAAATCTTTTTACGTTTTGTAAAAAATCCACAAATGAACTTTATATTAATAATTATTCCAAAATTTAAATACTTTTTTTTTTAACTCATATTATTCCAAGTCTCAATTAGTATCTGGAATGGTGGGCTTTCACGAGGTCCTCAACTCGACCTCTCCTTTTGATGGAATTGGTGTCACTTATGCTAATAAAATATAATTTTTAAATAAATATAAATTTATTTTCACATTTTTTATCAATAAAATAACTTTGAAAAATAAAGTGTGTATTAATTGAATTTAATAACAATAATTGGAGTTTTAAAAAAAATTTATTAAAGGATAAAATAAATTTTTAACTGGATTATGTACACAATTAAACTATTTACAATTATTCATGCACAAATTTGTCAATTTATCAATAGTCCGTGTATCAAAATAATTTTTTTACACTTTTATAACATATAAATAAATTAAAATTAATTATTATCTCATTAGTTATACATTTATTATTTTTAAAATTTTAAAAAATAAACTTCCATTCAAATTAACGTCATTAAAACCAGTATTTTTGTTTTACTGCCATGATCAGACCTATATAGCTTTCCACACCAAACTAGAAATACACTTCAGAGAAAGAAAAAAAAATATTTAGTAGTTAGTATAAGGCAATATCAAAAAATATAAAATATGGTTTAAAAATGCATATAAAGGACATAAACAAGTGCGAGTTTACCTCGTACGAGGATTATTTCTCTCCCATTGTTATCTACGAAAACTGGAATTTCCCTCATCTTCCATTCATTCTCACTTGGTATCAGTTATTCAACATCCACTGCCTTATGTCATTTCTAATCACATCCCCACACCCAAATTTCCCATATTTCGCTTCAAACGGATTGAAGCCACCAGTTTTGAATTGCCTATATTGTATATTACCTCCAGCAGGCCTCATATTCATGGCGATGGTGGGGAAAAGTTTAGGAGACAGATTTCTTGCAGCTGTAAACAATTGTCTGCCCGATTCTTGATTCCCCCATCTTGCACCAAAATTTTTAAATCTTTCTCGATTGTTCAGCGGAGATGTGCTGCTCAACTGCTTTGTGGCATTGGTGTTTATGTTTCTGACCGAGGGAGGATTTCCTCGGATCTGAGCGGATGGCTTAATTCTGTCAAGCCACCGGAGGATCCAGTTACCGAGGTTCCTACCAATTTCAATATCCCTTTCTTGAATATTGCGATGCACTTTGAGTGCCACATCAAAAACAACTCGAGTTCGGCTGAAATTTGGATCAATTTTCACATGTTAGATGCAAATTTAATCGACTACACACCATGGCAACCGTGCAAAGACGCTATGAATACTATGCTTAAAAGATATATAATATTATTAGAGCGCAAAAAATTAACCAATAACTAAAATGCTTGCTTTAGAAATCATTACGCATCTAAAGAAGATATGAAGGCCAAAATCAATTGATTAATAAAATCACCTGAGTGATAAGCACTAGCAAAGCATGGGCACTGCCCCGACCAAATCCAATGAAAGAAAGATGGGGATCCATATTTACAAGAAGACTACCTTTTGACTGCTTTTTTATAATGGGTCAGAGTGAAAAATTAGCCGACAAACATAGAAATGGCAATTTGAGAGGTAACTCAATAACACGATGTAAATTTGACAAGATATTATGGCACAGAATTGCTCAGCATATGTAAATCATAATCCTCAACAAAATTCAATGCAGATAGACTTCATAGTGTAACTCGGAAAAATAAAAGTGGTAATTTGTTCCAACTAATAACAACTTAACTCAGGCTGCATCACCACCACCACCACCACCACCACCACCACCACCACCATCATGGTACTATAATCTGTTATTTTATTATTTGCTAACATGTGTAATTTCCAAGAAAACAAATAGTATAGTTTTTTAATATCTCTGTACTAAAACTTCATAAAGATTAAAAAAAATGGAAAAAAAGAGTTGAATCATAACCAAACTCATCCTACACACTTGTTAGTTATCTCAATCTATACCGAACCCATTAAACAAACAAACAAATAATCGGCTTTTTTGTTTAATTTATCAATAACTCAGTATTATCATACTTTATTAGGTAACTATGAGGGGCATGAGTATGAACATGGGTACTGACATTGACTTAACCTATTGGTAGATGCAAATGGCAAATGGCAGATGCCTGGGACGGAAAATGGAGGGACCAAAATACAATGCTGTAATTTGTAGTTAAGATACGAGCATGTTATTAAATACAAGTAAATGATCAAATACCCAACTTTCCATGTAAAATCTGAGAGTTGAACGGTCCATCCAGCTTTAATGTTCACTTGTCTAGCTAGAAGTCAACAATGCATAGCCAATATTAACATGACCATACAATTAGACGGTGAGGTTGGTCATTCACCATTTTTTTAGTACTGTTAAAAATGATTGTGGACATTTCAACATTAGTAAATTGCTGTAGGAACTGCATTCCTCAAACGTCATTGACAGCAACGACTAAGGCTGAACTATACAACTGAATTCAATTTCTCCACCTGTTCCTTGACAAAACTACGTCAAAGACTCTAAACTCCTCTCCCTTTTCCTTGCCCAGCAAAAGAAAACTCAAAAGTTTTTAATTTGAAAATCATATTCAGGTTTGCATTGATTTGTTTCTATCATAGCCCATAGATTTGAAAGTGACGGTTTTCATTTTCCAAAATTTTTGTGATATTTTTTTTTAAATTGTTGATAATAGCAATTTTGTCAATGATGAGTGATCGACAGTGACGACTAAGGCTGAACTAAGTTAGTTGAATTTAATTAACCGAGTCATACCATGAAACTTTGGGAGAGAGTGATAGAAAGAAGATTAAGATGGGAGACCAAGGCCGATCAAAAATCAATTAGGATTCATGCTTGAAAGGTCGATGATAGAAGCTATACATCTTTTAAGATAACTAAGTGAAAAAATGGCCCACGATTGCTTTGTGCCCAAACTGGTGTGTGCTATGTAGAAATGAAACAGAGACTCAGGATCATATGCTCATTCATTGTCCATTCTCAACCTCATTGTGGTCTAGAGCTTTGAAAGAGCTTCGGTTGGCATGGGTGATGCCTAAGTCCACAAAGGATTTGTGCGGATTTGGGACAGCTAACTAGTACCAGGGGAAGAATTTTTTGGCATGTGGTTGTTCATTGCATATGCTGGACGGTTTGGCTGGAAAGGAATAGAAGAATTTTCGAGGACAACGAAGAATCTACAGAGAATTGCTGGGAAAAAATAAAGATCAACATTGCAATGTGGATTGGCAATCATCACGATTTTAAGAATGTTTCGATTTTAGATTTATTGAGAAATTGGGAATATGTGTATCATTAAGACTCATTTGATGTTATGTGTTTCGTGATGAGAGTGGACCACTAGTCCACTGTTGTACTCTTACTTAATTTATTATTAATAAAATACGTTTCTTATAAAAAAAAAAAAGAAAAGAAAGGCTTACACATGGTATTCATCGAATTAAAAAAATAATATGATAGAGTCCCGAGGGAAATTATGCAAAGAATTCCAGAGAAGAAGAAGTGTTAGGGTAGCATATATTGAAGCAATTAAGGATATGTACGAGGATGCGACCACCGGAGTGAAGACTCCAACTGGATTAACCAAAGAGTTTTCTATGAAGGTAGGATTACTTCAAGAATCATCTCCAAGTACCTTTTTACACTATAGTTACGGATAAACTCCAAGTACCTTTTTACACTATAGTTATGGATAAACTCACAAGACATATACATAAAAGCCACGTTACCATGGTGCATGTTGTTTGCAAATGATGATGTCTTGATAGATGAGAGATGTGAAGGCATAGATGCTGAGCTCGAATCTTGGCGGGAAACATTGAAAGTATAGAGTTTGAGACTTAGTAGTGTACAAACAAAATATATGGAATTTAAGTTTAGCAGTATTTGAAATAGTGACGTAAGAGTTATAATAGGAGATGAAGAGTTACCTTAAATGGGAGCTTTACGTAGCTAGGATCGCTTTTACAAAAGGATGGAGGGGTTGATAGAAATGTATTACACAAAATACAAGCAGGACAGTTGAAATGGAGTAGACCATCAGGTGTTCTTTATGATCAAAAGGTACTCCAAAGCTTACTGGGAAGTTTTACAAAACTGCAGTTAGACCTGTTTTTTATATGGAGACGACTGTTGGGCTATGAACTAAGTGCACGAACAAAAGATGAGAGTCACAAAGATGAAGATGTTAAAGTAGATATGCGGACACACGAAGATGGACGAAATAAAAAATGAGAGCATTGGAGAGAAAGTTGCTGTTGTGATTATTGAGGAAAAACTTCAAGAGACGTGATTAATATGGTACGAGCATGTAGTTAGGCGAGACCATGACAAATACGAAAATTAACCAAGGAAAATGGAGGCCAAAGAAGACAAAGAGCATATAAGTGAACAACAGGCAGAGATGAAACAGCGGGCAGTGTTTTTCGAAGGCATGGAAGACACGAGCTCATGTGTTACAGAATATGTAACCTCTGATAACAAAACGGTAAGATATTCTGGGAATCAAGAGAAGGGGAAGCAACCCGAAATTGCCTCCAGTTCTCAATGAAATTGGCTTGCTGGAACATTAGAGGTTTTCACAAACCTCTAAAACAAAGGAGTGTCCAAACTCTAGTGGGCACTCAAATAATGATGTTATTGGTATACTAGAATCTAAGTGTTATGACGAAGCTCTACAAAATCTTTTGCGTGTTCGATTCCCAGGTATGAAAGCTGAAAATAATTTCCTTATGAGCAATAAGGGTCGCATATTTGTGATGTGGAACCCCGAAAATGTGGACCTAAATATCATTAGCATGACTGCACAATCTGTACATGTGCATGTTTGTTGTTTGGTGACTCGGAAAGATTTTTGTATCTCTTTTATCTATGGCTTCAACATGATTGTGCAAAGGAGATCACTTTGGAATGAATTGAATTCGTTTGGGCCGAGTTGCTCACTGCCTTGGATACTAATGGGTGACTTCAACAATGAAATTTCACCAGATGAGAAGCAAGGCGGTTTGAGAGTGAAAAATTATGAAACAAAGGACTTTGTTGAATGTGCTGCGACGTTGGATCTTATGGATTTACAGTTTACTGGTTGCTTCTATACTTGGATGAGCCCGAAGGTTTGTAGCAAGCTAGATCGTGTCCTTGTTAACCAGGCTTGGTTAGCTTCAGATCTCAATGGCTTTGCTGATTTCCAGCCTCCTGAGTGTATGTCAGATCACACAGTTTCGGTGGTGTCATTGCTAGAGACACAAAAACGTAAGTTGAAACCATTCAAGTTTTTTAACATGTGGACATTGAGTGAGGGGTTTCTGGACTTGGTTATGGACAAATGGAGATTTAATGGCCATGGAACATGCCAATATCGACTCAAACAGCTCTTTAAAGGAGTGAAAAAACCGCTCAATCACTCAATAGGCGGCAGTTTGGCAATATCTCGGCTCGGGCAACAGATGCTAAGATGCAAATAGAAGAGGTGCAACGGAAAATGATGGATTCTGGTAGCATGACAGATGATTACAAACAGATAAATAGGGGCACTCTCAAAAGGCGCAGATAAAATTTCTCAAACAAGGGGATAGGTGTACTAAGTTTTTCCATGATTTGATCAAGCACAACAACAACCGGAATGCCATCCTTGCAATTACGAATACAGCTAGTGCGACAGTGACTGATCCGGGGGAGATAGCAAACTGTTTTGTTGAGTTCTATACAGATTTATTGGGTAACAAAATTGATACAGTTCCTTGTGACCAAGATTTGATTAGAGTGGGGCCTTGTGTTCGGGAGAGTGATTAGCCTGCGTTGACTGAGACTGTTTCAGTGGAGGAGATTGAGAGAGCATTACATGACATAGACAATGACAAAGCACCGGGGCCGGATGGATTTGGAGCACTGTGCTTTAAAAGCTCTTGGAGCATCATCAAAAAGGATGTGTGTGCAGCGGTTCTTGAATTCTTTAAGACACGACGCATGCTTCGACAATGGAATCACTCCACAATTGCTCTAGTGCCGAAGACAGCGAATGCAACATCAGTTAATGAGTTCCGACCGATATCTTGTTGCACTGTCTTTTACAAACTGATTTCAAAAATTCTTGTTAACAGGTTAAGTGTGCTGATGGAGGGCTTAGTTGATGGAGCCCAAGCAGCCTTCATTCAAAACCAATCGATTTTCGATAATATTCATCTGGCACAAGAGTTGTTGAGGAAGTACGCTAGGAAGCGAGGTACGCCTAGATGTATGCTGAAGGTAGACATTCGCAAAGCGTTTGATACGGTGGATTGGAACTTTGTACGAGAGGTACTCATTTCATTTAATTTCCCTACCTTGTTCAGTTATTGTATTTTGGAGTGTGTGACCTCTACATCTTATTCGGTTGTCGTAAATGGTCAAATGCACGGTCTCTTTGAGGGTAAGCGTGGGTTGAGACAGGGAGATCCACTTTCACCATTATTGTTCACATTATGCCTGGAGGTACTATCTAGATCACTTAAGCATATGTTCAGGTCTCCTTCGTTCAGGTATCACCCGAAATGTGGCAATCTTAAGATCACACACCTAGCCCATGCAGATGATTTGCTACTCTTGTCTCATGGAGATGTGCGTAGCGTTTCTATGATTATGCAATGTTTGCTTGATTTTGGGGATATGGCCGGGCTCCGAATTAATGCACTTAAATCTAACATATTCATGGCTAGTGTGGATGACAGAGTGAGACAGGAAATCTTGGGGATTACTGGTTTTGCAAGTGGCACGCTGCCTTTCAGGTACTTAGGGGTTCCTCTAGCAGCCTCTCGGTTGAAAGCCACGGACTACAGCATACTTGTTGACTCCATTGCGAGGAAGGTTAGTTCTTGGCCCCGACACTCTTTATCATATACAGGGAAACTGGAGTTGATTCGATCAGTTGTGCAAGGGATTGAATGCTTCTGGCTTTCTATACTACCGGTACCGTCTTGCGTGATTGACTCCATCAATTCAATTTGTAGCAAGTTTGTTTGGCCGACGAAGCACCCGCCTATTGCTTGGACTACGGTGTGCAAACCCCTTGCGGATGGAGGTCTAGGGCTTAAGGACCTCAAGGCGTGGAATAAGGCACTAATCGCGAAGACATTGTGGAAGATTCATTTGAAAAAAGACAGCCTTTGGATTCGGTGGGTAAATCACATCTATGGTTGCTTTGGTGATGTCTGGCGCTGGGAAGCGAAGAAAGATGACTCGCCGCTTGTAAAAGCAAATACTACATCTTCGTGATCAGCTACTTAGCGGATTGGGTTCCGTGGAATCGGTAATATTGGCGCTTCAATTCTGGTATGCTGCCCCGAATGGAATGCCTATAGCATATGATTACTTTGTGCAAGCTAATGGGAAGTGGCCGTGGAAGAACTTACTGTCCATGGGATGCATTCTTCCGAAACACCGCATTGTGCTATGGCTGCTTGCTCACCGCAAGTTGCTGACTCGTGATAGACTCGGCTTTGTTGAAGATAGAGTTTGTGTATTGTGCCGAGAGGTTGATGAATCTAATACACACCTATTCTTCGAGTGCAGGATCTCGAAATTGATTTGGGATGGTGTTCGACGGTGGCTAGACATGAAGAAGATTATGGGTACACCGACCTCTGTCCTCAAAGCTTTCTGAGAAACGTACAGAGGGAAGTCTACGGTAAATAAGATGAGAGCTACGGCCCTTGCAGCTACAATTTATCATGTTTGGAATATGAGAAATAAAGTATTGCTTGAAAATGAAAAGCCACAGATCAGAGGGATAATCAGGAAGATTCAGATTCACACCTACAGAAGTTTGCCAAGCTCCACAGATTTATTTTCTGCTTTGCCGTAGGTAGCATGTGAGGTTTCGATTTGTATATGTGTATCTCCTGGGGATCCCAGTGTAGTTATACCGATTACTGTTTTTACCTATTTTAATGAAGTTCGCTCATTAAAAAAAAATGCATTTTCTGCAACCCACAAAATAGGGGTGTTGACTCAATAAATATTTGATTCATATTCAAAATTATCTAATTCAAGCGAATTTGAAATTTCGAACATGCTCGAACTTTTTTCTTAAGCTGTACTCGAAACCAAATTATTTTATTCGACAATTTGCGGCCGCTCAATAGGTTCAATATTTTAAAATTTATAAATATAATATAATTATTTGTTAAATAAATAATTTTGAGCCTTTGGAGTATTTGTTTTCGAGCGATAATCCCATAGCTCGCAAACATATCCGAATATTTTAAGCCAAACTTGAAATCTAATTCGAGCAAAAACTTTTAAAATTTTCGAACTTCTAGTGAGTATCTATTCGAACAAAATTCATGCCTTAAATTTTTCTTCGTTGGATAACCAATCATCCTAAAAGGTCTTATTTTTGCTCATCTTCCATCACAGCAATACCTTAGCAGGATGGCGAACAACTATTGCCATACGGTATCTTTTTCCATTGACACAACTCATAAACCGCTTTTCAGCCAAACACCAGAATTTGGTCAATTCACGACCATCCAAATAAGAGTGGAACAAGGATTCAAGTTGAATAGGGGCTTACTAATATTTCCACAAAAGACTCGAACAAAAATTACAGGAAACAAAAAGATTCCAGCAAAAAAAAAAAAACATACTGAATCAAATTCCGAAATAGCAGTAGCATGAAAAGCAATTGATACAATACAAAAACCAATTAGCTACTAGAAAAACACAGAAGCTGAAGGCGATTGAAACAAAAAATTTAAAACTAAACGATGACTATCCGTACCTCTGAACGAATTGACGGGTCTTGGGATATCTAGGGCTAATGAGCCTCCTCTGAAGCTTGAGGGCCAGTTTGTAGGTTCGTTTGAGACCCAAAAAATACGCTGTACCCAATGTGATCTCCCATAGCACCATATTTATCGGCGTCTGTTTAATTTTCTCCTCGGATCGAAGATTTCAATTCAACAGCAGTACAATATTTTTGTTGCGAAAGAACAAGAGAAGATTGAGAGGAATTTTCAATTTCCCTTTGCTCAAGCCATCTCGGCTGACTATACATATAAAGAACCACCTTTACATCGTTCTCGTTTCCACAATTTGACCGATTTATTATTTTTATAAAAAAAATACAGTATAGTATTAACTTCGTGTTATCTAAACTTTATGTAAGTTATTAATTATAAAAACTCTCGTGAGATAATCTTATTATTTAACTTTATGAAAAAAATCTCTATTCAACTCATGAAATTTTATTTTTTATGTCCAAAACATTATTTTTTTTTACTGTAAAAATATTATTTTTAATCAAGTTATGAATAAATATATGTGTAAGGTATGTTGATCACGACAAAAGTATATCATATGACATATGTTGATTTGAGTGAAAAATATTATTTTTTATGTCTAAAATATTACTTCTCAATACAGATATGAAACAAATCGACCCGTCTAACAGATCTATTTGAGTGAAAAGTATAACGTCAAAAGTATATCATGTAATATATACTGATTTGAGTGAAAAATATTATTTTTTATATTCAAAATATTATTTCTCACTATAAATATGAACCAAATCGGCCGTTTCACGATTGCACATGAGACCTATTACATAATATTTAACTTAACTTTTTAGGTAGTTCGATTGTAATTATAGTATGATTTCTTTTAAAAAAAATTGTAATATGATTATTAAAATAAGTAATACGATATCAAAACGTAAATAATATTTAATAAAAAATGAGGTGAAGTGTCGATTAAGCAAGAATGAGTGGTGAATAAAACACAACAATTTGGTAGAAACAATTAAAACAATATTTGACCGTTCTAGGGAAAAAAAGAGCATGTATTAAAAATGAGATACGTTCTTATGTAAACGTAGCTAGTTATATAATTGGATTCATATAGTGTTTCTGTTGAACACTCTTTGGTGCAAGTTTTAGCGTCTCTCGATGACCAAAAGATAGTTCTAATATGTCATATTGTGTTCAACTATAAAAAAATTGCACAATGTACTAAAAATGAAAAAAACATAACATTGGAAAAACATAACACAAATATGACATAATATTGGTTATTAGCTTTACTGTGTCTTCCATTCAAAACAAGATTGTGAAAAGTTCTACCCATCCAGCTACGGTGTAGTGACCCGTTCCAGAATCACATACTAATCAAGAGCTAAGTATGCAATTAACCTAAATAACAATAATCAGAGATAAGTGCGGAAACGGTTAATAAACAATAGTTATACAACCCAATCGAAGTACATAATAACTCAAACCAAAATATACGATACAACCATATCGAATCAAAACAGTACGGATAAACTAAATCAACTTGCTACTCAACGTCCTCCTCCTCCTCCTATGCCATCCAACCTGAGGTCTGCCCCGTGGGAATGGGGTGTCCAAGTTAAACAAAACCGAGGACGTAAGCGATAAGAACGCCCAGTACAAAAGCATGAGTATACAAACTTATATGACATGCATATGCAATGATATGATACCATGGTAGTCAAAAAACAGGAATCACAAAAGATCTCAATATGCTCAGTCTAGAGGCGCCAAGTGGATAGTGTCGTGCGGCACTCCTCTGGGTCACTACATCCAATACTAGATAAGATGTGAACCTGAAATGTCCCGGATCACCGAAGCCCTCCGGACCTGTCGGCCACTGTGTACTCTCGGTGTCCATGCGTCCACAAGACAGAACTGAGAGGCCCCACAAGATATAGCTTCTCTTGAAAGAGATACAGCTCAACAGTAAAGGCTATCTCGAAGGAGATACGACTCAACATGAAATGCAACATGCAACATAAAGCGTGACATAATAGCATGCATCATATGACATATATCAATGTAGAAAATAATCATGCAACACATATAAGAATGTATACTCGACCAGGATATCTCGGATAGTACTTTCGTACCTCTATCACTGCACTCCTAATCCACTGAAAAAACCAAAACAACCAGGTCTAGTCCAAGCCTATATATAAAGTGATAACCATCACTAAAACGTATATACCAGACATAACTAGAGTATCAAATATTCCTGAAATAATAATGATACTATTCCAAACCATCGTCCGTCGTCAGCCAGCTGATGACGATGTTCTGAGTCCAACCTGTCCAAGTTCGAACAGTTCGTTCCTTGACTGCTTCATTCCCTAGCTGTCTTGTCCGGACTGCACAGCTCTGTCCAGACCGCTCTGCTCTGTCCGGACTGCTCAGCTCTATCTGGACTGTTCTATCCTGTCCGTACCAATATACTCTGTCCGGACCACTCAGCTCTGTCTGGACCGCTTTGTCCTGTCCAGACCATTCTCTAAGATGGCTAAAACTTGCACTATAAACACACAATACCCCTCTCACAGTGAGAAATCCTATGACCTATTTATAGACCTCAATTCGGGACTCCGGAGCCCTTACATGCATGGACGTGTCAACACAATGTCATGCACTTCGACACCTGTCACTCGGCCACATGCACAAAGACACCTGTCCGGACTTGTGACATGTTACTGGACACCTCAGCTCACTATCCCGACCTCCAACTTCGCTCCCTAACTAACATACCAATTCGGACATATTCCCTATCACCGGTTCGGACTCATTCCCTAGCACCAGTTTAGCACCAGTTCGGACTCATTCCTTAGCATTAGTTCGGCTCAGCCTCTTCTGCTCAGCCATGTCTGTTCAGTCACTACCTAGGATACCGTGACTTCTGAAATCAAGTATGGTGGTTCCAATGTCAATTAACACTTGATTTAATTAATTAAATACACTTAATCATGTATAGTTAACTTAGTAGAATTCGGGCTACTAAATTCTCCCCCACTTAAAATGATTTCGTACTCGAAATCAGGTTTAGAGGATGAACAAAACTGAATAATAATATCGTTCTTACATCTCCATTGTTGTTGAATACAACTTATACTTGGATTACAACTGAAAACACAAATACATCCAAGGTACAATTACAGTGCAACTCAAAAGAGCTCTGGATGCTCTGAACGCATACGGCTCTCTAACTCTCAAGTGTCTTCAGTGACTCTGCGCTGCCACTGAACTAAGACAAGAGGAATGATCTTATTCCGCAACACCTTGTCTTTGCGATCTAGAGTCTGAACTGGTCGCTCCACGTAAGACAAATCCGAATCAAGTTGGACTTCAGATGGATGTAAGATGTGAGACTCATCTGCTACATACCGTCTCAACAAAGATACGTGGAACACATCATGAATACTCAATAGGTATGGCAGTAATGCAAGTCTGTAAGCCAAATCTCCAACGCTTTCCAATATCTCAAATGGACCAATAAACCTCGGAGATAGCTTACCCTTGAGACCGAATCTCAAAATCCTGCGAAAAGGCGAAACTCGGAGAAAGATTTTCTCAACTGGCTGAAACTGAAGAGGTCGACGCTTGGTATTCACATAACTAGCCTGTCGATCCTGGGCAATCTTAATCCGCTTCTTGATTACTGCAACCTTATCAATAGCCTGCAAGACAAACTCTGGTCCCTCAACATGCCGTTCCCCAATTTTATCTCAGAATAATGTAGTCCGACAACGTCTCCCGTACAACGCCTCAAATAGTGACATACCAATACTACAATGATAGCTGTTGTTGTATGCGAACTCAATCAAAGACAAATGATCCTGCCAAGAGGTTCCGAAATCCATAACACAGGCACGCAAAATATCTTCAAGCGTACGAATGGTCCTCTCTGATTGACCGTCAGTCTCCGGATGATAAGCAGTACTCAGACTCAGTGAAGTACCCAATGCTGACTGAAAACTACCCCAAAACCGTGAGGTAAAACGAGGATCTCTGTCAATGACAATACTGACTGACACTCCATGAAAACGTACAATCTCTTGAATGCACAATCTAGCCATACGATCGAAAGTGAAATCACGGTTATATGGCTGAAAATGAGCAGATTTGGTGTAACGCCCCGAAAATTTAAAAGTCCACGCGAACCACATGCATGCAATTATTAAATTCTCTTGTATTTTAATTAAATAATTTAATTGCATGAATTAATTATGTTGTGCATATTTGCATGTTTAAAATATATTTTTCTACATGGTTGCATTAAAATGTATTTTTTAAAGGTTATTCTAGTTGCGGCTGAAAAATAGAAAATGATTTTTATTAAATAGTTTTTTAATTATTTAAAATATGGGTGATGCTTTTTATTATTTTATGAAAATAAGGGGTTTTTGAGGTGATTTTATACGTCGAGACTTAAATTTCATCGGTGTTGGTTTTTCAACAAAAATACAAACGTTTTGACAACCCGGCTAATAAATTCACAAACTTATTTTAGCAAAATTATTTTTAATATTTTAATTAATCACTAATGAGCATATTTGGGCCTAATTAACCATCTAATGGGCCTAAGCTTGTTTAATGTGTAATTAACTATATAATATACAATTAACCCCACCCCAATTCACAATATCACACGCCCACTTTTCCTAAACACATCAAACACTTTTCTTCCCAATTTTATACACGACACACACACTCAATAATTTGAAAGAAATAGTTTGAAGGCTTCAAGGAACTTCTAGCCAAGGTTGTCGTCCCCGTTTTTCGCAATCGTCAACAGTTTTTCGTGCGTAAAATACGCAAAGACACGTCTTAATCTCTTTTTTCTAATCTTTCACACCATATTATGTGTTTGATAAATGATTGCATGGAAAACATGATGCAATTTTTATATTTTCCTTTTTATGGCTATACATGCACAAAACTAGTGTTTTCATCTTTTAAAACTCCTCATAATGATGCACAAAAGGGCTGCCATGGTAAGGGTACTTGAAGGGATGTTTTTCCACATGTTTAAGGGTCACTAGGTGTATGTTTAAAGGCTGAAAAAAAAGGGAAGGTATAAAAACGAAAATAGACTCCTTAAGGGAAGAGACTCTTCGACTAGGAGTCTTTGAGTGTCACGGCTGCTAGCTGCGGTTCGGGATGGTCCACCAGACTTAAGTGGGCTGCATAGGAGGGATGGGTAGAGGCTGGACATGGAGGTTAAGGGCTGGAGGCGAAGCTAGCCTAGGTTCGCATCATATTAGGACTAGGACTCTTGTGCAGAAAAATTCAGTAGCTTCCTAGGCATGTTCAAGGGACTTAATGGGCTGGAATTTGGTTGTATATGGGTTAGTTAGGTTTTATTAAGCTTTGGTCCAAGTTTGGTAAGTTTTGGTTAAGTTTCGAGTCCATACGAGTCAAAACCAGGGTGTACGTCTAAATTTAAAAACGAATCGATGAATTTAATTAAAAGCTTAGTTTTAGGCTTTATAAAATTATGAAAAATTAGGTTTAAGCTTAAATGATTATTAAAAATCTAAGTTTTTAATTTGGAAATTTTATATTAAGGTTTGGTTTAATTCTAGATTAAAACGCATTAATATGTCTTATTTAAAGATTAATTTAAAAGTCCTCGATTTAAGCTAAAAATATGAGAAAATTCATGTAAGCTTAAATAATTATTTGGAACATATTAGAGTCAATTAAATTAAAAAAAAGTAAAAAATGTGAAATTTTACTTCTAGGGGTAAAACAGTCATTTTACACCTAGAAATTAGTAAACGTCATGGCAGTGTCCTGAATGCTGTTTTATATGCTAATATGATTATTTTCAATGATTATGGATGTTTATGAATTTTTATATGTTAATATGTCAATTTTAAATGTTTATGAAATTTTTATGTTTATGGAATTTTATGTTAAAATGTTAATTTTAAAAGTTTATGATTTAAATGTTTATTTTAAACGTTTATGATGTTAAAATGTTTATTTTAAAACTTTTATGACTTTTTATGATTTTTATATGCTAAAATGTTTATTTTAAATGTTTACGAATTTTTATGGTTTAGCATTGGCATTTAAAAGATATGTTGCATGCTTGGTTTCGAAAAATCAAAATGATACGTATATGCATGATTTTTATTAAGTGATGATAACATGTTGAAGGAAGTAAAGGGATTGTGATTAATACGATGATATGTTGGAGATATCGTGAGGATTATGGTCCCAGTGAGAGCCCGACGATCGTATTTCCTTGGATACGGATATGTATGTGTATATGATGATATGCTTTGGAATAACGTGAAGGAAAAAGCCCCAGAAGGAGCCCATTTTCGGGAGAAGGCCTCAGAGAGAGCCCATGTATGGAAAAAGGCCTAGAGGGAGCTCGTCTATAGGAGAAGGCCCCCGAGGGAGCCTCGACGATCGTATTTCCATATTATGAGGATATACCAAGGCTCAGTTGACCAGTGAGAGTGTCGCTGATGTCCCCGCCGCCCAGTACTATGGATGCATGTAGATGGATCCATCGCCCAACACATATATGAACATGAAAGTCACAATCAACGATCTAAATTCAACAAAACACGTATATGAACATGAACATGAATATGTATATGTTGATGATGATATGGATATGTTTGTGATAATATGAAAAGGTTTATGATTCTACATGTTTATGAAAATATTTATGTTTAAAGTTTAGGCATCATTATGAAAATGTTTTTATTTAAAGTTTATGCATCTTCATGAAAAAGATATTTTAAGTATAAGTATTTTTCACTGTTGTATGTGATATGTATACGTATTATGTTGTTATCAAGATTATTGTGTGTTGAGTCTTTAAACTCACTAGGTGTGATTGATGCAGGTGATTATGATAAAAATGTTGTGGAGGTCTTGATGGTTGACTTTGCTGGACTGAAGGTGCACATAACCCGAGAACCGACGCTAGTTATCCGTACAAGTAATGATTTATGATTTAAAGTGATGCTAAAGATATTTTTTTGATGATTTAATTAAGAGTGGTTTTTGAGAGTTATAGTATGGGCTATACTTTCAAATAATGTTTTTAAGTTTGGTAAAAATTTAACGATTTAAACTATTTTCCTTTGGATTTTTAAATGTTAGTTGGATGTTTATTTTTAAAATGGTGACAAGATATTTTAAAGTATTTATATATATGTATATTTTTAATGAAAGAGATTAAGGAGAAAAAAAAATTTCTAGCACGATTTAAGAAAACGAATAAGCAGACGTTTCAGTTGGTATCAGAGCAATGGTTCTGTAAAGGGTTGTGCCACCATCAGTGCCGGGAAGCTCAGTCGTCAAGCCTCAAATTTGTAAGTTTACATGTTTTATGTGATTTTATGATGTTACCTGCATAATTATATGAATTATATGTTTACGTCACATGTTTAACAGCTTCATGATAATATATGATTTATATGCTTTAAAATTTTTATACGTGATACGATATGAAATAAGAAATTATTTGATTTCAACGCATGTTGGTTTTGTTTTGGAATTGGACTATGTTGATTTTTGAGTTTTAGTATTGACATTCTACTTTTTGGGCCATAAGTTAGTCGTGAATATTATGAATGTTTTGGGACACGTAGATTTTTCTAAGAAAATACCGATGATTCGTGGTTACTAGTTGAATTAATTTTTTTTAATTTCTCATAAGAAATAATGATTCGAAGAATGCGATTATCTTGGGAAGTAAGAAAATGTATAAATTGGGATTTTAAGTTTGATGAAAGGTAAGATTGGTTATAAGAATTGATTTTTGTGTAAATAAGTTTAAAATTATCGAAATTTTGTTATGGAAAACATGTAGAAGGAAATTAAGAATGCCAAGAATTTATGAGATAATTGTAGGATTTTCGAAATTTAAGGACCAATTGGATAATTTTTGAGAAAATTAAGAATTTATTTTGCAAATATTAAGGAATTTGGGGATTAGTTTAGAAATAAGTGATAATTAAATTTGTTAAATGATAAGAATTTTCGATGATTTAGACTTTTAAAAATATTTGGAACTTTGGGACATTTTGGTTATAATGTTATAAGAAATATTAATCAATGGTATTGTAGGACGAATCGATATTAACTTGAAAATCTAAGCGTTAGCGGATGTGTTTGGGATTTTAAAATTGAAATTTGATAGGTTGGTGAACATTTTGGATATAAAATAAGGAAAGTAATATACAATAAGTATGGTCATCCATCTTTTTATATTAGAAATTTTAAGAAAAGTTGAAATTCGAGTTTATAATAGCACAACACTAAGTCAACATGGGTCTTTTTAAGTTGTGATTTGCAAATAAGGATTTAGAAAGAAAAATTAATTGGGATCAAGGAGACATAAGGACACCATACGATTTAGTATTTTATCAGAGTGCGCAACGGAAGCATGAATTTTTGGGATAATAGAACTAAGTCTAAAATTTGGGTTATTAAAGATAAGCGAATTTCGAGAACGAAATTCAATTTAAGGGGAGAAGATTGTAACGCCCCGAGAATTTAAATGTCAACGCGAACCACATGCATGCAATTATTAAATTCTCTTGTATTTTAATTATATGTTTTAATTTCATGAATTAATTATGTTGTGCATATTTGCATGTTTAAAATATAATTTTCTACATGGTTGCAATAAAATGTATTTTTTAAAGGTTATTCGAGTTGCGATCGAGGAACGGACACCGAGGGCTGAAAAATAGAAAATGATTTTTATTAAATAGTTTTTTTAATTATTTAAAATATGGGTGATGTTTTTTATTATTTTATGAAAATAAGGGGTTTTTGAGGTGATTTTATACGTCGAGACTTAAATTTCATCGGTGTTGGTTTTTCAACAAAAATACAAACGTTTTAACAACCCGGCTAATAAATTTTCAAACTTATTTTAGCAAAATTATTTTTAATATTTTAATTAATCACTAATAAGCTTATTTGGGCCAAATTAACCATCTAATGGGCCTAAGCTTGTTTAAGGTGTAATTAACTATATAATATACAATTAACCCACCCCAATTCACAATATCACACGCCCACTTTTCCTAAACACATCAAACACTTTTCTTCCCAATTTTATACACGACACACACACTCAATAATTTGAAAGAAATAGTTTGAAGGCTTCAAGGAACTTCTAGCCAAGGTTGTCGTCCCCGTTCTTCGCAATCGTCAACGGTTTTTCGTACGTAAAATACGCAAAGACACGTCTTAATCTCTTTTTTCTCATCTTTCACACCATATTATGTGTTTGATAAATGATTCCATGGAAAACATGATGCAATTTTTATATTTTCCTTTTTATGGCTATACGTACACAAAACTAGTGTTTTCATCTTTTAAAACTCCTCATAATGATGCACAAAGGGGCTGCCATGGTAAGGGTACTTGAAGGGATGTTTTTTCACATGTTTAAGGGTCACTAGGTGTATGTTTAAAGGCTGAAAAAAATAGGGAAGGTATAAAAACGAAAATAGACTCCTTAAGGGAAAAGACTCTTCGACTAGGAGTCTTTGAGTGTCACGGCTGCTAGCTGCGGTTAGGGATGGTCCACCAGACTTATGTGGGCTGCATAGGAGGGATGGGTAGAGGCTGGACATGGTGGTTAAGGGCTGGAGGCGAAGCTAGCCTAGGTTCGCATCATATTAGGACTAGGACTCTTGTGCAGAAACATTCAGTAGCTTCCTAGGCATGTTCAAGGGACTTAATGGGCTGGAATTTGGTTGTATATGGGTTAGTTAGGTGTTATTAAGCTTTGGCCCAAGTTTGGTAAGTTTTGGTTAAGTTTCGAGTCCATACGAGTCAAAACCAGGGTGTATGTCTAAGTTTAAAAACGAATCAATGAATTTAACGAAAAGCCTAGTTTTAAGCTTTATAAAATTATGAAAAATTAGATTTAAGCTTAAATAATTATTAAAAGTCTAAGTTTTTAATTTGGAAATTTTATATTAAGGTTTGGTTTAATTCGAGATTAAAACGCGTTAATATGTTTTATTTAAAGATTAATTTAAAAGTCCTCGATTGAAGCTAAAAATATGGGAAAATTCATGTAAGCTTAAATAATTATTTGGGACATATTAGAGTCAATGAAATTAATAAAAAGTCAAAAATGTGAAATTTTACGTTCATGGGTAAAACAGTCATTTTACACCTAGAAATTAGTAAACGTCATGGCAGTGTCCTGAATGCTGTTTTATATGCTTATATGATTATTTTCAATGATTATAGATGTTTATGAATTTTTATATGTTAATATGTCAATTTTAAATGTTTATGAAATTTTTATGTTTAAGGAATTTTATGTTAAAATGTTGATTTTAAACGTTTATGATTTAAATGTTTATTTTAAACGTTTATGATATTAAAATGTTTATTTTAAAACGTTTATGACTTTTTATGATTTTCAAATGCCAAAACGTTTATTTTAATTGTTTACGAATTTTTATGGTTTAGCATTGACATTTAAAAGATATGTTGCATGCTTGGTTTCGAAAAATCAAAATGATACGTATATGCATGATTTTTATTAAGTGATGATAACATGTTGAAGGAAGTGAAGGGATTGTGATTAATACGATGATATGTTGGAGATATCGTGAGGGTTATGGTCCCAGTGAGAGCCCGACGATCGTATTTCCTTGGATACGGATATGTATGTGTATATGATGATATGCTTTGGAATAACGTGAAGGAAAAAGGCCCCAGAGGGAGCCAATTTTCGAGAGAAGGCCTCAGAGAGAGCCCATGTATGGAAAAAGGCCCCAGAGGGAGCCCGTCTATAGGAGAAGGCCCCCGAGGGAGCCTCGACGATCGTATTTCCATATTATGAGGATATGCCAAGGCTCAGTTGACCAGTGAGAGTGTCGCTGGTGTCCCCGCCATCCAGTACTGTGGATGCATGTAGATGGATCCATCGCCCAACACGTATATGAACACGAAAGTCACAATCAACGATCTAAATTCAACAAAACACGTATATGAACATGAACATGGATATGTATATGTTGATGATGATATGGATATGTTTGTGATAATATGAAAAGGTTTATGATTCTACATGTTTATGAAAATATTTATGTTTAAAGTTTAGGCATCACTATGAAAATGTTTTTATTTAAAGTTTATGCATCTTCATGAAAAAGATATTTTAAGTATAAGTATTTTTTACTGTTGTATGTGATCTGTATACGTATTATGTTGTTATCAAGATTATTGTGTGTTGAGTCTTTAGACTCACTAGGTGTGATTGATGCAGGTGATTATGATAAAAATGTTGTGAAGGTCTTGATGGTTGACTTTGCTGGACTGAAGGTGCACATAACCCGAGAACCGACGTTAGTTATCCGTACAAGTAATGATTTTATGATTTAAAGTGATGCTAAAGATATTTTTTTGATGATTTAATTAAGAGTGGTTTTTGAGAGTTATAGTATGTGCTATAATTTTCAAATAATGTTTTTAAGTTTGGTAAAAATTTGACGATTTAAACTATTTTCCTTTGGATTTTTAAATGTTAGTTGGATGTTTATTTTTAAAATGGTGACAAGATATTTTAAAGTATTTATATATATGTATATTTTTAATGAAAGAGATTAAGGAGAAAAAAAAATTTCTAGCACGATTTAAGAAAACGAATAAGCAGACGTTTCAGTTGGTATCAGAGCAATGGTTCTGTAAAGGGTTGTGCCACCATCAGTGCCGGGAAGCTCAGTCGTCAAGCCTCAAATTTGTAAGTTTACATGTTTTATATGATTTTATATCATTTTATGATGTTACCTGCATAATTATATGAATTATATGTTTACGTCACATGTTTAACAGCTTCATGATAATATATATTTATATGCTTTAAAATTTTTATACGTGATACGATGTGAAATAAGAAATTATTTGATTTCAACGCATGTTGGTTTTGTTTTGGAATTGGACTATGTTGATTTTTGGGTTTTAGTATTGACATTATACTTTTTGGGCCATAAGTTAGTCGTGAATATTATGAATGTTTTGGGACACGTAGACTTTTCTAAGAAAATAACGATGATTCGTGGTTACTAGTTGAATTAATTTTTTTAATTTCTCATAAGAAATAATGATTCGAAGAATGCGATTATCTTGGGAAGTAAGAAAATGTATAAATTTGGATTTTAAGTTTGATGAAAGGTAAGATTGGTTATAGAAATTGATATTTGTTTAAATAAGTTTAAAATTATCGAAATTTTGTTATGGAAAACATATAGAAGGAAATTAAGAATGCCAAGAATTTATGAGATAATTGTAGGATTTTCGAAATTTAAGGACCAATTGGATAATTTTTGAGAAAATTAAGAATTTATTTTGCAAATATTAAGGAATTTGGGGATTAGTTTAGCAATAAGTGATAATTAAATTGGTTAAATGATAAGAATTTTCGATGATTTAGACTTTTAAAAATATTTGGAACTTTGGGACATTTTGGTTATAATGTTATAAGAAATATTAATCAAGGGTATTGTAGGACGAATCGATATTAGGCTTGAAAATCTAAGCGTTAGCGGATGTGTTTGGGATTTTAAAATTGAAATTTGATACGTTGGTGAACATTTTGGGTATAAAATAAGGAAAGTAATATATAATAAGTATGGTTATCTATCTTTTTATATTAGAAATTTTAAGAAAAGTTGAAATTCGAGTTTATAATAGCACAACACTAAGTCAACATGGGTCTTTTTAAGTTGTGATTTGCAAATAAAGATTTAGAAAGAAATATTAATTGGGATCAATGGAGACATAAGGACACCATACGATTTAGTATTTTATCGGAGTGCGCAACGGAAGCATGGATTTTTGGGATAATAGAACTAAGTCTAAAATTTGGGTTATTAAAGATAAGCGAATTTCGAGGACGAAATTCAATTTAAGGGGAGAAGATTGTAACGCCCCGAAAATTTAAAAGTCAACGAGAACCACATGCATGCAATTATTAAATTCTCTTGTGTTTTAATTATATGTTTTAATTGCATGAATTAATTATTTTGTGCATATTTGCATGTTTAAAATATATTTTTCTACATGATTGCATTAAAATGTATTTTTCGAAGGTTATTCGAATTGAGATCGAGGAACGGAGACCGATGGCTGAAAAATAGAAAATGATTTTTATTAAATAGTTTTTTTAATTATTTAAAATATGGGTGTTGCTTTTTATTATTTTATGAAAATAAGGGGTTTTTGAGGTGATTTTATACGCCGGGACGTAAATTTTATAGGTGTTGGTTTTTTAACAAAAATACAAACGTTTTGACAACCCGGCTAATAAATTCACAAACTTATTTTAGCAAAATTATTTTTAATATTTTAATTACTCACTAATGAGCTTATTTGGGCCTAATTAACCATCTAATGGGCCTAAGCTTGTTTAAGGTGTAATTAACTATATAATATACAATTAACCCTACCCCAATTCACAATATCACACGCCCACTTTTCCTAAACACATCAAACACTTTTCTTCCCAATTTTATACACGACACACACACTCAATAATTTGAAAGAAATAGTTTGAAGGCTTCAAGGAACTTGTAGCCAAGGTTGTCGTCCCCGTTCTTCGCAATCGTCAACGGTTTTTCGTACGTAAAATACGCAAAAACACATCTTAATCTCTTTTTTCTAATCTTTCACACCATATTATGTGTTTGATAAATGATTGCATGGAAAACATGATGCAATTTTTATATTTTTCTTTTTATGGCTATACATGCACAAAACTAGTGATTTCATTTTTTAAAACTCCTCATAATGATGCACAAAGGGGCTGCCATGGTAAGGGTACTTGAAAGGATGTTTTTCCACATGTTTAAGGGTCACTAGGTGTATGTTTAAAGGCTGAAAAAAATAGAGAAGGTATAAAAACGAAAATAGACTCCTTAAGGGAAGAGATTCTTCGACTAGGAGTCTTTGAGGGTCACGACTGCTAGCTGCGGTTAGGGATGGTCCACTAGACTTAAGTGGGCTGCGTAGGAGGGATGGGTAGAGGCTGGACATGGTGGTTAAGGGCTGGAGGCGAAGCTAGCCTAGGTTCGCATCATATTAGGACTAGGACTCTTGTGCAGAAAAATTCAGTAGCTTCCTAGGCATGTTCAAGGGACTTAATGGGCTAGAATTTGGTTGTATATGGGTTAGTTAGGTTTTATTAAGCTTTGGTCCAATTTTGATAAGTTTTGGTTAAGTTTCGAGTCCATACGAGTCAAAACCAAGGTGTACGTCTAAGTTTAAAAACGAATCGATGAATTTAACGAAAAGCTTAGTTTTAGGCTTTATAAAATTATGAAAAATTAGGTTTAAGCTTAAATTATTATTAAAAATCTAAGTTTTTAATTTGGAAATTTTATATTAAGGTTTGGTTTAATTCGAGATTAAAACGCGTTAATATGTCTTATTTAAAGATTAATTTAAAAGTCTTCGATTTAAGCTAAAAATATGGGAAAATTCATGTAAGCTTAAATAATTATTTGGGACATGTTAGAGTCAATGAAATTAATAAAAAGTCAAAAATGTGAAATTTTACGTACAGGGGTAAAATAGTCATTTTACACCTAGAAATTAGTAAATGTCATGGCAGTGTCCTGAATGCTGTTTTATATGCTAATATGATTATTTTCAATGATTATAGATGTTTATGAATTTTTATATGTTAATATGTCAATTTTAAATGTTTATGAAATTTTTATGTTTAGGAAATTTTATGTTAAAATGTTTATTTTAAACGTTTATGATTTAAATGTTTATTTTAAACGTTTATGATATTAAAATGTTTATTTTAAAACGTTTATGACTTTTTATGATTTTCAAATGCTAAAAAGTTTATTTTAATTGTTTACGAATTTTTATGGTTTAACATTGACATTTAAAAGATATGTTGCATGCTTGGTTTCGAAAAATCAAAATGATACGTATATGCATGATTTTTATTAAGTGATGATAACATGTTGAAGGAAGTGAAGGGATTGTGACTAATACGATGATATGTTGGAGATATCGTGAGGGTTATGGTCCTAGTAGGAGCCCGACGATCGTATTTCCTTGGATGCAGATATGTATATGTATTTGATGATATACTTTGGGATAACGTGAGGGAAAAAGGCCCCAGAGGGAGCCCATTTTCGGGAGAAGGCCTCAAAGGGAGCCCATGCGTGTGAAAAGGCCCAGAGGGAGCCCGTCTATGGGAGAAGGCCCCCGAGGGAGCCCCGACGATCGTATTTCTATATTATGAGGATAGGCCATGGCCTAGTTGACCGGTGAGAGTATCGCTGGTGTTCTCGCCGCCCAGTACTGTGGTTGCATGTAGATGGATCCATCGCCCAACGCGTATATGAACACGAAAGTCACAATCAACGATCTGAATTCAACAAAACACGTATATGAACATGAACATGAATATGTATATGTTGATGATGATATGCATATGTTTATGATAATATGAAAAGGTTTATGATTCTACTTGTTTATGAAAATGTTTATGTTTAAAGTTTAGGCATCATTATGAAAATGTTTTTATTTAAAGTTTATGCATCTTCATGAAAAAGATATTTTAAGTATAAGTATTTTTCACTGTTATATTTGATCTGTATACGTATTATGTTGTTATCAAGATTATGGTGTGGTGAGTCTTTAAACTCACTAGCTGTGATTGATGTAGGTGATTATGATAAAAATGTTATGGAGCTCTTGATGGTTGACTTTGCTGGACTGAAGGTGCACATAACCAGAGGACCGACGTTAGTTTTTCGCACTAGTTATGATTTATGATTTTAAGTGATGCTAAAGATATTTTTACGACGATTTAATTAAGAGTGGTTTTTGAGAGGTTATAGTATGAGCTAAACTTTTCAAATAATGTTTTTAAGTTTGGTAAATGTTTGACGATTTAAACTATTTTTCTTTGGATTTTTGAATGTTAGTTGGATGTTTATTTTTAAAATGGTGACAAGATAATTTAAATATTTATATATATGCATATTTTTAATTATGGAGATTAAGGAAGAAAAAAAAATTCTAGCACGATTTAAGAAAACGAATAAGCAGACGTTTCATTTGGTGAGTCGATCCACCACTACCCAAATAGCATCATTGTTCATCGAAGACAATGGGAAGTGAGTCATGAAGTCCATCGTGATATGCTCTCACTTCCACTAAGGAATAGGTAATTCAACAATAATCCTCTAGGCGATGGTGCTCCGCCTTAACCTGCTGACAAACTAGACACTTGGAGACAAACTGATACACTCTGGGCTTCATCCCTTTCCACCGAAATCGAATCCTCAGGTCTTTATACATCTTGTTGCTTCCCGGATGAACACTCAACTTGCTGCGATGAGCCTGAGACAAGATCTCTTTTCTCAAAGTGTCATCCTCTGGTACTACAACCTGACTGGACAAACACAAAAGACCATCAGACTGATAGTGGAAACCGCTATCTCCATCAGCTAACCGAGCTAATCTCCGAGTCTTGAGATCAGACATATGAGCATCTCGAATCCGAGTGAAAAAAGCTGGCTCAGATAAAATGGTAGCAACACGAATACTCTCCGTACCCTTCCGATGCTTGAATTTAAACCACAATGAACAACAATCCTGGACAGCACTAGTCATAGCACTGGTCTGAAGTACAGAATTGTGACTAAGAGCATCGGCTGTGAGATTCGCTGAACCTGGATGGTTCTTGATCACACAGTCATAATCCTTAAGTAGATCCATCCAACGACGTTGTCTCATGTTCAACTCAGCCTGAGTGAACAAATACTTCAGACACTTATGGTTAGTAAAGATTTCAAGTTGAACACCGTACAAATAATGACGCCAGATCTTCAGGGCAAACACAATAGCTGTCATCTCCAGATCATGAACAGGATAATTCTCCTCATGAGATTTCAACTGTCTGGAAGCATAAACGATCACATGACCATTATGCGTCAAAACACACCCTAAGCCTTGCAAAGAGGCATCGGTGTAGACAGTGAAACCACCAGATCCAGACGGTAACACCAAAATAGGTGCAGAAGTCAGAAGTTGGCGAAGCTCTTTGAAACTATCTTCGCACTCAAATTACCAATCAAACGGAACATCCTTCCGAGTAAGCTGCGTCAATGGTCTAGCTACCTGAGAAAAATTCTCGATGAAGCAACGATAATACCCTGCCAAAACGAGAAAACTACAGATCTCGGCCACTGTCGTCGGACGTGACCAATACAGCACTACCTCAATCTTGCTAGGATCCACAGAAACTCCTTCCTTGGAAATCACATGACCAAGGAATACCACATGATTAATCCAGAACTCACACTTACTCAACTTAGCATACAATTCCTTCTCACGAAGAATCTGCAACACAATCCTCAAGTGCTGGGCATGCTCCTCCACACTGTGAGAATAAATCAAGATATCGTCGATGAAAATCACAACAAACTGATCCAGATAATCTCTAAAAACTGAGTTCATCAGATCCATGAACACTACTGGTGCATTCGTCAATCCGAATGGCATCACTAGAAACTCGTAATGCCCATACCTAGTACGGAATGCAGTCTTGGAAATATCATCATCTCTGACTCTCATCTGATGATAACCAGATCGCAAGTCAATCTTGGAGTACACAGAAGTACCCTGAAGCTGAACGAACAAGTCATCAATACGAGGTAACAGATACTTATTTTTGATCGTCACATGATTCAGCTGGAGATAATCAATACACAGTCGCATCGATCCATCATTCTTCTTGACAAACAAGACTGGAGCTCCCCAAGATGAAACACTCGGACGAATATAACCTTTAATAAGAAGATCCTGCAACTTCTGCTTCAATTCCCTCATCTTCGATGGAGCTAAACGATAGGGTGCACGAGAAATTGGTGCAGTCCCTTGTTAGAGTAGGTGCACGTCGAGCCAAGTGTTGGCCGAGTGTTAACAATGAAACTCTATGTATAAACAGTCTTTATTTTAATAATATTGAAATTATTGTTTTGGAACTTCTTTATTTGTATATCCATGCTAGTTGCATAGATAAAGTCCTTGAATATACAAATAGTAGAAAGAATATGAGATGCTCATATGATGAGTATCATGAAACTCATATTTGGAATACTGTATATTCTAAACTGTTCCTAGTCGATTCAGCCGCAACTAAGAAGGATATAGGCCGCTCGAGTTTGAGACTAGTATCTGCGATGTGAGTACCATGTTTCATTGGTAGGGGACATTGTGATGTCCGAACATGCAGATAGGTGCTCCTGGTAGAGTGCACTGAACAACCCTCCATAAAGGACTTTCCAAGTGGTTCTCACTTATCGAGTGGAAACGTCCTAGTTTATGGTTGTACACCATTAGTCCTTATGACCCGGGACAACATTGAGACTCTATGTGCTAGCATTACATTTTGACTTGTTTACCGACTCTCATGGGGTCATCAGGTGGCAAGGTTGGGTGTTCTGTCGAAACATATAGGAGTCGATGCATTGTAGTCGGGGATTCACCGCTTACCTACGGGTATGGATATCCTATGTGTTTTTCATGTATATGTAGTTTGAAATCTCTGATCAGAGTATGGTGGTAATTATGAAAGGGGTTTCATAGATTACACCATCGATGCAACTACGACATGACACATAGTATCGATTCATTGACAACTCTCGATATACCAATGGTTGTCGAATCGGTCGGGATATATGAGTTGAAGGGACCGTACTGTACGCTAACCATAATTGAATGGTTCTTGCAGGCACTATCATTTGATACCTAGGGAATCATGTAAGCGATGCTGCTAGGCGTTTAACATGATTGGTTGGGTACTATCAGACTTGAGTTATGACGTTCTTATTTTCAAGGAGTTGATAATCAAGAATGGAGCAATTGGGGTATGCTCGTATAAGGACATGTTTAGTCCGAATCACATGGAGATGTGAACNAGCGATGTTGCTAGGCATTTAACATGATTGGTTGGGTATTATCAGACCTGAGTTATGACGTTCTTATTATCAAGGAGTTGATAATTAAGAATGGAGCAATTGGGGTATGTTCGTATAAGGACATGTTTAGTCCGAATCATATGGAGATGTGAACCCACGGCTAGTTGTATCAGTGAACCATTGAGGGCCACACAAGTACTAGCTTTCTAGATCCCGTTGAGAAGTAAAATATTTCAATGTGTTGAACGCCTTATAAATGAGTTTATAAGCGTAAGAAAAAATAGAAGTATGACTTCTATGAGGGAAATATAACTTTTAATTTATGGAAGTGTTCCTAAATTAAAAGTTGGCCAAATAAATAATGTATTTGAAAATTATGATTTTCATAAACATTATTATGGACTAAATTAAATTAATTAAATTAATTCAAGTGTTGAATTAATTAAATACTAGTGGGCCTAGTAGAGTCCAAATAATTAAATTAATTCAAGTGTTGAATTAATTAAATAACATTGGGTCTTGTAGAGCCCAATTGAAATAATTATTTATACTAGTGGGCTTGAGTAAATTCAAGTAAGGTTTAATTGGGTTCAAATTTGTTTGAGACAATTAAATTAAAGTCCATGTACTTTGTAATTGTTACAAGCCCTATTAGGTTTTGCATGCTTGAGAGGTGAAGAGTTGGTGACTACTTTTTCATTAAAAAATTGCATGGCATGCTAAAAGTGTTTTTAACTTTTTCAAGCACCAAGACAACTCATTCACTCCTTCATTTTTGCATGCCTTGGCCGAAATTTTCACTCACACATTCTCTCCATTTTTGCTCCTTCAATTGTCGAAGAAAGCTCTCACTTCTCATTGAAAAATCCTCTTATTTTTCTAGTGCAAAATAAGAGGGGATCTTCCTAGTTGGTGGTGGGCTTGATTTTTGAACAAGGAGTGTTCAAAGGGAGGCTTGTAGATTGTCATCCTTGAAGAGCTTAGTTGTTTATCAACTAAGTTGGAGCCAAACATCAATTTTGAGAGATTGATAGGTATATTTTCTAAACACACTATGTATGACATATTTTGTGTTTTTGTATTTGCTACACATCTTAGTAGAGGTGTTCGAATTTTTGCCCTTGAAAATATGATTCTCGAAAATTTTAACTTCCGTTGCGCATTTAAACACCTAAAATCGATCCCCTTTCAAGTTGTATCAAGAGCTATGGATACTATTTTGTGTAGCTTATACATGATATTATATTGAGGTCGATTTCTAACCGCATGAGATGATTTGTTGCAACGAATTCAAGGCCGAATTGGAGCAGGTTTTGGGCAGCAAGGGCAGCCCGAACAGCCCCCCTTCGAAAAAAAAAAATTGTAAGTTGGCCGGAATCCGGCGACGGAGCTCCGGCGACGGAGATGACGACTAGGGTTTCCAAAAGTGTTCTGGATTATCAAAGTGTCATGGGCCTTGAAGTTGTTGGGCCATTAGATGGCTAACATAATTTGTGAAATTTAAATGGGCCAAAATGTTTTTGGTGAAAAATGATTTTTTGGGCCCTTAAGTTTAAATTTACAAAAAGTGCAAATATTTTCTCATTAAATAAATAATTGAAGTTGGACTTTAATTATTTATAGTAAATTGTGATTTACAAGAAATTCGCTTATAAATAAATTAATTTGAAAGTAGACAAAGGAGTTTGTATACTTTGTTAATTTAGTTTATAATCGTGGCGGTTAGTGATTGGATCAATTGATTATTGTGATAATTAATTGATGTTGTATGATATGTGATATTATGCATGAAGGATGATCAAAAGCCCAAGCCCAATTTGCTAGGATATTTTGTGTTCAATGATTGTAATAATTATCAAATTTAAAGTGGGCTTGGTTTATGGCCTGTTCCCACCCCCATGAGATGTATCCCTATTTACCATGGATATTTATTTGTAAATATTAGTGTAGTGGAACATCAAGATTGGAAGATGGTGGCCTTGATGATTATGAAGATCGAAGACATGTAAATATTGGAAGCTAATGTAATAGTTGCATTTGCATCCCATGCATTTCCCTAGGATTGGACCTAGGCCCGTGTTTAGCTCACACGGGCCATTAGTATTGGGGCGATTGATCATCCTTGTTTTTTACTGTTTATAATATATGCATGATATGTTATAAATAATGAGTATGTGCGTTATTATTATGATAATAACAAAGTTGCATGAATCCGGCAAACATACGATCAAACATGACGAGCTTTTAAAATAAAATTAATGATGAGACCTTTCAAAATTAAAAACCCTCATTTTGAATAAGTTTGAATAAGATTCAAAATTAATATCAAGCCCGAAAAAGAGAATTATAAATCTGTTTATAATTTTCATGTCTTCCATCGACAATGGGTGCATGATGAACTCTACCCGTGCTCGGGGCTCGGCTCATATTATTGGGGGGGCCCTGGGTGCCGGAAAGCTGTGACATCCATTGACATGGTGATGTGAACTACGTGGAACTCCCATGATTTCGGCTCATATTATTGAGGGAACTCATGGCGACCGTCCATTAAGGTTCAACATCGATGGGTAAGGCCTGACACGTAAAGATGAACGACGTCATATTATTGGGTCCTAATCAAACGTGAGACAAAAGTTTACGTAGAGGGTTGCATGGAGATGCAATTGGAAACTACCTTTTAGGAATTGTGATTGGCTGATATTATTCGGGATCATAATTCGCTAATTGGACCTTGCGTACCTACTGAGGAAAGGAGTTTCCCGTTTTCACTAGAGGGTAGTGAAAATGTCAAAACAGTGGGAGCGAATATTTTTGAAGTAAAAGTCCATACTTCATATCTTACTAAATATTTTAAAAATAGTCAATAACATTTATCTGTTTTACTTTTCAGTACAAATTGTGACAATGTCTTCGATTCGCAATCCGCTATCTGCAATACTCGAAAAACACGTATTAACCGGACCTAATTACCTCACTTGGCTAAGAAACCTGAAAATCGTCTTGAATTCAGAAAGGATAGCGTATACACTTACTGAGTCGCCTCCTGTTGAGGCTCCGACTGACTGCACTCCTGAGGAATTGCAGACTTACAAGGAATGGTGTGACCATGACTTGAAAGCCAAAGTGTTATATGCAGGCTTCTAGGAATGATGAGAAGTCGGTTCTTTATGTGGGTTCTTCATCTGGTACGGAGATTGGTCCACATGGGAAGGGAAAGAAGCGTTCTTCCCAACATCCCAAGAAGAACGTGCCCTTGAAGAGGCAAGCTCCGAATCCTGTTGGGGCAGCTACACCAGTTAAAGCTGACAAGACTGTTGACATCTATCATCACAGCAAGAAGCCTGGACGTTGGAGGCGTAACTGCATGGAATATCTTGCCCAGAAAGGTTCTGGAAATGGTATGTTCTATATCAAAGTAAACATTTCAATTAACTCTACTACTTGGGTATTAGATACCGGCTGTGGCTCACATCTCTGTAAGGAGTTGCAAGTGATGGGAAGAAGTAGGAGACTAAGGGAAGGTGAGACCTTCTTGAGGATGGGCAATGGAGCAAGAGTTGCTGCCAAGGCCGTAGGAGATGTTTGTTTACTTTTGAACAATGACTTTGAGTTAATTTTAAGAGATGTTTTGTTAGTACCAGATTTGGTTAAAAACATTGTTTCCATTTCTATGCTTGATAAAGATGTATTTTCTTGTTTATTTAGCAAAGGTGTTTGCAACATTTAAAAGAATAAATGTTTAATTGGTAATGGAGAACTTGAAAACGATCTCTACAACTTAAAATTGAAAGATATTCCACTAAACAATGTCCAAGTATAACAACAACAAACAAGCGAAAACAAGATACTCTAAATTCGGCACAATTATGGCATGCTCGATTAGGACATATTTCCTTAAGAAGGATGAACAAGTTAGTGGGAGTGGGAATGTTTGATATGTCTGATATTAATGCTCTCACGACTTGTGAATCCTGTCTGAAAGGAAAGATGACCAAAATTCCCTTTAAGGGCCATGTGGAGCGAGCCAAAGGGTTATTGGATTTGATCCATACCGATGTGTGCGGTCCGCTTAGCATCACTACTAAGCATAGACATGCCTACTTCATCACCTTTACCGATGACTTTTCGAGGTATGGATATGTGTATTTGATGAAATACAAGTCTGAAGCCTTTGAAAGGTTCAAAGAATTCAGAAATGAAGTAGAGAAACAATTGGGACGAAACATCAAGACACTTCGATCGGATCGAGGTGGTGAGTACTTGAGTGTCGAGTTCCAAGAGTATCTTAGGGAGAATGGGATTCTCTCGCAGTGGACTCCGCCCGCTACACCGCAATTGAATGGTGTTTCGGAGCGTCGTAACCGAACTTTGAGGGACATGGTTTGGTCTATGATGGGGTTCACGGAGTTGCCGCCATCCTTTTGGGGATATGCGCTTGAGACAGCGGCACTGTTGTTGAACAATGTCCATACAAAGGCAGTTGATAAAACACCATATGAGATATGGATGGGTAAGCCTCCCAAATATTCTTATCTTAGAATATGGGGGTGCCCTGCTTATGTGAAGCAGGTAGTGGGAGATAAATTGGATAGTCGATCCATTTTATTCTACTTTGAGGGATATCCAAGGAATTCAGTTGGATATTATTTCTATCATCCCTAAGAAACAAAGGTGTTTGTTTCTAGTAATGCAACTTTTTTGGAAAAAGAATTTCTATTGGATAGAAAAAGGAAGATGATAGAACTCGAAGAGGTTCGAGAGACACCCACAATTGAAGAACCCACACCCGAAGAGCCAAGAGAGGAGATTCAAGCTCCTAGAAGATCCGAGAGAGTCTCGAGACCACCTATGAGGTATGGTCTGTTTCTTGAAGAGGGCCATGATGATCCTATCCATGGATGTGATCCAAGGACTTTCAAGGAAGCGTTATCTGATGCCGATTCATCCAAGTGGCTTGAAGCAATGGAATCTGAGATGAATTCCATGCATTCGAACCAAGTGTGGAATCTTGTGGATCCACATGAGGGAATTGTTCCCATAGGGTGTAAATGGATTTACAAGAGGAAACTTGGGGCGGATGGGAAGGTATTGACCTTCAACGCGCGATTGGTGGCAAAAGGATATACTCAAAGACAAAGAGTTGACTTTGAGGAAACCTTTTCTCCAGTTGCAATGTTCAAGTCGATAAGAATATTGCTAGTCATAGCTGCATGGTATGACTATGAGATATGGCAGATAGATGTTAAGACAACCTTTCTTAATGGAGATATTAAGGAAGAGATTTACATGTCTCAACCTGAAGGGTTTACATCTATCGGAAGTGAGCATATGGTATGCAAACTTCAGAGATCTATTTATGGTCTAAAGCAGGCATCTAAGAGTTGGAACCTCAGATTCGATAGTACAATCAAAGAGTTTGGTTTTACTAAGAATCCTGAGGAACCCTGTGTGTATAAGAAGGTCAGTGAGAGTGCTGTGACATTTCTGGTGCTTTATGTTGATGACATTCTACTCATTGAGAATGATGTAGGAATGTTGCAATCAACTAAAATATGGTTAGCAAGTAAGTTCTCGTTGCAGGACTTGGGTGAAGCATCTTTTGTATTGGGAATACAGATCTATAGAGATAGATCAAGAAGATTGCTTGGTCTCACCCAGTCCACATACATTGATACCATCGTGAAGCGGTCCTCGATGGATGAGTCCAAGCGAGGACATCTACCAATGTGTCATCGCGTGTCCCTATCCAAGTCTACGTCTCCCAAGACTGATACAGAGATAGCGGCGATGACAATCATTCCTTATGCAACTGCGATTGGTAGCATCATGTATGGGATGATATCTACACGTCCTGACGTGGCTTTCGCACTAAGTGGAGTGAGTAGATATCAATCGAACCCTGGTCTTCCACATTGGAAAGCTGTGAAAGACATCCTCAAGGATTTGAGAAGGACCAATAAGTTGTTCTTGGTCTATGGGGGTGGAGAACTGAAATTGGAAGGCTATATCGACTCTAGCTTCCAAAGCGATATCGATGACTCGAAGTCAACCTCTGGGTTTGTATTCATGCTCAATGGTGCTGCTGTCTCTTGGAAGAGTTCCAAGCAAGACAGTATTGCTGATTCCAGCACAGAGGCCGAATACATTGCTGCATCAGATGCAGCAAAGGAGGCTGTTTGGATAAGGAATTTCGTCCAAGAGTTGGGCGTCATTCCTAATGGAGTTGCTCCTGTCCCGGTGTTTTGTGACAACACTGGAGCTGTAGCTCAAGCAAAGGAGCCAAGATCTCATCAGAAGTTCAAACATGTATTGAGAAAGTACCACATCCTCCGAGAGATTGTGGAAAGAGGAGAAGTGTCGATTGACAAAGTCGGCTCCACAGATAATGTTGCTGATCCGCTAACTAAGCCTTTACCTGGACCATTATTCGAGAAGCATCGCGAATAAATGGGTTTGAAGCATATGGGTAGTTGGCTCTAGTGCAAGTGGGAGATTGTTAGAGTAAGTGCACGTCGAGCCAAGTGTTGGCCAAGTGTACAATGAAACTCTATGTATAAACAGTCTTTATTTTAATAATATTTGAAATTATTGTTTTGGCACTTCTTTATCTGTATACCCATGCTAGTTGCATAGATAAAGTCCTTGAATATACAAACAATAGAAAGAATATGAGATGCTCATATGATGAGTATCATGAAACTCATATTTGGAATACTGTATATTCTAAACTGTTCCTAGTCGATTCAGCCGCCACTAAGAAGGATATAGGCCGCTCGAGTTTGAGACTAGTATCTGCGATGTGAGTACCATGTTTCATTGGTAGGGGACATTGTGATGTCCGAACATGCAGAAAGGTGCTCCTGGTAGAGTGCACTGAACAACCCTCCATAAATGACTTTCCAAGTGGTTCTCACTTATCGAGTGGAAACGTCCTAGTTTATGGTTGTACACCATTAGTCCTTATGACCCGGGACAACATTGAGACTCTATGTGCTAGCATTACACTTTGACTTGTTTACCGACTCTCATGGGGTCATCAGGTGGCAAGGTTGGGTGTTTTGGCGAAACATATAGGAGTCGATGCATTGTAGTCGGGGATTCACCGCTTACCTTCGGGTATGGATATCCTATGTGATCTCATGTGTATGTAGTTTGAAATCTCTAATCAGAGTATGGTGGTAATTATGAAAGGGGTTTCATAGATTACACCATCGATGCAACTACGACATGACACATAGTATCGATTCATTGAAAACTCTCGATATACCAATGGTTGTCGAATCGGTCGGGATATATGAGATGAAGGGACCGTACTATACGCTAACCATAATAGAATGGTTCTTCCAGGCACTATCATTTGATACCTAGGGAATCATGTAAGCGATGTTGCTAGGCATTTAACATGATTGGTTGGGTATTATCAGACCTGAGTTATGACGTTCTTATTATCAAGGAGTTGATAATTAAGAATGGAGCAATTGGGGTATGTTCGTATAAGGACATGTTTAGTCCGAATCATATGGAGATGTGAACCCACGGCTAGTTGTATCAGTGAACCATTGAGGGCCACACAAGTACTAGCTTTCTAGATCCCGTTGAGAAGTAAAATATTTCAATGTGTTGAACGCCTTATAAATGAGTTTATAAGCGTAAGAAAAAATAGAAGTATGACTTCTATGAGGGAAATATAACTTTTAATTTATGGAAGTGTTCCTAAATTAAAAGTTGGCCAAATAAATAATGTATTTGAAAATTATGATTTTCATAAACATTATTATGGACTAAATTAAATTAATTCAAGTAATTCAAGTGTTGAATTAATTAAATACTAGTGGGCCTAGTAGAGTCCAAATAATTAAATTAATTCAAGTGTTGAATTGATTAAATCACATTGGGTCTTGTAGAGCCCAATTGAAATAATTATTTATACTAGTGGGCTTGAGTAAATTCAAGTAAGGTTTAATTGGGTTCAAATTTGTTTGAGACAATTAAATTAAAGTCCATGTACTTTGTAATTGTTACAAGCCCTATTAGGTTTTGCATGCTTGAGAGGTGAAGAGTTGGTGACTACTTTTTCATTAAAAAATTGCATGGCATGCTAAAAGTGTTTTTAACTTTTTCAAGCACCAAGACAACTCATTCACTCCTTCATTTTTGCATGCCTTGGCCGAAATTTTCACTCACACATTCTCTCCATTTTTGCTCCTTCAATTGTCGAAGAAAGCTCTCACTTCTCATTGAAAAATCCTCTTATTTTTCTAGTGCAAAATAAGAGGGGATCTTCCTAGTTGGTGGTGGGCTTGATTTTTGAACAAGGAGTGTTCAAAGGGAGGCTTGTAGATTGTCATCCTTGAAGAGCTTAGTTGTTTATCAACTAAGTTGGAGCCAAACATCAATTTTGAGAGATTGATAGGTATATTTTCTAAACACACTATGTATGACATATTTTGTGTTTTTGTATTTGCTACACATCTTAGTAGAGGTGTTCGAATTTTTGCCCTTGAAAATATGATTCTTGAAAATTTTAACTTCCGTTGCGCATTGAACACCTAAAATCGATCCCCTTTCATCCCTTGCACTAACTCGATGCCAAATTCCACCTCTCTAATCAGAGGAAAACCAGTAATCTCGTCTGGGAAAACATCAGGAAATTCACAAACCACTGGAAGATCATATATACCAACACTACCTGTGGACGAATCAATCGCATAGATGAGGTAGCCTTCCCTGCCCAAGTCTAAAGCACGACAGGCTTTCAGAGCAGATACCACTGGCATCGGAGGTCGCGCTCCCTCACCATATAAAAACCAACTAGAGCTCTCAGTCGTATGAAACTGAACAAGCTTCTGGTAACAATCCACAATAGTTCGATATGTAGTCAACAGATCTATACTCAGAATACAATCAAAGTCTTCCATCTCTAAGATCATAAGATTCGCAGTCAACTCGTTACCCTCTAAATCTAAAGGACAACCCATCATTAGACGCTTCGCTAACACCGAATGATCCATCGGACTAGAAATAGAAAGAATGACGTCTAGAGAAACATACGGTAACTTATGATGCCTAACAAATCGTGCAGATATGAATGAATGTGATTCTCCGGTATCAATAAGAACAAAAACAGGAATACCACATAAACAAAAAGTACCTGCTATGACTCTCCCTATCTTATCTGCAGCCTGATCCTGGTTCAGCGCAAATACCTAACATTGGGCACGAGGTCGAAGATTCGAACCGCCCACCGCATGACCCTGTGTCCTCTGCTAAACAGTCGTCTGAGATCCGGAACCAGATCCTGCTCCACCTCGCAACTGAGGACAATTCCTCTTATGATGAGACATCTCTCCGCACTGAAAACAAGCTCATGCGCCTGTTCGGCACTGCTCAGATGGATGGTTCTTCCCACAATGCACACAAGAAACCTTTTTCTTACCAAAGAGAAAAACACGGCTAGAGTGAGATCCAGATCCAGAAGAAAAAGAACCATACTTCTTGAAAGACTGAGATCGAGGGATCAAAGTACTCGAAGGTCGAGAAGCCAGAATAGCCCTACCACGCTGCAGAATGATCTCTGCCTGGCTACACCGGTTCACTAACACCTCATAAGAAGTAGGATCATCGCAGACAGTGACTCAATCAAAGATCTCCTGGTTAAGGCCCTGAAGAAAATTGTCAACGGAATTCCCAAAACAGAATCTATATCCCAAAAATCACATGCATGCTCTGATACCATAAATGTAGTGACCCGTTCCAGAATCACATACTAATCAAGAGCTAAGCATGCAATTAACCTAAATAACAATAATCAGAGATAAGTGCGGAAACGGTTAATAAACAATAGTTATACAACCCAATCGAAGTACATAATAACTCAAACCAAAATATACGATACAACCATATCGAATCAAAACAGTACGGATAAACTAAATCAACTTGCTAGTCAACGTCCTCCTCCTCCTCCTGAGCCATCCAACATGAGGTCTGCCCCATGGGAATGGGGTGCCCAAGATAAACAAAACCGAGGACGTAAGCGATAAGAACGCCCAGTACAATAGCATGAGTATACGAACTTATATGACATGCATATTCTATGATATGATACAAGGGTAGTCAAGAAACAGGAATCACAAAAGATCTCAATATGCTCAGTCTATAGGCGTCAAGTGGATAGTGTCGCGCGGTACTCCTCTGGGTCATTTCCACTACAAGATCAGACGTGGACCTGAAATGTACCAGATCACCGAAGCGCTCCCAGCTCCCGACCGGTCGGCCATTGTGTACTTTCGGTGTCCATGCGTCCACAAGACAGGGCTGAGCGGCCCCAAAAGATATAGCTTATCTCGAAAGAGATACAGCTCAACAGTAAAGGCTACCTCGAAGAAGATACGTACGGCTCAACATGAAATGGAACATAAAGCGTGACATAATAGCATGCATCATATGACATATATCAATGCATCCAATAATCATGGAACAAATATAAGAATGTATACTCAACCAGGATATCTCGGATAGTACTTTCGTACCTCTATCACTGCACTCCTAATCCATAGGAAAAACCAGAACAACCAGGTCTAGTCCAAGCCTTTATATAAAGTTAAAACCATCACTAAAACGTATATATCAGACATAAGTAGAGTATCAAATATTCCTGAAATAATAATGATACAATTCCAAACTTTGGTCCGTCGTCATCCCGCTGATGACGATGCTCTGAGTCCAACCTGTCCAAGTTCGAACAGTTCGTTCCATGACTGGTTCGTTCCCTAGCTGTTATGTCCGGACTGCTCTGCTATATCTGGATTGCTCTGTCCTGTCTGGACTGCACAGCTCTGTTCGGACCGTTCTGCTCTGTCCGGACTGCTCAGCTCTCTTCGGACCGTTCTATTCTGTCCGAACCGCTCTGCTTTGTCCGGACCACTCTGCTCTATCCAGACCACTCTGTTCTGTCCAGACCGCTCTCTAAAATGGCTAGAACTTGCTAATAAACACACAATACCCCTCTCACATTGAGAAATCCTATGGCCTATTTATAGACCTCAGTTCGGGACTCCCGAGCCCTTACATGCATGGACATGTCAACACAAGGCCATGCACTTCGACACCTGTCCGGACACCTGTCACTCGGCCAAATGTACAAAGACATCTGTCTCGACTTGTGACACGTTACTGGACACCTCAGTTCATTATCCCAACCTCCATCTTCGCTCCCTAACTAACATACCGGTTCAGACATATTCCCTAGCACCAGTTCGGACTCATTCCCTAGCACCAGTTCAACATCATTTCGTACTCATTCCCTAACACTAGTTCGGCTCAGCCACTTCTGCTTAGCCATGTTTTTTCAGCCACTACCTGGGCTGCCATGACTTCTGAAATCAGGTATGGCGGTTCCAATGTCAATTAACACTTGATTTACTTAATTAAAGACACTTGATCATGTTTAGTTAACTTAGTAGAATTTGGGCTGCTACATACGGTTGATTCATTTGTTACTACCATCTCCTGAGCTACTTTTCTTTTGTTGCATTGTGTTACAAGCTATATAATTAAGTTACACTGTAAATTCCTAATAATAACATCAAATATATATTAAAACCTATGGTGTTCTAAAACAGTAAGTAATTTAATAAAATATTTGAATAAGCCATCTCGTTTCAGACTTGGCTATCATGTTTTCAGTTTTCAGATAAAATAAATGTTTATCTATTGGTAAAAATATGATTTTACTACTCATTTCATGAATTGTTTCTTTTGGAACAACCAGTAAAACTTGCATGAAGTCACCTCCAAGTATAATCATTATCTCACCAAATGATTTTTGTTTTCCGGTTACTTTTTGTTAGCTTCATTTGACAGCTTCAACTGCTGGGTACTATTCCATTTGTGATTCATTTACTACAATCAAGTGTTCTTTATGCAATAACTCAACAAGAATGCTTTATTTTTAAATTGTACAACAACTTTATTCATGCAAAAAATATTATCAATGCAGATGTCATTTGAAATATTATAGCTTCATTTAAACTTTAGTAACTCCATGAAATTCATCAAAGTACAAGAATTAAAGGCTAAAGTAGCACTATAAAAAAATAAAATTTGTCTTAAGTATGTATCTCATGTGAAGGCCTCACAGATCTATATATTCGAGATGGTTCGACTCGATTCATATCTACAGTGAAAAGTAATACTTTTGACATAATAAGTAATAATTTTTCATGAGTTGGGTCTGAAACGTCCACTACTCGTTTTCTTAAAAGGTATTAGAATTTTTTTTTTCACTCATTACTCTTGGCCAGATGATATAAATATACATATATATACTTTAAAATACCTCGCACCATTTTTCAAAATAAAACAACCAACTATATTTGAAAATCAAAAGGAAAATAGTTTAAACCATAAAATCGTCATACGTCTCAAATCCTAACTTAGCAAAATTGCTAAAACTAACAATCTCTCAAAAACCACTCAAAATCATAATAAATATAGTAAAAATATCTTTAACATAAACTTAAAATCCTAAGTCATAAACATAAGTGCGAAAAGATAAACGCTGGTCCTCGGGTTATATGCACCTTCAGTCCAGTCAGATCAACCATCAAGACCTCCACTACCATCAACATCAAACTCACCTGCATCGATCACACCTAGGGAGTCTAAAGACTCAACACACCATATTCTTGATAACAACATAATACGTATACAGATCACATGCAACAGTGAAAATACTTTTATGTAAAATAACATTTTCATAATCATGCATCAACTTTAAACATAAAAATTTTCATTAACATTTTCATATCGACATATTCATCATATTCATGTTCGTCATATTCATATTCATATTCATATTCATTGAATTCAGATCATTAATTGTGACTTTCGTATTCGTATTCATATTGGGGCGATGGATCCATCTACATATAACCACAGTACTGGGCGGCGGGAACATCAGCGACACTCTCACCCGTCAACTGAGCCTTGGCCTACGTATTAACATATCATCGTATCATCGTATTCTTATTAGTCACAATTACTTAACTTCCTATAACATTTCGTATTTTCATCACTTAAAAAAATCAAACATGCATATGACGTTTTTCTTTTAAATCAAGAATGCAACATATCTTTTAAATGTCCTTATTAAATCATAATAAACCATAATTATTTAAAATACGCATTTTAACATATAAAACAGCATTTATGACACTGCCATGACATTTACTATTTTTCAGATGTAAAATTATTGTTTTTCTCCTAGATGTAAAATTCCCCGAATTTGATTTTTTCTTAATTTCATTGACTCTAAAATATCCCAAATAATTATTTAAGTTTAAATTAAATTTATCACAATTTTATTTAGCTTAAATTCTAGACTTTTCAATTATTCCTTTATTATTCATTTTAATGTATTTTAATATCGAATTAAATCAAAATTTAATATAAAATTATCAAATTAAAAACTTAGACTTTTTATATTATTTTAGCCCTCGTGAACCACGACTCGACCCCCGTGAGCCATGTTTGAATTTTTTAACCATTGAAAACCCTAAATCGAACCAACCCAAAACCCTTGAGCAATCTTCGATTTTTAACGAGCCATGTTCAAGCCGGCATGAGCCAACTTCGAACCAGCCCTCCCCTGGACCATCGTGAACCCATAGCACCTCTAGGACCTGACCCTAGCCCCAACCGAAAGCACAGAATCCAGCACATGCAATCGGCCGAGACTCCACAATGACAAGGACTCCTCGAAATGCGCCTAGGACTCTAGCCAATGGACCAGACCCTGAACCAAACCCTTGTACACCCTCATAGGACCCTAGTGACTCACCCTAGCCCAGCATGAAGCCCCCTGGCCGAGCCACTTTCTCCCTGCGCGGCTGCACTTTGCGCGAATCCTCTTCATGGTTCTCGGGTGGAGTCCTAGCTTGCTAAGACTCCTCCCCAGCCGTGACCCTCGAGTCCTATCATGGCTAGGACTCCTTCCCTAACCCGAGCCAAGCCCCAACCGTGACCCAAGCCAAGCCATGCAAACATATGCCCTTAAACCTGAGCCCCCAAGATACAACACACAAGTTCGGTTCCATCTTTGTTCTATTATCGTGTGCAGAGATTTGTGCATGACTTTGGACCCTATAACTCATGTAAAACATGACCGTGGATCACTCCTAATCATGGCAGCCCCTTAAGAACATATTAAACATGATTTGGAAGAAAAATCCAAGCTTTAAAAATTCATGTTAGCATAAAAACGAAAATATATCAAAGTGAAACTTGTTTTTCATGCAAAACATAGTCAAACAAATACTATGGTGTGATGGATGAGTAAAGGAAAGAGTATGACGTGCCTTTGCATAATTTACGCATTAATACACGTTGACAAATCGAAGAACGATGATGAGAAGCCTTGGACGAAATTCCTTGACAAAGAGCCGATGCTTTTCCCTTCTTTTTCCTTGTGTGTGCCGTGTATTATTGGGAGAAAAGAGTTTTGAATGTTAAGGGGAGTGGGGCGTGGGTTTATGGGGTTATGGGGTAGGTTTAAGCTTTAATTAATTAATTAAAGCACTAATGGTAGTCTTAGGCCCATTAATAAGGTTAGCTAGGCCCAATAAGTCCATTAATGCTTAAATAAAATATTTCATGTTGGAAAGTTTGTGAAATTATTAGCCGAGTTGTCCAAACGTTCGTATTTTTGTTGAAAATCCAACACCGATAAAAATTACGTCCCAGCGTATAAAATCACCTCAAAACTCCTTATTTTCAAAAATAAGAAAATGGATCAACCATATTATAAATAATTAAAAAAAATTATTTAATAATTTTTTTTTTCATTTTTCAGCCCTCGGTCTCCGTTTTTCGATCGCAACTCGAATATCCCTTAAAAATATATTTTAATGCATTTAAGTAGAAAAACTAATAAAACATCATATAAAAATATCACATAATCAATTTAGCAAATTAAAATTAATTAGTTAACTATTATTCATTTTCCCTAGATTCGCATTCAGTTGGATTACGTCTACTTAATTTTGGATCTTACAAGGTCAGAAACCCATCACACAAAATTAACACATGAGAAATTCTTATATTAGCTTTTTTGATTTGTATTTAGTCCAACGCAAAGATTTGGATGGAATTTTAAATCATTATTAAGGATGGATGGAGATGTTTAGAAGGAAATGAATAAAGACCTTACTAGTAGTGATTTCAACTGATTAGTAGTTGAAATTTGATCTCGATATTTTAGATTTAGTGGACAACTAATAAAGAATCAGTGCAGAAGGAGTCCAGCCGAACTTAGCGAACCAAAAGGTTGTTAGTGGAAGTAAGAAGGATGAACTACTTCTTCCCTTCTTCTGTTTTCAGAAGGATTTCACTGAAATATTTTTGTTTTACAACACTTATAAACACCCACTTAAATAGGACTGACATACTCCCTACTAAAACTCTTAAAAATAACTTTTCACAACTTAGAAAGATTCTTAATAGAAGGACTATTTCTGTCAGTTACAAAACTTTTACGAAAAAAATATGGATACGAAACATTTATGAGTAATGAAACACTTAGTGAGTAATAATTCAACACAAATAAAAATGGATATGAAACATTTGTGAGTAATGAAACACTTACGATCCGAAGATTGACGAACTGAACTGATATAGCATAAACCGAAAACTGAACTGAAGTGTTCAAACTGAAAGGATATCAGTTAGAACTGATGTAGTTTAGCTGAACTGATCAGCCGATTAGTTTGATTCCCGATCAGTTAGTCACGTCATCAGTTACAATTTGAATCTCAGTAGACAAACTGACATTCTGTGTCAAAGAAGAACAGATGAAGCATAACTGTCTGATACATCGTACCTCTGTCAGAAAAAGTCATCTACATGGACTAAAAGATGTTTCAACAGATATTAATCATTAAATGCATTCAATTTGAGCGTTGGAATCGAAGACTATATGAAACATCTACTGCTTAAAATATTACCAAATCATTTTTTTTTAAAACTAAGTTCTCAAATTTAAAGTTCTTGCATGCATGCACTACTACTAAAAAAATACACCTTTTAAAAATAATCATGATCAAATAATAGATAAAATACTGCAGTTTAAAATTTGCCGACTCGGCCCTCAACCATGCACGAACAAAATAAAATGAGTAAAATCCTGAAAATCATCATCATAACATAATAATGTATAAAACTTATCATGTCTATTCAGAACTCATAAAAACGTGATGTGCGGAAAAGTGTGGTCCTCGGGTCATGTACACACATCCAACCTTGCCTACTCAGAGTTCGGCACCTCCAGTCTCCTCGTCAAAATGCTCACCTGCATCACACACGCCTAGTGAGTCTCATATCGAGTCAAAACAGCTCATCGTAACATCATATACATAAGCATTAACTTTAAAACGACCTCGATTTTTTTTAAATAATAAATCATAAACTCGAAAATTACTAATAAAATAACTTAACATTTTCCTAACTTATAATAATTTAACATTTAAAATCTCAAATGTATAAGCATAACCCTAAATTATCAACTAACCAAAACTCCTACGTCGACCTTTAAAAAGATCAACTAACATAAAGTTAAAGCATAAAAATCTATAATAAAATCATTAACAATAATCATTTAACTCTTTTATCTATCAAGCTAGTGCGGAAACATAAATGTCCCTCGAGAGTGTACTGCTGCACTCGATCCACTCAAGCATCAGCGACTCCTCAAATCATCAACTCCTGCATCATACAAACCTAGTGAGTCTAATGACTCAGCACGTTCTAAACATGAGTAGCAAATAATACATAGGCAATCACAAGCATTTCAAAATCATATTTTTATTTAAAATTGCTTTTGAGCATAAATAAACCATTTAAAAATCATTTTCAATAAATCATATATCGTAAAATCATTTAATCGTAAAGCCTTAAATCATTTATCATTTTGGGTGAAGTTTGATCCTTGAAAGTGACTAGCTTTTATCCTTTGATCGACTGATCAGTCTTCAGCTCCACATGGTCCATGGGGGTGGGCACTAAGCTCCACCATGGAAATACGATCGTCGGGATCCCAACGGGGTCTTGTCCCGTAAACGGGGTCCCTCTGGGCCTTGGCCCTCACAATATCCCCACAAAATCATATATCATATTTCATATCTTTTGTCAAAGTCAATTCTCATCCCTAAAAATATTTTTATTTTCTTTTAAAAACATAAAATATCATAGCTTTCCAAAAACAGCATTTTAAAAAGTAGAAATTGCACAGCTTTACCATAAATGATAAAATATCATATCTTCATAAAAATCATCATTTTAAATAATAAAATGTCATTTAACATGCATTATGAAACTTCGGGACGCTTCCAAACTTTTACGTATTTCCCAAGTGTAAAATGACCGTTTTTTCCCCTAGACATAAAAATTTTCGATTTTAACTTTTCCTTACCTTTAATGACATGGGCTTATCCTAAATGATTATTTAATCTTACATCTAATTTTTTATAAATTTTTTATTAAGCTTAAATCTAGGCTTTTCAATTAATTCCTTAATTAACGATTCGTGAGGCGTTTAAATCCAGAATAAATTCAAAACTCAATATTTTCTTCCCAAATTTTAAACATAGACTCTTTATTACCTAAATTACCCTTGGGAGCCATGAACCACACCCGTGGATCTATGGTTCCAATTTATGGTCTTATATTCTCGTTTTTTACCCTTACATGAAAACACCGAGCCATCTCATGATTTACTCGAACCACGCCCGAGCCACCTCGACACAAACCCAACCCAAAAAATCTAAGAACCCTACTGACCAGCCCTGACCCTTGTACCAAGCCTCTAACTCATGCACCAGCCTCCTGGAACCCTTGCTGCGCATCTACTACAACTCACGCTAATAGACTCCTAGCCAACCTAGGACACTTCCAATCGAGCCACCACCGAGCCCACCTGACCCTAAGCGACCCTGGGCCACGCCCAGACCCAACCAAGCCCAGCCCAAGACCCTGACCAGCTCTGCGAACCACCTGAAGACAAACAGCAGCCGCGCGCCTCCTATGGTGCTTTCCCACGTTTTTGCTCGAGCCACCTTGTACCAACCCATGGCCCGACCCTGACCACCTCCCTTGGACCCTGACCAACCTACCCTGAGCCACCGAACCCCAGTAGCGAGCCCCCTTGTCCGTTGCTGCACTCCGCAGCCGCGCAAGGAGTCCTTGCTCTAAGGGACTCATCCTATGCTGCAACCAAGGAGTCCTAGCATATTCCTAACCCTGACCCAAGTCCATCCCAGGCCCCAACCCAAGCCCTGGCCAAGCCGTGAGCCCCCATGCAAACTATCGATCCCATTGAATGCTTATGCACGAGAATTGCACCTAGAACCCTTGGCTTATCTCTTCCCTTGCCATGCGAGGATTCCAGCCTTGTTTTCCTTTTAATTCAATCACGTTTTAACCATATTTCATCGTGTATTGCAGCTTACTCGTTGAAAATCATAACGTGTTTCATATTTGCGTAAAAACATCAAAATTTCGGAAATAAAGGTTCTACCGTAAAAATATTCAAACTCCTATTTTTTCATGCATAAACAATTGAATCATGCATATTATGATTTGTATGATGTTTAAAAGAGTTTAGAAAAATGTGTCTTTGCGTTTAAAACGCTCGAATACTCAATTGTCAGTCATCGCCTATTATCATTCAGTTAGTTAATTTTCAGTAAGTCAACTGCTAATTAGCCAACTGATATCAGTTAGTATGAAGAAAGAAAACAACAATGAATCGAAATAGCAATTTTATTGATAATATCTTTCACATATTACACGATTCATTTCCCTTTCATTGGCATCTAACCAAAGGGACATCGAACTAGACAAGTCATTACAAGAAATTCTTCTGAAGCCTTCTGATAAAGAAATCATTTCTAGTACCATCTGCTCCTTCATAAGCATCAACTGTAAAAGTCCTTCATCAGTGGCAAGATCTGAAATATGAATAACATCGACACGTCTCTTATATTTGATTTCAGTTTCCTTCTGTTTATCAGTAGCAACTGATCCATCTCGCTGAATGGTCTGAAGATCATGTATCGTAGTCCACAAGGACATGACTCTTTCAAAGAAGAAATCTTCAATGTCTCTTTTCCAACTCTCTAAGCGACGAGCTCTTGCTGAAGGATGAGGGTTGTTTTAACTGTTTAGTCTTTCCATCTAATCTTAATTGTTGTTATTATCTAATGAAGCTGATATTATTTATAGACAGATTCGATTGAAGAAATAGAAGAAGACGAAGAGACATCAGTCAACAAATTGCACTTGACTTATTCAGACTGAGTTTCTCTTACCCTTATATTTATATGAATTTCTTGAGGGAGAATTTCGAATCTAAATTGGTTAACTGATAAGACAACAGTCATTTGGTAATCAACTGAACTGACTCAGTTTTCAATTGATCATTCAGTTACTGACCTAACTGATCTTATCCAATAAGTTAATTGATTAGTCGATAAATATTCTATATTAAGTGATGTGATTGTCAAAATTATGCATTAATTGATGTCTTTCAATGAATAGTAATTTGAAACGTGGCCTCATGTAGTCCTTTTAACTTCTACACACGATTTCACCACGTACACACGATTTTATTTGATTTATCTTAGACTGACACGTGTCTAAAAATTTGAATAGTCACAAACATATGTACTTGAACCCGCTTCATTTCAGTTCTTCTTTTACACTCATTACAATTTTCAGAGCAAATCGTATACACAAAGCCTTTTCTCGCAGATATTCAAGCTATCAACAATGGAAAACCAAGTCTCTGCCTTCATTCTCAACGCAATGGCTATTGATTTTGAATCAGACCTATCTGTTAAGGACGAAGCCTTCAAAGATGATTTTCTCAAACTTGAAGCGGCTGGGCTGAAGACTTTTCTGGGACTTTCATCCCAAGAAATTTATCCCAAAGAGATTCAGGATCTCTATGCTAATAGCTTCATCTCTGCTGACGGCAAGATCACTACAACCGTCAACAGTCAACTGCTGATTATCGAAGAAGACTCCTTCTGCAATCTCTTCCATCTGCCGTCTGATGGCTTAGCTAATATCTCAGATGTGAAGACTTCTGATGTAGAGGAGATGCAAATGCTATTGTCTACTGATGGACGAAAAATCAAAGTTTCTGATCCCAAGAAAGAACTGAAGCCAGAAATACAGTTACTTGCTGACATCGTGGCCAAGGGACTACTAGCGAAAGCAGTCTCATTTGCTGCTCTTACCTTGGAAAAGTTCCAAGTCATGACTGCTATCATGGCTAGAAAAAGACTGAAGTGGTCAACTATTATCTTCAACATCTTCAAGAATATGCTTCAGTCCTCCAAACAGTCCAAGGGTTTTGCAGTGCCTCTCAGCTATCTGCTGAAAAAAAAGGGTTTGGTGGGTGATTCTTCTGAGAAATCATCCAAGTTTAAAATTTTCAATGATAAGAATGTTTAGCTACAAAAGCTCAAGCTGGACATATCTCCTGAGAAGTTCATTAAAGTGAAGAAGGAGATTGGGAGGCAGAAGGCTCCCAAATCAGTCAAGAAAATGAAAAAGATAGTTCAAAAAAAAAACAATCAAAAGAAAATTGATTGTCAGTGAGACTGATTCTGAGAAAAGTCTATCTCCAAAGATCATGAAGAATCCCAGGACTCTCAAAACCAAACCAGCAGCTGTTATGGAAACCATCTAAGCTGATAAACTGAAACTGACTGGAGCTGAACAGCCAATCATGGCCACACCGTTAAGGACAGTTCCAGTTGAGTCTTCAACTAAGGGTCACTTACCTCCTCCCACTGCTCAATCTTAGAAGATTATCACCAAATCTAGTGATTAACAAAAACAAGCAAGAATCAAAGCTCCATTAATTTCCATCACTGCTCCAACTACTCTACCATTTTCAAGACCAAAAGAAGTAGTGATAAGGGAGAAAGTGGATGCCACTGAATCGGGACTGAGCATCTCTCATGTCCTTACTGATCCAAAAGAGAATGGCAAGTTGATAGAAGAGCCCCGACCGAAAAATTCTATTCACACTCATATTGACTTGATATGGCAAGAGGTCAATGAGTTTTCTGAGTCTAATCTCAAAACTTACAATGAATGGGTCAGATTTAGGACCGGAATTTTTACAAAGCAATTACAGAAGAAATCAGTCTTGAAGAAATTTATTGCTTTTTAGGCTGTTGTCTTAAAAGTAGTTAAAGCTGTCTCAATTGTTCAAACATTCACTACAAGAAAAAAGCTAAACGACGTAGACACTGTTACAACTGTTGTAATTGGCAGTGTTGTTGAAAGTGTGTTCTACGACTACGGTTTTTAACTGTTGTAGAAACTCAGATTAGCGACGGTTTTCGAAATTAGCGACCGTTTATACCGTCGCTAAGTCGCGACGGATAACAACTAATCGCCGCTAAAATTGGCGACTGTTTTCTATATTCCGTCGCAAAAGAGCAACAGTCTAAATTTACCGTCGCGAATATGAGCGACGGAATAAGCTATACCGTCGCTTAAAAAGCGAAAGTTAAGATAAATACCGTCGCTAATGAGCGACGGGATTATTAACAACATCGTCGATAATTAGCGACGGTTAGAGCTCAATCCGTCGCTACGTTTTAAATACATTAAAAAAAATAATTTTTATATTTAGACGAATCTGAAAAAAAACAACTTTTAAAATCTTTTTAAGCTAATAATCATAAATAACAGATAGAAATTTAACAAAAATGAAATCATAACAAACAGAAAGAAATTTAACTTAAACATAAATCGTGAAAAAAAAAATTACAAATAAATCGAAACTAAAAGCCTACAAGAGAGAAAATGCATGTTAGAAATGGGAGGGGTGAAGAAACTGGACCGAAAACGAGAGTATATATAGAAAATTGTGCGACGGTCGTTCAAAAATCGTCGCTATTTTGAATCGGCGACAATTTACACCTGTCGCTATTTGCGACGGTTATCAATAACTGTCGCTGACGGTTATCAATAACTGTCGCCAAAAAGCGACAGTGTTTCACGAACCGTCGCTATTTACGACAGTTTAAGAATAACCGTTACCATTTTTAAATCGGCGACGGTTTTATAAACACCGTCGCTAAATTAAATCGGCGACCGAAGGAGCAAAACCGTCGCAAAAGTTCAAATAAAGCGACGGTTTTTGTGAGGGCCTATGAATCGTTGCTTGAAAATTTGCGAAAAATTGAAAATTTTCTCTTTAAATAATCAAAATGCCTCATTCATAAGTAAACCGATAAACAAAGTTTGATATTCAAAATGGCAGCGGAAGAAAATATTTGTATGCGAAATAACAATTTAAGAATATCCCACAACTGATAAAAATTGTTTGAGAAATAAAATAATAAATGCTGAACTGAGGTCCTCGGGTGCCACTACTGCTGACCCAAGCTGGCTCACTGGTCCCCGCCCTCGGCCCTGACCTCATCAGTACCTACAACAATCAAGTCTAGTGAGCCTAAAGACTCAGCATGCATATATCGTAGGTAACGAGTAAATACTAGTAAAATTTTGCATGGGATAAAATATCATGTCATGGGGCATACTGAAAATAACCTGTACTGAGCAATTATAATACGTGCATGACTGTATTAAAAAAAATCATAGTAAAAATGTTGCTCCTTGGAGCCTGGTACTGAGATAACTGGTAATAGTTTTCTGTTGAGATTATGGTCTACGCATGTGGCCCCTGCACTGAACTGAACTGATCGGTAACTGGCTACCGGGGGAGTATCAAACTGAACTGAACTGACCGGTCACTGGCGACCGGGGGGTACCAAACTGAACTGATCGGTCACTGGCGACCGAGTAAATAGTGCTCCCAAAATCGTGAATTGACCACAAGCAATATCGCATAAATCTCAAAAATAAGTATTTTTTATTTTCATGCACGTAATATAATTAAATTGCATAATGAAATATCCTGTATTATCTTTTTACCAACTGGATTGGATCGTTCCCAGGCTCGCTGCAACCTAAATATGCAATGAAAAATATGCAATAGCTTCTACTTAACCAACTATGCAATTTAAGTACAAAAAAAAATGAGACAATGACGCTCGACGACTTCGTATTTAATCATGACTTCGAGCCAACCCGAACCAACACTGAACCAACGTATAGTCATGATTAAAATACACTTAAAATTATGAATTTATGATCCTAAAATGCTGAGGGCCGAAATTTAGGTGAATGGAGGCCAAAACATGAAACGCTCTTTCGAGAGTCAATTTGGCACATCGCACCGTAAATTCTCGTACGACCTCAAAAATGATCCGAATCACAAACGGCCAAAAACGTGGCCTTCTTAACTCGATGAGGCACTGTCCAGTCCAAGGCCAGAGGCTAAAAGCCGACCAAGAACTCAAACGAGCCTCCGAACCGTCACAGCAAGTTGCTGTCAAATTCCAGCAGCAGCAACTTTGCTTGCATCGCGTCGTTTGCGAGACTTTTGGCCATTGGGGCTTGAACCACCGACCAGAGCCTCTCAACAACATCCCAAGGAATGATTTGAACCATGGCTACAGGCCCTAGGCCAGCCACAATTCGCATCATACCAGAAACAACTCAAGGAGTTCACCCGAGAGCACCTTTGCGCGCGTGAGGGGTGTGTTGCTTTGTTCGTTGTCTCGTGTCATTCCAGTGGCCATTTCATTAACCATGGCACGACCTAGACATCTTGGGGTATGGTATGAACCGTGGCTAAGGGCCATAGGCCAAACAAGATCCATCCCATACAATCAAAAACCGAGGGACACATGCAGAATTAAAAAGGGGCGAAGGGGTTGTTCTTGCTTTGTGTTTAAAAACCGATGCACCATGGACCAAGCTGCCAAAAGGGTGACTTAGTCACTTCTTAGGCATGCTAGGGAAGCGATCTAACCATGGCTATAGGCCCCTGGGGCAGCCATGATCAGAAACTTTTCCCTTTGACAGCAACCTGCAATTTTCGAAACACACTTGGACACAAATGGGAAGTTGCTGTCATATGCGCGTTCCAGCGTGTATGGAACTGAAACCCACGATCTATCATGGCCCTAACATGTCCTAGTACATGTCTATATGTAGCCTCGAGCCCCTGGAACGAGCCATTCCTGAAATCGAAAGGAACATACCCAAACGTGAAGCATGAAGGGAAATAGAAAA
>NC_133314.1:8089407-8301173 GCF_012295235.1 Primulina huaijiensis
GACGCGGCGCGGAGGAGACGGAGTTGTTTCTTTCTACAAATTTTCTCTCTTGTTTTTCTCTCAACCTCACACGATTTTCTCTCTGAAACCTACTGAATTTCGGTGGAAATGGTGGGGAGAAAATGGTTAGGGAGAAATGAGGGAAGGTGCTAGATAAAAGGGAGGAATGAATCTTGTTATCTTTTGAGTTTGGGAGATATGGAAATGAGATGATATGATTTGATTTGAAGGAGATTTTAAATGGGGTGATGGCCGATTATTCTACTAAATAAATGGGGTAGGAAGATTGCTTAATTATCAATTAATGAGGATTAAAAGTGTAGGAATTATCAAACCAAGAAATGATTAAGGAAATGATATCAATGGAGAGTTGCCAAAATAATCAAGATTGGGTTGGATAATGAGGGGGCCGAAATTTTGAATGCTAAATTAGGTAGAAATATTGCTTAATTCATGTATTTTAAATATTTAAAGTTTTATCTACCCATTAAGTATTTTAGTGAATTAATTAATTAGTTAAGGAATAACATTATCTTGCATACATGGTTAGATATTTAAATCTTAAAGGTAAATTTACCATCATGTTAAATTATAATTTCTTAACTAAAATAAGTCTAGATTAACTTATCTCAATTGGTCACATATTTAAATTTAGGCTATTAATTAAATTATTGGACATAAAGAATTTATTTGCTACTTATCTCAAGTTAATTAAATAAATCCCTAAACCTTCTTTTATTTTAAAATGATTTATTATTTATCTTAAATAAATTCTAAGAATATTTTCTTAATATTAAAATTTATTTCTTTACTCCAACTCCGGTCCGGCCTCACTTAATGAACTGAAAAGAATAAAATTTAAACTACTGAATAAAATACTTAGCTTCAAAGAATGCATTTAAATACTCATGCAATGAAGTCAATTAAAAAAATTTGAATTATGCATGGCTTATACGAAGTCTAATTACGGGTTCTACAGCTCTCCTCCCCTTAAAAGAAATTTCGTCCTCGAAATTAGAACTCACCAAATAACTCGGGGTACCGACTCCTCATTTCTGGCTCAGACTCCCACGTAGCTTCCTCCTCTGAATGGTTGAGCCATTTGACTTTGACTCGCTTAACCAACTTGTTCCGCAGCTTCTTCTCCTGTTTGTCTAAGATCTGCACTGGTCTCTCCTCATAAGACAGGTTCGGGGTAAGCTGCAACGGCTCAAAGTTCAGGACATGCGAAGGATTTGCCATATACTTCCTCAACATAGCGACGTGGAACACATTGTGTACTCCGGCCAGATTCTGCGGAAGAGCAACACGATAAGCTAGCGTCCCAACTCTGTCAAGAATCTCGAATGGTCCAATGAATCTCGGACTGAGCTTCCCTTTCTTCCCAAATCGCATGACACCCTTCATAGGTGCCACTTTCACAAAGACATGGTCGCCCACGGTGAACTCTAAATCTCTCCTCCGCTGGTCCGCATAACTCTTCTGTCGACTCTGAGCAGTCCTCATCCTGTCACGGATCTGCGCTACTACATCGACAGTCGGCTGAATAACCTCTGGACCTAACTCTGCTCTCTCTCCTACTTCATCCCAATGAACAGGAGATCTACACTTGCGGCCATACAGAGCTTCATACGCAGCCATACCAATAGACGACTGGAAACTGTTGTTATAGGTGAACTCCACCAATGGCAACTTCGACTCCCAACTCCCTGAGAAGTCAATCACACAAGCACGGAGAAGATCCTCTAAAATCTGAATAACTCGTTCTGACTGACCATCTGTCTGAGGATGGAAAGCTGTGCTAAACAGCAACTTCGTACCCATAGTCGAATGCAAACTCTTCCGAAAAGAGGAAGTGAATCTGGGGTCTCTGTCAGATACTATCGAAACGGGAATACCGTGGAGTCGGACTATCTCCCGGATGTACAACTCCGAATACTGCATCATGGTGAAAGTCGTCTTAATAGGCAAGAAGTGCGCTGATTTGGTAAGACGATCTACAATCACCCAGATGGCATTTGATCCTCTGACTGACTTCGGCAAACCGGTCACGAAGTCCATGGTAACATTCTCCCACTTCCACTCGGGAATGGGAAGAGGCTTGAGCAACCCTGCTGGTCTCTGATGCTCTGCTTTCACTAACTGACAAGTCAGACACTCAGATACGAAACGTCTGATGTCTTTCTTCATCCCTGGCCACCAATACAATAGCTGCAGATCCTTGTACATCTTCGTACTCCCAGGGTGAATGGAGTACGACGACATATGGGCCTCTGATAAGATGTCTGCTCGGATAGAATCACTGCTAGGAACCCATATCCTGTCTCGGTATCTCACAATACCGTCGCTGACTGTATACAAGACAGTGCCCTTGGCTTCATCTCTCTTCTTCCACTGTGCCAATTGCTCATCTGCTGACTGACCATTGCGAACACGGTCAAGAAGAGAGGACTGAATGGTCAAGGTAGATAGACGGGGAACTCTACCTTGAGGATATGACTCTTGATCAAACCTCTGCATCTCAAGCTGAAGAGGTCTCTGAATCGTCAAATGAGCCATTACTGCGACTTTTCTGCTCAATGCATCTGCAACTACATTAGCTTTACCCGGGTGGTAGCTAATGTCACAGTCGTAATCCTTCACAAGCTCCAACCAACGCCTCTGACGCATGTTCAGCTCCTTCTGCGTAAAGAAATACTTGAGGCTCTTATGGTCGGTAAAGATCTGGCACTTCTCTCCATACAGATAATGCCTCCAAATCTTCAAGGCAAAAACTACTGCGGCCAACTCTAGATCATGGGTAGGGTAATTCTTCTCGTGGATTTTCAACTGTCGAGAAGCATACGCTATCACTTTCCCATGCTGCATCAATACTGCGCCTAAACCGAGCTTCGAAGCATCGGTATAAAGGACAAACTCGCCGGGCCCTGACGGCATGGCCAACACTGGTGCTGAGATAAGAGCTTGCTTCAAGGTATCGAAGCTCTTCTGACACTCCTCGCTCCACAAGAATTTAGCATTCTTCTTGGTCAAAGATGTGAGTGGGACGGCAATAGAGGAGAATCCCTTAATGAACTTCCTGTAATATCCTGCTAGCCCAAGAAAACTGCGGACCTCTGATGCATTCTGCGGCACAACCCAATCTCTGACTGCGGCAACTTTCGCTGGGTCTACCTCAATACCACTGCTAGAAACAATGTGGCCTAAGAACGCCACCTTCTCTAACCAGAATTCGCACTTACTGAACTTTGCGAATAATTTGTGCTTCTGCAAGGTCTGTAAAACTGTGGTCAGATGCCTGCTGTGCTCCTCTTGACTCTTGGAGTAGACGAGAATGTCGTCTATGAACACTATCACAAACTGGTCAAGATACGGCTGAAATACGCGATTCATGAGATCCATGAAGATCGCTGGCGCATTCGTCAGACCGAACGGCATCACAAGGAACTCGTAGTGACCATAACGAGTCCTGAAAGCAGTCTTGGAAACATCAGCATCTCTCACCCTCAACTGGTGATAACCGGAGCGCTGATCAATCTTGGAGAAAATCGAAGCTCCCTGTAACTGGTCAAACAGATCCTCAATCCTCGGAAGTGTGTATTTGTTCTTCACTGTAACCTTGTTCAACTCCCGGTAGTCAATGCATAGTCTCATAGAGCCATCCTTCTTCTTAACAAACAAGACTGGCGCGCCCCAGGGTGAAAAACTAGGGCGAATGAACTCCTTGTCAAGAAGTTCCTGAATCTGCTTCTTAAGCTCTGCCATCTCTGTCGGTGCAAGTCGGTACGGTGCTTTTGAGATCGGAGCCGTACCTGGCATAAGCTCAATGGAAAATTCCACCTCTCTCTCGGGTGGCATACCAGAGACGTCTTTTGGAAAAACGTCTAAGAAATCTCTGACAATCGGAACATCTGAGGCTGACTGGCTGGGTGCCTCGGGGACAGATAAAAAGGTTGCTAGAAATGCCCGACACCCTCTATGCATGAGCTTCGTAGCCTGAACATAAGGAATAATACGCGGTAGAGGAAAGTACCTGTCTGGCTCAAATAAGAACTGCTCCATTCCTGGCGGTCGAACAAGAACAGATCTCCGCTGGAAGTCTATCAACACCCTGTTCCGCAATAGCCAGTCCATCCCTAGGATGATGTCAAATTCTGGCATCGGTAGCACGATAAGATCCGCATACACAAGATTTCCATGCAGCTCAAGGTCTATATCTCTGATCACATTAGTAGCTGCCATCTCCTCGCCTGACGGCAACACTACTGAAAAGGCTGTGTCTAGCCCAATGGTCTTGATCTTAAGAAAGTTCGCAAAGACCTCCGAAATAAACGAGTGAGTGGCCCCTGAATCTATCAAGGCCTTGGTAGCGGAACCAGATATAAAAATTCTTCCTGAAAGATCGGAACTCTAAGTTGAATCCAATAGCTACAAGAATTAAACTTATAGACATGCAAAGATCAAAGTTCTTCTAGCTTAAATTCCCAAAATAATATTGAGTAGAGCATGCAATCCTATATCAGTTTCTAAGTTCAAGATCTTAATTCTGGTTCCCAAAACACGGAAATTCAAATAATAACTTAAAGCTTAAAGGTACCTGTCAACAACATAGTCTCCGGGTTTGTTTCTGCGGCATGGAGAGCAAAAACTCTGCCTTGGGTAGGCAGATTCCTCTGAGGGCACTGCAGCAACATGTGGTCAGGACTGCCACACTTAAAACACTTTCCAGAACCAGACATACATTCTCCAGGATGGCGGCGTGAGCACCTGGGACAGACTGGGTGCTCAAAGGTCCTCGGGGCTGGGCGTCCCCGCTGCTGCTGCTGCTGTTGCTGGCCTCTGTTTCTGGGCTGCCCATGAAAAGGCCTCTTGTTTTGCTGTTGATGCTGATGAGGAGGAGGGCGGTGTGGTACCTGGGCTGGGCGCTTGCCTTGGCGATCCCTCTCGATATCCCGCAGATCCTGCTCTGCGGCTAGGGCTTTGGAGACCGCGACCTCGTAAGTAGTAGGGTCAGACACCCTAACATCACGGCGCAAGATCGGCCGTAGACCCACCAGGAAGTGCATCATCTTAGCTCTGGCATCATTTGCTATCAGGGGCACAAAGTGACAGCCCCTCTCGAACTTACGGATGAACTCCGTAACCGTCATATCACCCTGTCTCAAGCTCATGAACTCGGTAGTCAACCTGGTGCGCACTTCCTCAGCAAAATATTTGGAGTAGAAAACCTCCGTGAAGCGTGTCCAAGTCAGTGTAGCCAAGTTCAGGGCTACTGCTGCTCCTTCCCACCATAAGCGGGCATCTCCACTGAATAAGTAGGTGGCACATCGGACTCTGTCTGCATCTCCAAGCTCCATGAACTCGAAGATAACCTCGAGGGATTTGATCCATCCCTCGGCAATCATGGGGTCAGACGTCCCAGAAAACTCCTTCGGACGCATCTTCATAAACCTCTCATAGACAGCCTCGGGCCCTGTCGGCCTGGCTGCGGCTGCAGCATTGTTCCCTGCAAACTGTGCAAAGAACCTAGTCATCCCAGCTAGCATCTGGGCATTCATGTCAGGTGGAGGTGGAGGAGGTGGAGGTCCGAATCCCCCCTGTCCTTGATCCTCACCGTCTTCATGACGGCGCTCATCATTACCTCTCGGGCGTCCAACCTGGCGTCTAGGAGGCATACTGTTCCATACATAACCCATACGTAACTAACATGCATAATTCCATAATTTATTCTAAATAAATACTGAAATACTGAAAAGATTTGATCGTAAAACATTTCATGGAAACATGCTGGCAAAATAATTCATGCTTTAAATAAAATGCTGAAATGTAAAACTTACAGACCGAAGACGTGGCTTCGTGAGCTTCTCGTGGTCAGTAGTAGTGCAACCCTTTACAAGAACATAGGCTCTGATACCAACTGTGAAGGCCTATGTTTCCTTGCTTGAAAATTTGCGAAAAATTAAAAATTTTCTTTTTTAAATAATCAAAATGCCTCATTCATAAATAAACCGATAAACAAAGTTTGATATTCAAAATGGCAGCGGAAGAAAAGATTTATTTGCGAAATAACAATTTAAGAGTATCCCACAACTGATAAAAATTGTTTGAGAAATAAAATAATAAATGCTGAACTGAGGTCCTCGGGTGCCACTACTGCTGACCCAAGCTGGCTCACTGGTCCCCGCCCTCGGCCCTGACCTCATCAGTACCTACAACAATCAAGTCTAGTGAGCCTAAAGACTCAGCATGCATATATCGTAGGTAACGAGTAAATACTAGTAAAATTTTGCATGGGATAAAATATCATGTCATGGGGCATACTGAAAATAACCTGTACTGAGCAATTATAATACGTGCATGACTGAATTAAAATCGTAGTAAAAATGTTGCTCCTTGGAGCCCTGTACTGAAATAACTGGTAATAATTTTCTGTTGAGATTATGGTCTACGCATGTGGCCCCTGCACTGAACTGAACTGATCGGTAACTGGCTACCGGGGGAGTATCAAACTGAACTGAACTGACCGGTCACTGGCGACCGGGTGGTACCAAACTGAACTGATCGGTCACTGGCGACCGAGTAAATAGTGCTCCCAAAATAGTGAATTGACCACAAGCAATATCGCATAAATCTCAAAATAAGTATTTTCTATTTTCATGCACGTAATATAATTAAATTGTATAATGAAATATCCTGTATTATTTTTACCAACTGGATTGGATCGTTCCCAGGCTCGCTGCAACCTAAATATGCCATGAAAAATATGCAATAGCTTCTACTTGACCAACTATGCAATTTAAGTAAAAAAAATGCGACAATGACGCTCGACGACTTCGTATTTAATCATGACTCCGAGCCAACCCGAACCAACACTGAACCAACGTATAGTCATGATTAAAATACACTTAAAATTATGAATTTATGCTCCTAAAATGGTGAGGGCCGAAATCTAGGTGAATGGAGGCCAAAACATGAAACGCTCTTTCGAGAGTCAATTTGGCACATCGCACCGTAAATTCTCGTACGACCTCAAAAATGATCCGAATCACGAACGGCCAAAAACGTGGCCTTCCTAACTCGATGAGGCACTGTCCAGTCCAAGGCCATAGGCTAAAAGCCAACCAAGAACTCAAACGAGCCTCCGAACCGTCACAGCAAGTTGCTGTCAAATTCCAGCAGCAGCAACTTCGCTTGCATCGCGTCGTTTGCGAGACTTTTGGCCATTGGAGCTTGAACCACCGACCATAGCCTCTCAACAACATCCCAAGGAATGATTTGAACCATGGCTACGGGCCCTAGGCCAGCCACAATTCGCATCATACCAGAAACAACTCAAGGAGTTCACCCGAGAGCACCTTTGCGCGCGTGAGGGGTGTTTTGCTTTGTTCGTTGTCTCGTGTCGTTCCAGTGGCCATTTCATTGACCATGTCACGACCTAGACATCTTGGGGTATGGTATGAACCGTGGCTAAGGGCCATAGGCCAACCAAGATCCATCCCATACCATCAAAAACCGAGGGACACATGCAGAATTATAAAGGGGCGAAGGGGCTGTTCTTGCTTTGTGTTTAAAAACCGATGCACCATGGACCAAGCCGCCAAAAGGGCGACTTAGTCACTTCTTAGGCATGCTAGGGAAGCGATCTAACCATGGCTATAGGCCCCTGGGGCAGCCATGATCAGAAACTTTTCCCTTTGACAGCAACCTGCAATTTTCGAAACACACTTGGACACAAACGGGAAGTTGCTGTCATATGCGCGTTCCAGCATGTATGGAACTGAAACCCGCGATCTATCATGGCCCTAACATGTCCTAGTACATGTCTATATGTAGCCTCGAGCCCCTGGAACGAGCCATTCCTGAAATCGAAAGGAACATACCCAAACGTGAAGCATGAAGGGAAATAGAAAATCTGCACAGAATTTTATTGGTTCTTGATTGATGAAAATTTCGGTTTTCAGGATTAAAATCGTGCACATGTGATGTTAAAAATAATATTAAGGCTTGATTGAAGAGCAAGAAGGATATACACATGCCTTGATGTCGTTTGAATGAAAAACGAAGGAATACGGCGACGCGGCGCGGAGGAGACGGAGTTGTTTCTTTCTACAAATTTTCTCTCTTGTTTTTCTCTCAACCTCACACGATTTTCTCTCTGAAACCTACTGAATTTCGGTGGAAATGGTGGGGAGAAAATGGTTAGGGAGAAATGAGGGAAGGTGCTAGATAAAAGGGAGGAATGAATCTTGTTATCTTTTGAGTTTGGGAGATATGGAAATGAGATGATATGATTTGATTTGAAGGAGATTTTAAATGGGGTGATGGCCGATTATTCTACTAAATAAATGGGGTAGGAAGATTGCTTAATTATCAATTAATGAGGATTAAAAGTGTAGGAATTATCAAACCAAGAAATGATTAAGGAAATGATATCAATGGAGAGTTGCCAAAATAATCAAGATTGGGTTGGATAATGAGGGGGCCGAAATTTTGAATGCTAAATTAGGTAGAAATATTGCTTAATTCATGTATTTTAAATATTTAAAGTTTTATCTACCCATTAAGTATTTTAGTGAATTAATTAATTAGTTAAGGAATAACATTATCTTGCATACATGGTTAGATATTTAAATCTTAAAGGTAAATTTACCATCATGTTAAATTATAATTTCTTAACTAAAATAAGTCTAGATTAACTTATCTCAATTGGTCACATATTTAAATTTAGGCTATTAATTAAATTATTGAACATAAAGAATTTATTTGCTACTTATCTCAAGTTAATTAAATAAATCCCTAAACCTTCTTTTATTTTAAAATGATTTATTATTTATCTTAAATAAATTCTAAGAATATTTTCTTAATATTAAAATTTATTTCTTTACTCCAACTCCGGTCCGGCCTCACTTAATGAACTGAAAAGAATAAAATTTAAACTACTGAATAAAATACTTAGCTTCAAAGAATGCATTTAAATACTCATGCAATGAAGTCAATTAAAAAAATTTGAATTATGCATGGCTTATACGCAGTCTAATTACGGGTTCTACAGTTTTTTCCTAAACCGTCGCTATTTATAACAACGGCCCCTAAAACCGTTGTCATTTCTAAAAAAAACACACTAATCCACAACGGTTTTCGTGAACCGTTGTCGTTTCACCAAAAAAACACGCTAATCCACAACGGTTCACGAAAATCGTTGTCGTTTCTCTAAATAAACACGCTAATCCACAACGGTTTTTGAAAACCGTTGTCGTTTGTCCAAAAAAACACGTTAATCCACAACGGTTTTTGAAAACCGTTGTCTTTTGTCCAAAAAAACACGTTAATAGACAACGGTTCTAAAAATCGTTGTCGTTGACCCCAAAAACACGCTAAAAGACAACTGTTTTTCAAAACCGTTGTCTTTTAGCGTGTTTTTGGGGGTCAACGACAACGGTTTTTAGAAAACCGTTGTCGTTTGCTGCTTTTTAACAACGGTTTTCACTAAAACCGTTATTAAAAAGCAAAAGACAACGGTTTTTTGAAAAAACCGTTGTCTTTTGGAGAGGAGAGCATATTTCTTTGATCTGGTGCGTGTCAAGAAACTGGCACAGTTGCTCGCTCAGCTACGACAAAATTATGATCCAACCAGTCCAACTGCTTTCAATGACAGAGCAGTTCACAATCAGCTGGATACGGATCTAAGATCACTGCAGATGAAGATTAAAACTTGAGAAATGGAACAAGAGTTGATTATCCCAACAGAAACCCGAAGTTCTTCATCTGAAGAGTGAGCTGCACAATTAGTCCAGCATCCTGAACCATCCCAAAGGATGCACAATCTTCACCTTCAGTTCCTCCATCTCTTACTGCTGATCTTCGACCGTACACTGACGTTGAGTTATCATTGGCAAACATCGACGAAGTCATACAATCAGTTGCCACTGATATTCAGCAGAATATCCTAATCGAAGAAGCAGTTAAAGAACATATCTTACCTGAACAGCCAACCTCAGAAGCCATTTTGCAAGAAACTGAAGAACCAGTTCAGTCGGCTGCCACGACTGAACAAGCAGTTCTAGCTGAAACTGAAGTGGCTCAGTTGCACAAAGAACCAACTGAAGAAATGCAAACTGAAGAGCCAACTATTGTATCAGTTGATCGACCAACTAAAGAACCAATTACAGTTTCGGCTGAACAACAAACTGAAGAGCCCTCAAGCTTAACTGCTGTTCAGAATCTATCTCTTCCTCCAGAACTTCAAAAGGAAACAATACCATAAGATGCTTCAGAAAAGGTTACTGTTCTGACTGAATCAACTGATAGAGCCTTGGTAATCTTTAATCAAGAAGACAAGAAGCATGAACCAGATGATCCAGAATCATCTGGAGCTATGTCTCTTGAATTACCAACGGCTGTTGAATCGATGGTCGAAGACATTCAGTCCAACATTCTCAATCTGCTTTCATCAATTTCTGACATCAAATCAACCCAACTTCTGCACCCCTTGAAGATTGATTCTATAAAGGAGAATACTCTGAAGAGTTTACAACAGGTCACAGAAGATGTTACTTCACTGTTTCTCCAAATAGATCAGTTCAAGAAGGACCGAGTGACGCTTCAAGCTCATTTCCACGCTCAAGAAACGTTCTCAAACCGCATTGATTTCTTATAGAACGTAGTCACAAAGAGAATGCATTTGATGCAAGAAATTCTTGTAAATGCCATATCCAATGTCACTTCGGAAGTTCGTACATTATCCAGCAGGGTTGATAAGTTTGACAAAAAAGGGGAAGAAGAAGATAAAGAAGAGAAGAAGCAATCCAAGAAGAGACCTAGTCAACTGACTGATCAAGAACCAACTGATAAAAGAGCAAAGAAATAGAAGTTCAAGATCAGTTAGAAGACAGTCTTTGTATTCTTATTCAGTTGAAGAGTTTGGCAGATTTTGACAAATTATTTTAGAAGATGCTTTTATTCTTTCATTCTTTATACGGATCTGTACATTGAAAGAGTTACTAATAAAAGATTATTTTATCTACAAAGAGTTCAGTTTGATCAGTTCGTATTTTCTAAGTTTTGTCAAACACCTAAAAGGAGAAAATTGTTGAAACTTAATTTCGGTAGTTTGACAAATTGAGCATAAATTATTGAACAAACTGATCAAGAAAACTGAAAGGAACTAATACGCAAACTATTGGTTGCCTAACTGAAGATTAGTGCGCAGAAAATCATCGGCAACTGAACTAAGCTAACTGAAGCTTATAGACAATTGGATGATCAGTTGGAAACTGATCAGTTACACTACAACCAATTGAGAGCAATCAGCTTATCCTATCGGCTTTGTCAAAAATTATAAAACAGTTGTACACGTCATCAGTTAAGGAATGTAGCTATCAACCGACAGATTGTACAAAAGCATAACTGCAACATGTAGTGGGAACGCCGCATTTCAGCAATGAAATAGTGTATTACTGTCAGAAGAATGTTGACGTGGCTAACAACGAATACAAAGATTCAAATCGCATTCATTGTTATTGTTGGAAGCAAAGCCTATAAATACCCAAGAAGAGCAACTGAGAACATACGATACATGAAAACTGTTTAAACAAACAAGTTGTTATTCTGCTGAAATCCCTTCACAAGCTTTCTATTCATATTCAAAGGATTTCAAAGCTCACACTTAGCATATACATTCATAGCATTCAAGGCTATAATTTGAGCTTACAAGCACAAACACTTACCGTTGTATTATTTGATCTTACAGAGATTAGTTGTGCTAAGTAGTTTCAGTTCAGTTGAGTACTGTAAACTGTATCAGAACTAAAAGTTTCAGTTTGGCATTGTTAAGTCCAAAACTGAAGGGGTCTGTACAATTCTTGTATTGATCAAAGTCTTTTAGTGAATATCATATCTTCCAGATAGAAGGGGTGACGTAGGAGTGATTGAAATCTCCGAACATCCATAAATCTTGTGCCTCTTAAACACATGGTTAAACTATCAACCGATCCTATCAAACACATGGTTAAACTAAATAGAAATAATATTCAGTTTAAGTGTGCGATTTTAGGCAAAGAGCTGAAATTCCATAGTTGTTGAATGGATTTTTATTTAATTAAATTCAATTAGAAACAGTTGAACTGTTAAATAAAAATAAGATTATTAATTCTAAAAATAGATTAATTTATAATTAACATAGGAAATTTCATTGTGACTTTAAAAAAAATATTGTTTGATCAAATCCAATACTTGACAATAATTGATATTTGATACAGTTGTGTATTCTTCGGTCATTTTATTTGAATTTGAATTTCTCATAAACTTAATATGTTAAGTAATTTAATTATTCGCAAAAATAACTTCTTTTATTTTGCCTAGATTAAATTAAATAATTTATATCCTTATAATTCGATAATGGTCTTTGTGAGAATGATTTGAACTTCATCCAACTATATCATTATTGACCTAGCGCACTTTCTAATTTTCCCAACCGAAATTGTCAACCACAATCCACAATGTTTTCGAGCAAATTCCATCAGTTAGGAATCAGAATTATAATTCTTTTCCTTGTGATATTTTTTTGGTAATAATAATCCACTTAAGAAATAAGAAGTTTGATTATGATTGCATGGTATTATTTCTTAGATCAAATTGTGTCTTTTTATTTTTCAGTTATTTACTTAATTATTTGTTTTGGAAATAATGTCCAAATGACTTTTTGTATGCTTTTCTCATACTTAATTTTGATAATGAAGTAATTCAGACGTTGGAACAAAAAAGATAACTCGAGTGGCTTGAGAGCTGGAATTACAACAAAGAGTTCCCCCAACAAAGTGGTTAATTAAACTCTTCAAAGGACACAAATAACTTTAGAAACCATCCGAAAACACCCGAAACCAATATCGATAAATAGTGAATTCAAAGCAAAATAAGTGTATTTAGCATCAACATTAAAAAAAGGAAGCAATTAGGAGTTCATAGGGATGAATGAGCTAGAAGTCAATACCCGAACCCAATCACCCCTGCTACCTGTTGCAGGCGATTCGTGGTTGGCCTTAACATGTTGCAAGGATAACACATATGATCTGGTGCGCTCTTGACTCCCTAATTCACATCCCACGACTTAACTCGGTTAACACAATGCACTTACCTAAAGGTAATAAGACCACTACCTTACTTCAAAACGCTTTCGTTTATTTACGATACTTGTGGACTATTTTCATAAAAAGTCGGCCTTTCCCAATTACCTCAACCTCTCCTCCTTTAATGTTTCTTGCAAAGTTGTTTTGAATTGCTAGGCCTCAGAAAGATAAGGGAGGTCTTAGCTAATTATGAAGTGGACTCGGGGGACTTTTGCTTGACGGGTATAGCTTATGGAGCATCCATGTTTGGTGCCAAAACATTCCCATTTTCAACGAAGTTACCGGCACCGTTACTGTTTCCATTTTCATTGCTTAGAGTATCGTTGATCTGTTGAACGGTATTGCATAAATGGTGATTGATCGTGGTTACACTCGAGAGATTGAGCTTGGCACTCGGTATAGTGCTTGCAAGAACTTGAAGTCCGACGGTAAGTAGACATCCTGGATTGGAGAGTTGTTCAGTCTCCGAAGCTTGTTTTGTGTTAGTTTTGTTTGTAATAGGATATTCGATGATGTGGTCCATTGGAGTTACGATGAATCCTAATGGGAGAAGAGGGATGCAGGATGGGTCATGATCACCGCTCATTGCTAGTTGGACTGCTTCAACGTCCATAGTCGTGTAGACTACCATACTGCCTGAGTCATCTGAGCAGCTCTCTTGTAGCACGAGTTCTACGCTTTGAGACGAGTTGCTAGCTACCTGGAACAGTGACATGAGTTTGCAAGATTACTTCGTCATTTCCTAAAGATGAGTCAAGAAATTCGCTGTTTACTTACGTTAATACGTAGAAGAGAGATGCAATTTCCGGGATGAGAGCCATTTGCAATATGAGCAACCTCATGTAATGAATTGCCATTTGAAAGAACTTCGAGCTGTGAATCACACAGAGTATTTCAAAAATTTCAGATCACATTAGCATAGTTTGGTTTAGGACTAAGGGAACAAATAACGATATTTTCATGCGCAACAAAACCTGTGCTCTACGACGTTCATCCCTCAAGAAATCAAACACTTGATTGTGTTTATAAGGTAACCAAGTAGTCGAAACGGCGCTAAGAATCAAACCATTTGGCTGGCCCGGGTCGACCACTTTTCTTGTGGTGATTCTAACTGTGTCATCAGCAGAATCAGATAGGGCTGTCCAAGATTGCCCACAACAAGTACTTATGTTCAGACAAAATGTTCGGATCATCCTCTGAGCCAAATTCATCAATTTTTTTCGCGCGTTGGTTGATGGGATCGCTGTAAATATAGCATAACAAAAAAGTACCATGAATCAAACCAAATGAAAATAAGAGATACTCCATTTGCCGTACTTGCTAGCACTGAACTTGCGAAGGGATTCCAAAATAGGATTTTTAAGTCATTTTTTCTAGAATTTGAAAATTTTGTTTACCTCCAAGATCAGATATATTTCTAGCCATGAGGCTAGCGAGCCTCTCGCATTGTCTCTGCAAAACCGCCAACCAGCGATGTGCTCCAAAAGCGGTACCACTACCAACCTGATCGTTGAAGACTGGATGGATTGGACCATCCTCAACCTCAGCGTGTTCAACCCATGTCACCTAAAATATTTCACAAAAAAATGGGCATTTTAAGAAAAAGTCTTCCTTTTGGATAAAAAGAATCAAGAATCTATTGTCAATGTCGAACTTATGGAATCACCCTTGAGTATCCATTAGGCATGTCTTGGATGATGCAGCCGGATGGACGTTTCTTGTAATAAGGAAACGAGGGCGGGTAACAGTTGTGGAATTCATCTAAGGGGAAATCAACGATTGCCCAAGTTCCTTCCTCGGCATTATGTTGGAAATATCGAAGAAAATGAGTCTCTCTTGTGGGAATCAATGGGGAAAGAACTTGTAATTCTGCATACATCTGTTATCAAAGAAAAAATGGAGAACATAAACAACTATCATGAGTAAACATAAAAGCGAACTTTTTGTATAGTTATGGATGTATATTGTATTAATGAAGAGGACAGATATATCTTGAGAAATTACTGACCAAATGAAGAGAACCACTTGCATGACCAGAAACACTTGAGTGCACTACTTGAAGAGTTCTAGCTCTTGAAATTATTGAAGGGAATAGCTCCATCCATTTGTTCTGGGATTGGAAACTCAGGATTAACATATATTTAAAAGTTTTGCTTTTTAAGAAAGCAATAAACATGGCCAGATCAAAAGACATTATCCGCTAAAACATGGACAATAAGAAAAGCTTTACTCCTCAAGAAACAGCAATCGTCTCCTAAAAAATATATAATTAAATTTATGGAACTAGAAGTAAATGACCTTATGCAAGGACAATAAAAAATTTGGTTTAGGTCCGCGAAAAGTTTTAGGAGAAAACAACGAGAATATTATATTTTATTTTCAAAAATATTACACGTTTTCAAGCAAGGGGCACTATACCTCTGCCCTCAAACTGCACGAAGACATTGTGTGCAACATTTGACAGTCATATTCAAAATAAGCCAACAGTATTCAATAAAAACAACAATTTTCACAACTTACAGCATCCAAGAATCCGTCAACAAGCGTAATGCTATTCATTATGACAACTTCAGTGTCCCGAGTTGCTTCAATTCTAAATTCGTTACAATGCTGCTTGAGGTTTCCGGTCCAAGAAATCATTCTTGCATACTCTTCAAGATTCAGCACTTCTTTTGCCTTTTCCGTTGCTCGAATCCATAGTGGTTCGCCTGTGTGACACATTTTCACCAGTTCATCCATACACGACATAGCCAATTCCACTGCCAAAGATTTCTCCTCTTCCAAGATCGAAGCGTTTGCTGAGAAATGCGAATTTTCGGGAATGAAAGGTAGAGGAATCATATCAGAAGGGCAGTTGGGCATAAGTTCTTGATCCAATTTTCTTGGATATGCACTTATTTCTAAGTCCAGTGAAGAAGGGAGGAGAGGATTTGGTCCCAGTGACTGTAAGGGTCGGCCGGTGCACTGCGATAGGAGGCAGCAGACCCTTTCAAACTGCAATATGGTGTAATATATCACCAGGGGAATGTTATAAGAAAGAAACTTCATGTCCAAAATTTTTGTATATTTACTTGACTTTATTATAAGCACTTTGAGATACAATTTGTTTGACATACTTTCATATTCATGGCTAAAAAGAAAGAAAAAGAAATCACTAGCTTCTTTTTATCTTTGTCACTTAGCTAAGATTATTTCTTGCAAATCTCTCACAAAATATGAACTTCTCGTGACTATGTCAAAATTTTTATTTTAAAACAAATTGTATAAAAAATTCAAAATTTTTTAGATTCGAGAACATGATCAGGTCACTTGTACTGCTATAGACGACCATGTCTACTTTACTTGAAACGTTGCCATATACCACAATGGCTAAATCAATACACATAGCGGCGTAGCCTATCAAAACTAATTCAAAGTGTACACTGTAAATTTAAAATCTTTAAACCGATGCACTTTATTTCTGGTAATATCACACATACCCAAATATGTAAAGAAGAACAACTTACAAAGATAAGGATATTAAGTTTTACAAGTATATGTAGATATAAATAATCACCTCCTCCTTTAGCCGAGCGTTTTCGATCCTAAGCTGCTGTTCGTCGTACCCCATCTCCCCTAACATTGCCGGACCTCCACAATTCGGGCATACGATATTCCTCAAGGCGGCTTGCAAGCGGTGATTTTCATTTCTCAAGTTCTCATTTTCTGCCCTAAGCACCACATTATCTTGCCTGTCTTGTTGTGCCTACATTAAAATTAGTCAAAAACTAGAACAAAACAACTCCCTAAATATAGAAATCAAATGGGTTTCTTTTGTTTAAGTAAAACTCTTACCCTAAATGCCAATGAATTAATGCATTAAAGTCTTGCAAAGGTCATGCAGCAGGTAGGGTTGACTGCACACCCCACTGCGTATATTAATGTCAATGCAGGCCTTGAAAACAACTCTAAGTTAATGTGGATGCTCCCTTCTACTGTGCGCAGTTTGTGTGATGGGGTGGGTAGGTGTGCGTAGGATACGAATTACAGTTTCTGGTTAGGGCTTTGGTTTTTGACCTTATATATAGTTAATGAAGGGCAGGACCCCTCTTTGGAATTCGTGCTTCTTATTTTATAAGCCTTCATTCTTCTCGTCACAGCTGGAAAATTTTTTAATTAAATTAAATTATTTAGGGCTTATCATGATGAAAGTGAGAGATCGGTTCCTTATCAATTTATTTTTATTTTTTTTCCATCGCTATCTCTCCCCTCTATATGATTTAAAAGACCAAGTAAACTAGAATGGTAAAAGTTACTTTTAAGGGAACCAAATGTTAAAATCTTTAAAAAAATATTAAAACCCAAGGATGAGCAGAAGAGTAAACATAGGTAGATTAATTATATATATTGGGAACCACAACGCTGGCATTTCTAGAAAATTTGAATATAAAAATAATGAATTTTTTTTTAATATTTTTGAGAATCGGATTATACCTTCATCTGGGTCCGACGATTTTGGAACCAGAATTTAATTTGTCTGGGTTTAAGGCCAAGTTCTTGGCTTAATTTAAGCCTTTGTTTGTCATCTGGGTGCGGACATTCCTTAAACAACCTGCGGATACATTGCAATATTCATATTCAACCGAGAATATATTTATATTTATACAATAAAATTATATACAAGCAAGGTAAGTAACATTGTTGCGTGTTTAATTTCGCTCCAACTATACATGTCTAATCTGGAAGACATCAATGATTTGGCCAAAAAAATTTTATATATTGTTTTAAAGAATCAATGGAGCCTCGGATACGTACCCTTCCATTTCTTGGATCTGCCTGGCTGTGTGGCGGTGGTAGCGTTTCTTCTTCGTCGCGGTCTGCTGCTGCTCCGCCTCCTGTTCGTTCCCCGAAAACCCTTCGATACGTTCGCTTCCAGAACCACTTTCCATGATCTCCTCTTTGCTCCCATTTTCTTCTTTCTGTTTCCCAAAAAAAAATCAATCAGGGGAGTCGTTTTCTTCTGTCCATGCAGATTTATTACATAAGAAAAGAACAATTATTATTATAAAAAAAAAATTTACTCACAGGGATTATAGGTGAAAATATGTTGAAAGGGTTGATGTTTGACATGAAATTAAAGTTAGGGTTCTGGAGAGACGAAGAGTAGATGGAACTGTCAGAAGGAATTGTGTTCCCTCCCATGGAGGACAGTACTTGACAATCTCCAAACATGGTCTTTAAATCTGCTCAAATAAAATTCTCAGAGGCTAATTTCTGAAACTTTGTAGTGTTTTTTTATCTCTAGTATACTTTTCTCCTGACCTTCACTCTATTTCATCCCAACCTGCAACCAAAAAAATTTCTAAAAAAATCAAGAGAAGGCCGTAAAAGAAGAAGAAGATCAGCCAGTCCCATACAAAATCTCTGCTTTTATGCATTTGACACAAACAAGAAAAGTAAGAGAAAAACATCAATAAATCGTTTAAAAGATATTTAATAACTTAATTTCAAGAAGAAAATTAAGAATAAAACCCATCAGAATCTTCTCTTATTGAAAAAGACATAGACGATCACACCACACTGAATAAAGTAAACATCTAAAACTGAGAAAACTTAAGGGTCTTTGAGGTCACATTCAAGAGGAATAATATCATTCATTCTCTACCCTTTTAATTCGGAAAAGAAAAAGGAAAAAAGTAAATAAAACCCATCAAAATCTTGTTAAAAGAAAGATCACAGCGAACAGAAGCAAATGAATCTGAGAAAAACACAAGGGCTTTAGTAATTCTTTACCCTTTAACTTCAAAACAAAAAAAAAAGAATTAGAAACCAGTCAAGAAAATTAGACCACAGATGCTGGATCCATGGAAATTTATCTACACGAAAAATAACGAATGATAGTAAATACTCTCTTCCACCATTAAATATTTGTCGGTTGTGCTTTAAAAGTCGCTCTTCTTCATCTTATTCTTCTTTATATTTCCATCTCTCTCTGGGTACTGTAAATTTAGCCGTAATTTTGCAATAATATGAGTGAAATTTCCACAAGGCGTGGTAAATGCGGTGCCTTAACTGCGCTATTTTTACAATGAAAACCGATCGGAGAACGGGGATTCTGTGCACGTGGCGCGATCTCCGTTGAAGTCAAACGTTATTATTACTCCTCTTGAAAGGCTTTCCTCTTTTCATTTTAATTCTTTTGTTTTGACTGTTACATACATTTCCAACATCTTATTTCCAAGGTTCTAAAAATCGTGAAACACTCCGAAACGCGAATGTCAAGCTTCAAGTTTTTAAACTTAAGCGAGATTAGCACATGCTTAAGCGTGAAAAAACGTTTTTTATCTTTAGTGTAATTGTAATTATCTCAAACCAATAAATAGATAAAATAATACATAAATATGATAAATTTAAGTTTGATTCATTAATTCTCATATTTATAGAAGCATAAAAATCTCAAAATTACAATCTTTATTTGTTTTTGCAACTAGACCACATTAAAAATGTTAAATATTTGTCAAATCATTATCAGACACGCTTAATCATAATTAAAATTAAAAAATAAACATCTAAATTATAAACTTAATTTATTATTTTAAAATAAAAAGACATACCTTCCAAATAAAAAAATTAAAAAATAAATAGATGTGATTAATTGTGCATAAGTATGCTTAGTTAAACGCTTTAATTACGCTTAGTTTGACCGCTTTTTTCCGCTTTCTTCGAAGCGGGGCGTTTTTACCGAGCTTCAAGCTTAAGCGGGCTTTTTAGAACACTGCTTATTTCATTTTACCTTGCTAAGGATTCTATAAAATTCAATTTTTTCCCCATATAAATTTTTACCTTGCTAAGGATTCTATAAAATTCAATTTTTTCCCCATATAAATTTAAACGTGTTTATATATATAAAACTAGCATTTTTCAAAAATAGCATAAATGTCATAATCCTCTCAAAACCCAATCTTTACTTCCAAAAGTCATCAAAATCTTTAAAGTAATTTAAAATCATATATGTGCGGAAAATCTAGCAATGCATAGGTCCTCGGGTTAGTGCACCATCCACCCAGCCATTTCCGTCATTCAACCCTCATGTCTCAACATCAAAATCTTCATCTGCAACATTCACACCTAGTGAATCTATTGACTCAGCAAGCCTTAACTATAATAACAAGTAATATGTATACATTCACATGCAACAATGAAAATAATTTTAATAAAAACACATTTTCATGAATATGCATAAACTTGAACCTTTTCTTTCATCATATATTCCTCCTTTCATCATAAATTTTTCCTTTCATCATAAACATATACATATACATTTCCTTTTGGGTGAAATCCGTTCGTCAATTGTGATCATCCTTTCATTTTTCCATCGATTGATCAATCTCAGCTGTGCCTTGGCCTATAGTCCGCGGGGATACCAACAACCACTTTTCCGTTATTGGTCCTTGGCCTATGGAAATTCGGTATAAGATTCTCACGGGGCTTAGTCCCTCAATCGGGTTCCACTGGGGCTTAGTCCCTCACGAATCTCCATTTCCTTATCGTCATAATTAAGTCACTTCATTCAAAACATTTTCATCGCTTCAATCACTTTATAAAAATACATGCATAGAATATAATTTTCCTTTTAAACCAAGCATGCAACACGTTTTTTGGCATTTAACATTTTCCCACATAAAATTCCATATTCTTTCAAAATAAACATTTTAACATTCATTACAACATTCAGGAGACTGCCAGGAATCCTAACATTTTTCAGGTGTAAATTGACTGTTTTGCCTTTGAAACCCTAACTTTCTGATTTTACACTTAGACCTTAAAACGACGACCCAAATATATCCAAACTTACAATAACTGTAACGTACCGTACTTTTACTACTTAAAATTTTCGAAAAAATTTAAAATTTTCTTAAATACGAAAATGAATCATCAATTCGGTTAACCACTCGTTGTTCAATCAACTATTTGAAATAAAAGATCGGCAATAAAAATTTTGCTTAGAAAAATGCTTGTTCAAAATATCATAACCAAAACATCAAATAAAAGTATTTTAAGCATTGCATGAAAACTTCAAAACATGGCGGTCATCGTGTTTAGCCTCCCGCTCAGTCCAAGCCTGCTCCTTGGTCACCACCCCTAGTCTCCTTGAAATCATCCTCACCTGCATCGATCAAGTCTAGTGAGTCTAAAGACTCAACACTTATAAACTAGAAGTAACGAGTAATACATAATAAAACCACATGCAACTTTAAAATAGGGCGTACATACTGAAACTGAACATTCATCAAAACTTGAACGTTCATACATACATAGACGTGCCATCAACGTAGAACCTTTCATAAACATGATTGCTTCATACATACATGAGCATACATAACATAATTTTGCGTAGAGGCATGTTTCAAAGCAAGTGATCCATAACATAATCGCCTGATCAGACTAAACTACAGTACTGGGCTGACAGGGACGAATCCACTGCCACATACATGAGATCCCCGTTCATGCTTTAACGGGTGGATTGGTCCTCGTTCATGCTTTAACGCTTTTCAATCCTGATCTAAACTCGTTCATGCTTTAACGGGGTGGGTTGGTCCCTAGTCATGCTTTACCGCTTTCCAACCCCATACATAATTTGATCACAAGATATTTAGCATACCTCAAAAATATAAAATATTTTCTTTTGCACGTCAGCATACTTACTGTTAGAGTAGATGCCCTGTAAGCCAACTGTTGGCTGGGAAATTTATTGACTCAAGTGTAATAAACAATCTTTATTTCAATATAATTTACTTTTTAATGGTTTCGTTATACTTTATCTGTATACCCATGCAAGCAGCATATATAAAGTCCTTGATTATGCATTAATACAAATTAATCGTAATTCGCTGTTGAAACTCATTTGTAAACACTGCATATTCTAAATTCGTTCCTAGTCGATTTAGCCGCCTAAAACAGGGATAAAGGTCGCTTGAGCTCGAGACTAGCATCTGTGATGTTGTGTACTGCGTTTCTTGGTAAGTGCATAGAGATGTCCAAACATGCAGATGGGTAGTCATATGATGATTATACCGAACAACCCTCCCTCGGACTTTCCAAGTGGTTATCATTTATCGAGAGAATAAGTCTGTGGTTATGATTGTACACCATTAGTCCTTACGACCCGGGACAACACTGAGGCTCTATATGCTAGGGATATTCTTTGACTCGTTTACCGGCTCCAGGAGAGTCATCAGGTGGCGAGGTTGGTTACAGTTGTGACACATATAGGAGCCAGTGCATTGTAGTCGGGGATTCACCGCTCACCTACGGGTGTGGATATCCTCTGTGATTTAATGTAATAATAGTGCATGGAATCTCTGGCCAGAGTATGAGATGTACGTTAGAGAAAGTGTTCTCCAATAGTACACGCGATGCCACTATTATAGTTATCACATAGTTATCGAATTAATATGCAGCCCTCAATGAACCAATGGTTGCAGATTCGATCCGGATATATGAGATGAAAGGACCGTACTGTACGTTAATCATAATCGACTGGTTCTTGCAGGCACTATCAGTGATACCAAGGGGATCATGGGGCGATGCTACTAGACGCTCTTACCATTATCCGATGGTGCAATCAGAAATGAGTTCTGACATTCTTGATCAAGGTGTTGATGAAAAGAATGGGGCTAACTAGGGTAAGCCTGAATAAGAATAAATGTTATTCTGAATCACAAGGAGTTGTGAACCCACGGCTAGCTGTATCCCTGAACCATTGAGGGTCACACAAGTACTGGATCGCTTGTTCCCGTTGAGAGAATAAATTCAAGAAGTTGAATTTATATTATGATATAGTAAATTCAAGGAGTTGAATTTATGATAATTAAATTTTGAGAAAATAAATTCAAGGAATTGAATTTATGAGATAGTAAATTCAAGAAGTTGAATTTATGAAATTTGGAGAGAATAAATTCAAGGAGTTGAATTTATAAGATTTGATAATTTAATTTATTAAACTCAAAAGTTGGGTTTATTAAATATTAAATTTTGGAGGTGATAAAATTCAAAGAGTTGAATTTATAATTTAAATATTAAATTCAAATGTTGAATTTATAATGTATTTAATTTATTAAGCTCAAAGGTTGAGTTTATTAAATATTAAATAATATATAGTGGAAAGTATGTTTAATGGGCTTGTAGGAGTACAAGTCCAACATACTAAATAATTAAAGTTCTTAATGGACTTTTATTAATTAATTAAACTAGTTGGACTAGCCCAATTAATTAATCAAGCCTATTAATTTTAATTAAGTGTATTAGGTTTTGGCTTAATTATAAATAGGAGTGATCAAGCCATAACCCTAGACTCCACCTTCACAATTTTCGAAAATCACAAGTTTTTCTCTCCAAAATTTCGGCCACTTCTTTTTGAAGAAAAGTTTGAGCCGTCTCTCATTATTTGATCTCCAACGCAAAACTTCTTCCAATTTTCTAGTGCAAATTGGAAGATGAATAAATCATCTAGTCGTGGACCTGATTAGAAGAATTAACAAAGGAGCTTTTGAAAAAAGTTCGTAGGGATTCATCAAGAGCTAATCCGTTTATACCGGATTAGTTGGAGTCAAGTGATTTAATTCACAAAGGTATAATATTCTAACTCCCTATGAATGTTTAATCGTAAAACCATACGAGCGTCCAAATCAAATATATTTTGATTGTCAAAATAAAATAAAAATTTTAAAACTTCCGCTGCGTTTGGGCGTGTAAAAAATCGAGATCCAACAGTTGTATCAGAGCGAGGTTCTCTATATCGTATGGTTTTAAATCATATTGAATAATTTATTTCTAACCACACAAGAAAATTTTTCAGAAAATTGATACACCATAAAAATTTATTTTTCCAGAAATTAAAAAAAATATTATTTTCGAATCTGCCCGGAACTGTTCCGGGCAGTCCATGCGCGCAGGGCCGCGCAGGGTGGATGCCAGCGCGCAGCGTGCGCACGGCGCCCGCACGCCTGTGCGCGCAGGGCGCGCACAGCGCGCCTGCCAGTGCCCGATACGATCGGGTGGCGGGCGGGCGGGCGGCGCGGGCGGCTGCCCAGGAAGGTCTCGGACACTGTGCTGATTATTGGGTTTGAATTGTTTGGGCCTAGGGTGCGATTTTCTGATTTTTCAAAACTTTGGATTAAATTGATATTTTATGAAAATTAGTCATATTTATTTTTGAAAAATTAATTTTTGGAAAATTAATAATTTTCTTGTAAAATAAATAATTAGAATGTGATTTTAATTATTTATGGTAAAAATGAGTTTTACAATAAATCAATTATTATTGATTTAATTTGAAATTAAATAAAATGTTTATTTAATTTATTAAATGCTTTAATAATTGTGGTGGTTAGTGATAAAATTATTAGATATATGATTTATCAGTTAATTAAATTTGTTTAATTAATTGATGTTAATATTTGATATTAAATGCATGAAGGATGATCGAGAGCCTTGACCAATGTGTTAGGTGTATGCTAGGATATTTTACTGTTTTTATTCATTTTTTTTATAATATTTGATATTATTAAAGTGGGCCTGGTTTATGGCCCGTTCCCACCCCCATGAGATGTATCCCTTATGTGCCATGGCTATTTAAATGTAATTATTAGAAATAGTGGGAGATCAAGACTGGAAGATGGTGGACCCGATGAACAAGATGAAGACATGTAAAATATTGGAAGCTCTTGTAATAGTTGCATTTGCATCCCTGCATTCACCTAGGTTTTGGACCTGGATCCATGTTTGGCTCACATGGATCCAATAGTGTTGGCGATCGATCATCCTTATTTATTGTTGAATGTCATATTATGATATATATGCGATATATAGTAGTATGCATGTATGTATATTATTAGATAATATAGTTGCATGAATCCGGCAAACATACAAACTCGTGGCACGCGTTTTTTAAAATAAAATGATGAGACAATTTTAAAATTAAAATCCCTCATTTTGAATATGATTCAAAATTTATATCAAACAGGAAAAGTAAAAATTAAAAGAGTTTAATTTTTCCTTGCCTTCCATCAACCGTGGTTGCATGTTGATCGCTACCCGCGGACAGTGTCTGGCTCATATTATTGGGGAGGCCTGGACGCCGGAAAGCTGTGACTTCCACCGGACATATGATGTGAATTGAGTGGAACTCCCATGACTTCGGCTCATATTATTGGGGGAACTCATGGCGACCGTCTACTACAATTCAATATTGATGGGTTGGTTTGACACGCGAAAATAAACGGCGTCATATTATTGGGTCCTTATTAAACGTGAGGCAAAACACGCGCAGGTTGTATAGGAATGCAATTGGATTATACCTTTTAGAAATTATAATTGACTGATATTATTCGAGATTATAATTGGCTAATTGGACTCTACGTGCCCACTAAGGAAATACGATTTCCCTTTTTCATCAGAGGGTGGTGGAAATGTCAAAATAGTGGGAGGGAATTTATAAAATAAAAATCCATATTTTATATCTTAAAATTATTTTAAAATAATCAGCAACAATTATTCTGTTTCCATATCAGTATATTTTCGATTTCGTCACGTAATACAATTTTGTTATTAACGAGCTAACCGAACCTAACTTTCAAGACTGGTTGACAAATAGTTCTGAATTCGGAGAAAATGCATACACACTAATGTCAGTTCTGTTGAACTGACAAAGCAGGCAAGATGGTAGGACCATAATATGCAAGCTAAAGTGTAACATGCTCGCTTTTATGTCAAATGAACTGTAGGGACAATTTGAGGAAATGTTGAATGCTGTTGACATTCGAATGCACTTGCAAGAGTTGCATGGTGCATGAAACTCATATAATGATGCACACCACTTTCAAGGAGCTCATGACTACACGTATGCAAGATGGGGCTTCGGCCCATGAGCGTGGTGTACGTATGACTGGGCTTATTGAGAATGTGGTGGGCCTGGAATATGTGATTCCTAACGAGTTACTTGATGACATTAATCTGTTGTCTTTCTCATCCTCATTTGACGGGGTTATGGTGAACTTCAATTTGAATAAGATAGATGATAGCCTTGAAGAGCTAGTCAATACGCTTATGACTTATGAGATCACCATAAAAGAAAAAAAAATGTTGTTTTTTCTAATGGGCCTCTCGTCAGACGAAAAATGGACCACAAAGTAAGGGAAAGAAATGTTCTGTCCCTCAGAAGAAAAACAAACCCAATAAGAGGCAAACTCTGAAGGACACTTAAAGGACCTACAAAGCTCGATAAGTCAGAACATATTTATTTCACTGCAAGAAGTCTGGACATAAGAAATTATATACGTCAGAAATGTTCTGAAAATGATAAGTGAATGTCCAAGTAAACAGGATTTCAACAACAAACAAAAGAAAGTTAGATGATCCAAATCCCGCACAAATATGGCACGCTAGATTAGGTCATAATTCTCAAAGAAAGATGCACAAGCTAGTGGGAGAAGGCATGTTTGACTTGTCAGACATAAATTCTCTACCTACTTGTAAGTCCTGTCTAAAAGGAAAAATGACCAAGACTCCATTCGATAGAAACGTGGAACGTGCACATGGTCTACTGGATTTGATCCATACAGATGTTTGTGGCCCGCTAAATGTTAGCACAATATTTGGGCAATCCTACTTCATTACCTTTACTGATGACCATTCGAGGTATGGGTATGTTTATTGAAACACAAATCTGAAACATTTGAAAAGTTCAAAGAATTCAGATCTGAAGTAGGAAATCAGCTAGAAAGGAGTATTAAGACACTTTGATCTGATCGAGGGGTAGAATACTTGAGTGCTGATTTTTTTTGGGGTATCTAAATGAGAATGAGATTCTCTCACAATGGACACCACCAGCAACACCACAATTGAATGGTGTTTCTGAACGTCGAAATCGAACCCTAATGGACATGATTCGATCCATGATGAGATTCACTAAATTGCCTACATCGTTTTGGGCTTTGCGCTTGAAACTGCGGCAATGTTGTTGAATAATGTCCATACTAATGCAGTAAATAAAACACCATATGAGATATGGATGGGAAAAACTCCCAAATATTCTTACATGAGAATATGTGGATGTCCTGCTTACGTGAAGCAGACTGTGGGAGATAAATTGGATAATAGATCCACTTTGTGCTACTTTGTAGGATATCCAAAGAATTCTATTGGATATTATTTCTATCATCCCAATGAAGCAAAAGTGTTTGTTTCAAGAAATGCCACTTTTTTGGAAAAGGAGTTTCTATTAGATAGAAAAGGCAAGATGATAGAACTTGACGAAATTAAAGATACTCCCTCAAATATAGAAGTTGAATCTATTTCCCAACAACCAGTAGTTGAAGTACAAGCTCCTAGAAGGTCTGATAGGGTTATTAGACCACCTGCAAGATATACACTTCTTCATGAACAAGGCCATAATGAGCCTTGTGTTGGATGTGATCTAATGAATTTCAAAGAAGCAATATCTGATACTGATTCATCCAAATGACTTGAAGCCATGCAGTCTGAGATGGACTCTACGTATTCAAACCAAGTCTAGATATTAGTGGATCTACCTAAGGGAATCGTTCCCCATAGGATGCAAATGGATACAAAAGAAAGCTTGGGGCGGATGGGAAGGTATTGACCTTCAAAGCAAGACTGGTTGCAAAAGGTTATACTTAAAGGCAAGGAGTTGACTATGAGGAAACTTTTTCACAAGTTGCTATGTTTAAGTCCATTAGAATACTACTAGCCATAACATCATGGTATGACTATAAGATATGGCAAATAGATGTAAAGACTGCATTCCTCAATGGAGACATCAAAGAAGAAATTTATATGTCTCAACCTGAGGGATACACATCAGTAGGAAGTGAGCATAAGGTATGCAAACTTCAGAGATCAATATATGGTCTCAAGCAGGTGTCAAGAAATTGGAACCTCAGATTTGATAGCACTATCAAAGAGTTTGGTTCTGCTAAGAATCACGAGGAACCATATGTGTACAAAAAGGTTAGTGGGAGTGCAGTGACATTCCTTATACTTTATGTTGATGACATTCTACTCATTGGAAATGATGTAGGATTACTGCAATAAACTAAAGTATGGTTAGCAAGTAAATTCTCCATGAAAGACATGGATGAAGCATCCTATGTATTGGGAATACAGATCTATAGAGATAGATAAAAAAGGATGCTAGGACTCACCCAAGCCACTTATATCGATACCATTCTGAAGCGATTCTCTATGGAAGAGTCCAAGAGAAGATACTTACCAATGTGTCATGGTGTTACTCTATCTAAAGTCATGTGTCCTAAAACTGATGAAGAGATAGAGATGATGACACGTATTCCATATGCGTCAGCCATTGGTAGTATCATGTATGATATGATATCAACACGTCCCGATGTTGCTTACGCCATGAGTGTTACAAGCAGATATCAGGCGAACCCTGGTCCAATGCATTGGAAGGCCATGAAAGATATTCTTAAGTACTTGAGAAGGACTAAGAATTTGTTCATGGTCTATGATGGTGGAGAATTGAAATTGGAAGGCTACACTGATTCTAGCTTTCAATGTGACGTAGGTGATTTGAAATCGACCTCTGGTTTTGTATTCATGCTTAATGGTGCGGCTGTCTCTTGGAAGAGTTCTAAGCAAGACACCGTTGCGGATTCCACCACTGAAGCTGAGTACATTGCTGCATCTGCTGCAGCCAATTAGGCAGTTTGGATGAGGAATTTTGTCCAAGAGTTGGGCGTTATTCCTAATGGAGTTGCTCCAGTTCCGCTATACTGCGACAACACTGGTGCCGTTGCGCAAGCAAAGGAACCAAGGTCTCATCAGCGATCCAAACATGTACTGAGGAAGTCCCACATCATCCGGGAGATTGTGGGAAGAGGAGATATATCAGTTGAAAGAGTCCCCTTTGCAGATAATGTTGCTGATCCACTTACAAAGCCCTTGCCAGGACCATTGTTTGAGGAGCATCGCGAAGCAATGTGATTAAATTTTATGGGTAGTTGGCTCTAGGACAAGTGGGAGATTGTTAGAGTAGATGCCCTGTAAGACAACTGTTGGCTGGGAAATTTATTGACTCAAGTGTAATGAACAATCTTTATTTTAATATAATTTACTTTTTAATGGTTTCGTTATACTTTATCTGTATACCCATGCAAGCAGCATAGATAAAGTCGTTGATTATGCTTTAATACAAATGAATCGTAATTCGATGTTGAAACTCATTTGTACACACTGCATATTCTATATTCGTTCCTAGTCGATTTAGTCGCCTAAAACAGGGATAAAGGTCGCTTGAGCTCGAGACTAGCATCTGTGATGTTGTGTACTGCGTTTCTTGGTAAGGGCATAGAGATGTCCAAACATGCAGATGGGTAGTCATATGATGATTATACCAAACAACCCTCCCTCGGACTTTCCAAGTGGTTATCATTCATCGAGAGGATAAGTCCGTGGTTATGATTGTACACCATTAGTCCTTATGACCCGGGACACAGTGCATTGTAGTCGGGGATTCACCGCTCACCTATGGGTGTGGATATCCTATGTGATTTAATGTAATAATAGTGCATGGAATCTCTGGCCAGAATATGAGATGTACGTTAGAGAAAGTGTTCTCCAATAGTACACAATATGCCACTATTATAGTTATCACATAGTTATCGAATTAATATGCAGCCCTCAATGAACCAATGGTTGCAGATTCGATCCGGATATATGAGATGAAAGGACCGTACTGTACGTTAATCATAATCGACTGGTTCTTGCAGGTACTATCAGTGATACCTAGGGGATCATGGGGCGATGTTACTAGACGCTCTTACCATGATCCGATGGGTGCAATCAGAAATGAGTTCTGACATTCTTGATCAAGGTGTTGATGAAAAGAATGGAGCTAACTAGGGTAAGCCCGAATAAGAATAAATGTTATTCTGAATCACAAGGAGTTGTGAACCCACGGCTAGCTGTATCCCTGAACCATTGAGGGTCACACAAGTACTGGATCGCTTGTTCCCGTTGAGAGAATAAATTCAAGAAGTTGAATTTATATTATGATATAGTAAATTCAAGGAGTTGAATTTATTATAATTAAATTTTGAGAAAATAAATTCAAGGAGCTGAATTTATAAGATAGTAAATTCAAGAAGTTGAATTTATGAAATTTGGAGAGAATAAATTCAAGGAGTTGAATTTATAAGATTTGATAATTTAATTTATTAAACTCAAAAGTTGGGTTTATTAAATATTAAATTTTGGAGGTGATAAAATTCAAAGAGTTGAATTTATAATTTAAATATTAAATTCAAATGTTAAATTTATAATGTATTTAATTTATTAAGCTCAAAGGTTGAGTTTATTAAATATTAAATAATATATAGTGGAAAGTATGTTTAATGGGCTTGTAGGAGTACAAGTCCAACATACTAAATAATTAAAGTTCTTAATAGACTTTTATTAATTAATTAAACTAGTTGGACTAGCCCAATTAATTAATCAAGCCTATTAATTTTAATTAAGTGTATTAGGTTTTGGCTTAATTATAAATAGGAGTGATCAAGCCATAACCCTAGACTCCACCTTCACAATTTTCGAAAATCACAAGTTTTTCTCTCCAAAATTTCGGCCACTTCTTTTTGAAGAAAAGTTTGAGCCGTCTCTCATTATTTGATCTCCAACGAAAAACTTCTTCCAATTTTCTAGTGCAAATTGGAAGATGAATAAATCATCTAGTCGTGGACCTGTTTAGAAGAATTAACAAAGGAGCTTTTGAAAAAAGTTCGTAGGGATTCATCAAGAGCTAATCCGTTTATACCGGATTAGTTGGAGTCAAGTGATTTAATTCACAAAGGTATAATATTCTAACTCCCTATGAATGTTTAATCGTAAAACCATACGAGCGTCCAAATCAAATATATTTTGATTGTCAAAATAAAATAAAAATTTTAAAACTTCCGCTGCGTTTGGGCGTGTAAAAAACCGAGATCCAACACTTACTTGGCGTTGTGGGATTCGTTGGATCTCGTTTGAGGCCGCTGCTGCAACGTACTAACATGGATTCAATACTTAACTTGCATAACTTAGAAGTAAGTACTCGAGCTCACCACCAAAGTGATTGAATAGCTTATGACATTCTAGTACACTCGGGACTTGACCTCGCTTAATCAACGTGCTAACCAAAGACCTCAAATCCCAAAGCAAACATTAAAATATTCCTCAAATACGAAGTACACGGACCCCGTGCCTGGGCCCGTGTATACTCTGCAATTTGACATTTCGAAGAAAACAAAGACATGGACCCCGTGTAAGGGTCCGTGTCCGGGTCCGTGTACCTGCGATATAAGCAAACTCACGAAATTCAATACAAGTGCTGACTAACCTTCTAAACTCGATTGTACGGACTATGAACCGATACCTCGAGACCCTTCTTAGGATGCTACTACATTGAATCAAGCCTATATAATTGCTCCAAAACAACCACGCATCACAAGTACACAATAAACCCGTAAACACGATCTTTAACAACGAAAATGGTTTTCACGACTACTCCTACTTCCAAGTGCCTAACGACGCGAAAAGAAACGTCAACAACCATCCCAACGTCATTAAAAATGTACCTATATGCAGCAATGATCACCCGTCGATCTCCAACGAAGCCTGCAACATTAAAACTTCAAGAACATATCAATAACATATTTTCAGAAAACGCAGTTTGTGCAGTCCCACAAAAATGATCATAACTCACTCAATTTTTATTTAAAAATTTTGAATCTGATATCAAATTGAAGGTATCAAAAAGTTCTATGTTTCATATGTTGAAAGTTTTCTCAAAATCATGACCAAAAAATCGCCGTTTTGAAAAGAACAGTAAATCTCTAAAATTTAGATCTAAAAACGTTTCAAAATCGATCCAACATGTTTCTGCTCAAATTTCGTACATCACACATGGATTTTTATGCATAAAACAACGCTACACAAACTATGACATGATCGACGCAGAAAGAAATAGAGTATACGTGCCTTTTGAGGATTAAAAATACCGATACGACAACACTGAAGCGGAGATGGCGCGAGGATTGATCCGGAATGATTAGTGGCTCGTTTTCCTTGAAGAAAAGTCACGAAAATTTGCTGGAAATAGAGAGGAGTGGGGCGGCTGCTACTAGAGATAAGAACCCTTGGTTTTCTTTTCAAAAGATGAAAATGGGATACAAAGATATATGTGTGTGTGTGATATACGTGTATGTGTGTGTGTAAAAATGTGTGTGTGTGTGTGTGTTAGGATAGTAATTAGGGAATAAAAATTTGCTTAACTAAAATTTAACAACTAATTAAATGTTAATCAAACACTAACTTTACTACAAGTCCAATAATTAAAATAAAATGCACATGTACTAAATCTTTAAAAGTTTTAAAATTCTAAAATTCCTAAATAAATAATTTAGGCTTTGAAATACTAAAACTTAATAAATTATTTAAAAACGCCCCATTCTCAACTTAAAATAAAATACTGCATTAAAATTTTGCCAAAAACAGTCACCAGTCTTTTCCTCGATCCCGCCTCGAATAATCACCTGAAACATGAAACTCGAAAAACATTTTAACGTGCATCACATAAACATAAATAATGCATTTAAATAATTCTTGCACCGCAAAATTCATTTTCAAACTTGATTAAATAATTTAACAATTAAATTAATGCATGAGTTTTACGTGTACTGAATTTGGGCTCTACAATAACACCTTAAAATACACCCATAAAAATATTTTAGACGTAAACTTAAGCTCCTCGACTAAATTTCTAATTCGTTTTAAAATTTGAACCAAAGTCCCAGTTTTATCCCGAATCAACTCGAAACTCAACCAAAATTTATCAAACTTTAACCATAGCTTATTAGCACCTAACCAACCCTTTTTCAACCCAATTCATGCCATTTAGAACCCATAGAAAACACCTAGTAGGCTACTGAATCTTCTGCACTTATTCAAGAAAAACCCTAGTTTTAACAACTCCCAAGTGCCTTCGACCCTACGCCTTAACCAACGTGACCAGCCCCTAACAAACCATCCTAGGACCTAGACCGAACCCTTAGGACCCTACTGGATCGAGCCTAGTGATCCATGCACGCGCAGCCCTCAAACCCGTGGTCCTTCATGAATCACGCGGCCAAGCCTCATGCCTCCATCCCTTGTCCTTGCAGCAGCCTTCCCTCAACCCATCTAGGACCATATGGCAACCCTCTTAGGACCCTTGAACATGCCCCAACCGCAGCACGTAGCCACACCCTTCAAGAACCCAAAAGTAAAAACCCTAGTTCCTCTAAAAACCCAAACCAACATTCCCTCCTTCCTTGAACCATACCATGCCTAACTCATGCATATATCTAAGGACCCCTTAAACCCTCTGAAATCGACCTTATAACATCCCTAACCTAGCAGCCCCTTTGTGCATCAGCATCATGAATTATAAGGCATGAAAATCCAAGTTTTAATATATGTATGCCATAAAAACGAAAATAATATGATGCTTACTAGATTTTTCATGCAAGAACACATATTCACACGTAAAATGGTATGAACGATGAGAAAAGAAGGAATAAGGCGTGCTTTTGCATGATTCACGCACGAATATTCAAGTCTTGATGTGAGGGAATGTTGCCGGAGATACGGGGAATTTTTTCTGCGTTTTATCCTCCAAATCCACGTGAATTGGCTAGGTTTCGTGTAGGTGTGTGTTCATGTGGGGTGAGGAGATAAACCCCAGGTTTCTTAGGTGTTGTGTGCGAGATAGAAAATGTGGAGGCCTCTAAATACGTACTTGAAAATTTGCGGAAAATTTAAAAATTTTATTTTTAATAGATTAAAATGCCTCATTCATAAATAAATAACTGATAAAAGTTTAATCATTCTAAATAATAGCGGAAGTAATTGTTTGTTTGCAGAATAATGATTAAAATTTAATTCAATAACGATGAAAATATTTGAGCCAAAATATTAAATGCTAAAAATGAAGTCCTCGGGTTCCACTACTGCCGACCCAAGCTAGCTCACTGGTCCCCGTCCTCGGCCCCGACATCATCAGTACCTACAACAATCAAGTCTAGTGAGTCTAAAGACTCAGCATGCATATATCGTAAATAACAAATAATAATAATAAAATCGCATGCAAGGTGAAAATATCATGCCATGAGTAAATGTAATACGTGCATAACTGAACTGAAAATCGCATCATGAATAATTAATATTACGTGCATAACTGAACTGAAAGTAGTAAGTGAAATATTTTCTCCGTAGAGCCCTGTCATAAAATAGCGTGTAATAAATTTTTTGTTGAGAGTATGTTATACGCAAGTGGCCCCCTGAACTGCACTGAACTGCACTGACCGGTAACTGACGACCGGGTGAAATAATGTACGTCTGATCAGACTAATGCCACAGTATACTGGGTGGGACCGGTAAGTAGCCACCGAGATGAACTGAACTGAACCGGTAAGTGACCACCGGGTGAAGTAATAATAACAGCGAAGTGGCCCCAAGCAATATCACGTAAATCTCAAAAATGAATATTTTACATTTTTGCACGTAATATAATTAAATACAAAATTAAATACCCTGTATAAATTTTACCATAAGGGTTGGACCATTCTCAGGCTCGCTGCGACCTAATTATGTCATGAAAAATATGCAAATGATTTACTTGACCAAACTATGTAATTGAATCCAAAAACGAGACAATTACGCCCACTGACTTAGTATTTAATCATGACTCCGAGCCAACCCGAACCGACACCGAACCAACGTTTAGTCATGATTAAAATACTCTTAAAAATGATGAAATAATGCTCCTAAATTTACAGTACTCGAAATTTAGGGAATGGAGGCCAAAAACATGAAACGCTCTTTCGACAGTCATTTTGGCACATTGCACCGTAAATTCTCGTACGACCTCTAAAATGATCTTAATCACAAACGGCCAAAAACATGACCTTCCTAACTCAATGAGGCACTGTCCAGTCTAAGGTCATAGGCTAAAATCCAATCGAGAACCCAGAACTCGCCTCTGAACCGCCGCACGCTTGCTATCCAAATTACAGCAGCTGTGCCTTTGATTTCTTTGCGTTGTTTTCGAGGCTACCGGCCATTGGGGCTTGAACCACCAACCAGAACCTCGTACCAACATCCTAAGGAATGGTTTGGACCATGGCTAAGGGCCATAGGCCAGCCACAATCTGCAGCACACCAGAAATGCGACCACACTCCCCGCCGAGAGCACAAGCTGAACGCGTGGGGTGATTGGCTTTGCTTGTTGTCTCGCGTCGTTCCAGTGGCCATTTGATTGACCATGGCTTGATCTAGACATCAAGGTGTATGGTGTGAACCGTGGCTAAGGGCTAAAAAGCCAACCAAGATCCATACCACACCCAAAACCGAAAGTTACACATGCAGAAATAAAAGGGGTCGAAGGGCTGTTCTTGTTCTTTTATTTGAAAACCGATTCCATCATGGACCAAGCCACAAAAGGGCGACTTGGTCATGTCTTAGACATAGCAAGGAGGTGTTCTAACCATGGCTATAGCACATAGGGCAGCCAAGATCAGAACCATCAACCTTGACAGCAAAACCAAAAATCGAAGCACACTATGACACTAGAGGGGAGTTGCTGTCATTTCTGAATTTCCAGCGGGTGTGGGCTTGAACGAACGGACCAATATGATCCTAGCATGTCCTAGTACATGTCTAGATGGAGCCTTGGGAGCCTAGGGTCGAGCCAGCCTGAAAATATCAAATAATACCCAAAACCGTGAAGTAAAGAAGTGGCCGTAAAATTCTGCACATGATTTTCGAAAAGTGCTGATATGTATTTCGGTTTTCATGCAATTAAATCATGTACATGTGATGTTTAAAAATACATATATGGCTTGATTGAAAAGTAAAAGAAAACATATACATGCCTTGGTTTGTTTTGAAGGAAAAACAAACGAAACGACGACGCGGCGCGGAGGAGGTGGAGTGCTTCGCTTTTCTAACTTTTTCTCTCTATTTTTCTCTTGAACCTCACGATTTCTTGGCTGGGTTTTCTTCTGAATATGCTCTGAATTTCGAGATCGGGGGAGAGGGAAAAGTCTAGGGGAGAGAATGGGAAGTTTGCAAGATAAAAGGGAGGAATGAATCTTGCTATCTTAGTTATTGGTGAGATAATGGAAATGATTTGCTATTATTTGGTATCAAGGGATTTTTAGGGAATATTAGGAATGTGTTGGCCGATTATTCTAGTCTAGGTTCAAGGGCAAAATTGCTTAAATAAATTATTTTTTGGTGAATTAAGAGTTGGGAGAATATCTACCCAGAAAAGATTAAGGGAAAAATAATAAAGAATTGCATTGTCCAACTAATAAAAAATCTTTTAAAATAAAAGAGGGGCCGATTTTATTAGATAAAGTAGGGTACGAAATTGCTTAATTATTAATCAAATGAGGATTTAAAATTAAGAGATTATCTACCATGAAATGGATATGGAAAGGAATCAAAGTTGAGTTGTAAATCAAAACTAAATCCTTTGGAAATGGGGTGACCGAAAATTTGGATAAAGGGGAGGGAAAATATTTCTTAAATATTGTATTTTAAATCTTTAGGGTTTTATTTACTCATTAAATATTTTAGTGAATTAATTAATTGGTTTAGTTTAGTAATTATTTTGCATGAATGGCTAAATATTTAAATCTTAAAGGTAAATTTACTATCATGTTAAATTATAATTTCTTAATTAAAATAAGTCTAAATTAACTTATCTCAATTGGTCACATAATTTATTTTAGGCTTTTAATTAAATTATTGGGCATAAATAATTTATTTACTACTTATCTCAAGTTAATTAAATAAATCCCTAAACCTTCTTTTATTTTAAAATGTCTTATTATTTATCTTAAATAAATTCTAAGAATGTTTTCTTAATATTAAATTTTATCTCAATACTCCAACTCCAGTCCGGCTTCACTTATTTAACTGAAAAGGTAGTAATTAAACTACTGCATGAAATAAATAATTTAAAGAAAAGAATTTAAATACTCATGAAATCAAATAATTTTATATTTAAATATTGGAATTATGCATGGCTTATACGTAATCTGATTTACGGGTTCTACAGAAAAAATATCTCGTTTAAGAAAGCTTTCAAAAATAATAACCGAGCCTCCAAAAAGTCCTTGTTTTTGTCAAAAATCGATTATCGATTTGAAATACGACTCGTCATTTAAAAACACCTCAAAAGACATCATTTTCGAAAATCACACTTTAAATATACTATATTAAATAATTTAAAATAATCATTTAATAAAAAAAATATTTTCCCTTTAGAGTCCTCGATCTTCGTTCCTTGGTCGCGTCTAGAATAACCCTTGGAAACATATTTTTATGCATTCTAATAGAAAACCACATTTTAAACATGTAAACATGCCTACCAAATTTAATCAATGCAATTAAAACGATTTACTTAAGCATTTTTTATTTTCCTATATTTGCATGCACTTGGATTGCGTTATCATAATTTGGACCTTACTAAATTCTTCTAATATTAATACGAAACTAAAATCGAATGCTATTTTGCGTCACCATGGGTTCGACTGGTTTTTCCTCTTTTAACTAATTTATTGTATTCTGCTCGTTTTTTATTCTTACTATTTGCTTAATTGGCATTTAATATAGAATACAAGAATAATGGCTGTTAACGGCTTGTTAACATACGTGATTTTTTTTACATGCAAGCGGTAGTTCTGTATAGAAGAAAACTTGTATATTCAAACTGATCGATCAATGCTAGATAAAGGTGTTCGAGTAGGAGTTAGCGAGCCAACTTGTGGTTTAGACTTTATTAACTTTTGTGTAAGAACAATATTTTTTTAATAGTATTTTACGATTTTATCTAATTATGATATCTAATTTATGTGTATACTCATGCAAGTTGCATAAATAAAGTACTTGAATATTATATAGTACGCAACCTAGTTAATGAAATTCATTAGGATGTGTAAATTTTGAATTCGTTACTATTCTATTCAGCTACATAAAATAATGATAAAATTCGCTCGAGCTCGAGACTAGCAAATATGATATTAGCGTTTGCCATGTTCCATTTGTGTGGGCATGGATATGTCAAATCATACAGATGTGTGATCATATGATGATTGTACTGAACAACCATCACTCGGACTTTTCAAGTATTTATCACTTATCGAGTGGGTCTGCGATTATGGTTTTACACCATTATTCCATTGACCCGAGACAACATAGATGTTGTACGGTCCAAAATGCGATTACGTAATCCAACTGCATGCAAATCGAGACTTGACCGAGGAACGGAGAATGGTGACTTTTTAAAAGAAATTTTTTTTATTAAATAATTATTTTTAGTTATTTAATATATGATATAATTAATGTGTAAATTTTGAAAATAATGTCTTTTGAGATATTTTTACATGTCGATCGAGTCATATTTTAAGTCGGTATCGATTTTCGATCAAAATAAGAACTTTTTGGAGGCTCGGATAATATTTTCGAAAACTTTCCTAAACAATATATTTTTCCTACGCACTAATGAGCCTATTATACTAGGACTATTGGGCCTAGATGCCTACTAAGTATTCATATCAAAAGTTTTGCCTCCCAAGCATATTTTCTCCACAAATCTCACATTTAAAAAAAGATAAAACTAGGGCTCTCTTCCCTAGCATAAGCCACACACACTCTCACGTCCAGAGGCTGTCTCATGCTGGTTTTGAAGGTAAAATCATAGCAAAGGGTTCTCCATCCCTCCGGCAATGCTCCTGCGTGTATAGACTCGAATATTCGTGCGTGAATCATGCAAAGGCATGCCTTAAACCTTTGTTTTCTCATCATTCAAGCCATATTATGTGTGAATCCATATTCTTGCATGAAAAAATCTGATATCATGATATTATTTTCGTTTTTATGGTATATGCATAGAAAATCTTGGATTTCTTATAACTCATGCTTTTGATATTGCAAAAAGGGTTACCAGGTTAAGGATGGTATGGGCATGAAGAGCTAGAAGGGTCGTGTCGTGGTCCTATACGGGTTGAGTCGTGCCTGGTTCGTGGGCAAGTGCTGGAACCAAGCAGCTTGGCCGCGTGAGATCACCACATGGACATGGTTTGGGAATAATGTGCATCGATCGGTGCAGAGCAGTATGTTGGTCTTAGGCTAAGTCGTTGTAGCGGCATTACCCAATCCACTACTAAACAGACTAATAAACATGTAACTTTAAACTTGAAGGATCGTTTGTGCTAGCACATTCGAAGATGCTTCAAACAAAATATTTTCCAATGAGCTGCAATAGCTCGTGTTCCAAAAATGTTAACACCGATGAATTAAATCGACTTCAGTTTAAAATCAAGCGGAAAAAACTCGAAGTAATCCTTCGTGAAGAAAGCTGCTAATATTTGAAAACATTTTAACTTATGTAAAATGAATAACTGAAAAGCAAGTGATCAGTTTTCGCATATATCAATTCCGTTATAGTAAGAACTGAACTGACGGATGATCTAACTGATCAAGTCAATTTGAAAATAATAGTTAATCAGTTAAGTACACAAGATATTTTTATGGATGTTCAGAGACTTCAACTGCTCCTACGTCACATCTTCTACCACCTCCGGTAGGATCCACTAGAAGAATTCGATTTATACAACTACTTGTACAAACCCACCTAACTTAGGACTTACACTATTGCCTAACTGAACTCCTAGTCGAGACTGAAGGCAGCATCTTCCAGCCAACACTACTTTAACGTCTATGTGTCAAAGACTACATACACAAGTTTAATGCCTTTGTGAAACACTATATTTTGATTCGTGGTGGTGTGTGTTCATGTGTGAGAACTGAACAATGAATACATCAAAAGATGTTCTCACACATTGAGAGAAATGAATTATAAAATAAGCTGATAATACGATGAAGTATCCCTCTAGGCTGGATGCTTCTTGAAAGTAGATAGGCACATAAGCATGCCCTTTTCTTTTTACCACACTCTCTCTGGTTGTGTTTTCTCCTTTCCGTCTCCACCGATCTTCTCTTTATATAGGCGGAAAACTGAACGTACAGTGAGACTCAATAATTATATCCGTTGCATCTTGAATTTGTTCCTTGGACTTTGTGTCTCGACTTTTTGACTGCTCTTCTGGAACGTTTGTCTTTAATGCTCTGATGCAACGTTCATCATTGTCATTTGACTGGAAAATTGATTTGTACCTTTGTGCGTAGCTGGAATCCACTTGAATGAGTTTGTCATGTTCTTCAACTGAAAGATTCTAACTGATGGTTCGAACTAGTCAGCTGAACCGAGCTTCAGTTGGGCTGGCAAAATCAGTTGACTCGTCAGTTGAACTGATTTCGCTCTTCTTCAGTTGAACTGATCAACTGGGTTCTTCATCAGTTGAACACTTCTTCAGCTGGCTAGGATTCTGAGGTTCTCCTGCTGAAATATCTATCAGCTGGACAATCAGCGGAACTGCTCATTTGACTTATTAGTTAGTCTGATTCAGTTTGTGTAATCAGTTGGGTCTTCAATTTGCGATTTAGACAACTCATAACTGATCCTAGCTTCTGCACACTAAGGTAAATCATTAGTAACAAAATAACAAGTTTTGTTAACATCAAAATCAAGATTGCGAAATTGTGAAAAGTTCCAACAATCTCCCCTTTTTTGATGATCACAAAACTCGAGCAGTTAAAGCAGTAAACACGAATTAAAACACTTTTTAAAACTATTAAGGTTCGAGGGTTAGTACATTTAAACAACGTTAAAAGTTCCCCCTCAACAACTGAATTTAAAAATAGGTTAAAAGACAATTTTTCAGTTTGAGGATAAAAGAAAACTCCTTCTCAAACACTGAATTTAAAAACTCGTATTTGAAAAGTAATTATCTAAGCATCCATTCAGAGATTATAATCATTGAAGCAATGTAGACAAGAAATCTGAAAATATCCATTCAGTCACGACGAACACAAATGGATAAACATGATGTTTATATAATCAAATAAACTTCCTTTTATTTTACATTTGAGTAAATACATCAGTTGTAAGGAAAATTTCTACTACAATAGCATATTTTAAATAACATCAGGTATCAGTCAGTTTATGTAAGAAAGAACTGGATATACCAACAACTGGTTGCCTTGACTGTTTGAAATGCTACACTGGTCATGAGTTCAATTTGTAGAGAAACGAGCTAATTTTCCTTGAACTTGATTTCTTTGCTAGCTAACTGGTCGAGCAGACTCAAATTAACTCAACTGATTCTGAACCGCATTGATCTGATATATCAATGAAGCGGCATTATACTGTTGGTGATTAATCTCCATTTTAATCATCCAACATCCCAGCAAGGCTAAGCTTCGTTTGTTTGTCAGCTGAATTAGTAAGCTTGTGACTGAAATCTTGTTCACTGAACAACTTAGCTGTGCATCTTGACAGATGAAGCTCAGGACCCTGCAGGCTGATTAAAACCCCAAAGCTCTGAGTCAAGAGAAGTAGAGACAATTTTAGTTGCAGAGCCAATCCTCTCAACCCTTCCCAATGAGCGTTAGATAAACATTTTAAATTGTTTTGAAAATAATATGAAATATTTTTAAATAGCTTTTAACACTATTTTAAAGTAACAAATTTTAAAACACAGTTTTCTTCAAATGTTTTTCTTAGAACAACTAGCTTTGATACCAATTGAAGGATCGTTTGTGCTAGCACCTTCGAAGATGCTTCAAACAAAATACTCCAATGAGCTGCAATAGCTCGTGTTCTAAGAATTTTAACACCGATGAATTAAATCGAGTTTTGTTTAAAACCAAGCGGAAGAAACTCGAAGTAATCCTTCGTGAAAAAATCTATTAATATTTGAAAATATTTTAACTTATGTAAACTGAATAACCGAAAAGCAAGTGATCAGTTGTCGCATATATCAGTTCAGTTATAGTAAGAACTGAACTGACAAATGTTCTGACTGATCAAGTCAATTTGAAAATAATAGTTAATCAGTTAAGTACACAAGATATGGTTATGGATGTTCGGAGACTTCAACTGCTCCTACGTCACCCTTTCTACCACCTCGGGTAGGATCCACTAGAAGAATTTGATTTATACAACTACTTGTACAAACCCACCCAGCTTAGGACTTACACTACTGCCTAATTGAACTCTTAGTCTAGACTGAAGGCATCACCTTTCAGCCAACAGTTATTTAAAATCTATGTGTCAAAGACTACATACACAAGTTTAATATCTTTGTAAAAGACTATATTTTGAGTGGTGGTGGTGCGTGTTCATGTGTTAGAACTGAACAATGAATACACCAAAAGGTGTTCTCACACACTGAGGGAAGTGATCTTCTAAACTAAGCGGATAATACGATGAAGTATCCCTCTAGGCTGAATGTTTCTTGAAAGCAGATAGACAAATAAGCGTGCCCTTTTTTTTTTTTTACCACACTCTCTCTAGTTGTGTCTTCTCTTTTCTGTCTCCACTAATCTTCTCTTTATATAGGCGGCAAACTGAACGCATAGTGAGACTCAATAATTGTATCTGTTGCATCTTGAATTTGTTCCTTGGACTTTGTGTCTTGACTTTTCGACTGCTCTTCTGGAACGTTTGCCTTTAATGCTCTGATGCAACGTTCATTATTCTCCTTTCCTTTGACTAGACAATTGTTTTGTACCTTTGTGCATAGCTGGAATCAACTTGAATGAGTTTGTCTTGTTCTTCAACTTAAAGATTCTAACTGATGTTCCGAACAAGTCAGCTGAACTGATCTTCAGTTGGGCTGGCAAAATCAGTTGACTCGTCAGTTGAACTGATTTCGCTCTTGTTCAGTTGAACTGATCAGTTGGGCTCTTTATCAGTTAAACACTCTTTCGGCTGGCCAGGCTTCTGAGGTTCTCCTGCTGAACTACCTATCAGCTGGACAATCAGCTGAACCGCTCATTTGACATATCAGTTAGTCTGTTTCAATTTTTACGATCAGTTGGGTCTTCAGTTTGCGATTTAGACAACTCATAACTGATACTAGCTTCTGCACACTAAGGTAAATCATTAGTAACAAAATAACAAGTTTTGTTAACATCAAAATCAAGATTGTGAAATTGTTGAAAAGTTCCAACAAAACTTAATAGCAACAATCAAACAACGGAAACCAAATGACTTTATCATCTTATAACCCAAACGAAAACATAACAATAACAGCAGTCTTAAACATTAATACAATCATATAAAAAACATAACTCTGAACGAGAAAACGATAAACCACATAAAACCTCCACTGGATCACCACCGAAAACCGCTTCACGATGGTATCAATGTATGTGGACTGGGTGAGACCAAACAATCTTCTTGATCTGTCTCTATAGATCTGTATTCTCAATACAAAAGATGCTTCACCCAAGTCTTGCATCGAGAACTTACTCGCTAACCATATTTTAGTTGATTGCAACATCCCTACATCATTTCCAATGAGTAGAATGTCATCAACATAAAGCACCAGGAATGTCACAGCACTCCCACTGACCTTCTTATACACATAGGGTTTCTCAGGATTCTTAGTAAAACCAAACTCTTTGATTGTACTGTAGAATCCGAGGTTCCAACTCCTAGATGTCTGCTTTAGACCATAAATAGATCTCTGAAGTTTGCACACCATATGCTCACTTCCGATAGATGTAAACCCTTCAGGTTGAAACATGTAAATCTCTTCCTTAATACCCCCATTAAGAAAGGTTGTCTTGATGTAGAACCCGATAAATAAGATTATGTATAAGCCATGCATAATTAATATTATTTAAATTAAAAATGATTTTTTTTTACATATGAAGGGTTTAAGTAATTTTAAAATTTGTGAAGTCATGATTATTTATTTTAATCGCAGGAGTTTAGTTTTTATCCTTTCTTATAAATACGAGATGCCGGACTGGAGTTGGAGGATTGAGATAAAATTTATAATAAGAAAATTCTCCTAAATTTAATTTAAGCCAATGAATAATTTATTTTAATGCTAAATAATGTTTTAAGATTTATTAAGTTGATTGGAGTTAAGTTATTAATTAAGTTCTCCCATGTCCAATATTTAATTAAATGCCTAAATTAAAATGGGTGACCAATTGGGATAAATTAATCTAGGTCTAATTTATTCAAGAAATTATAACCTAACATTTTAATAATTAATTCTATAGACCAAGCCATGCCATGCAAGAAAATTATTACCCTAATTTAATTTACTAACTTACTAAAATACATAATGGAAGTTTAAAACTTTAAGGACTTAAATTACAAGATTTACAACAATATTTTACCTTACAATTGCTAGTAAATTTCGGCCCCCTTAGATCAATTCATATATGTTTGGCAACTCTCCATTTTAACTACCCTTCCATAACCCTTCATGTTATATTAATTCCCTCACCTTTAAATCACCTATAATTAATAATTTAAGCATCATTATGCACCTAATCAAACCACTAATCTAGCCTACCAATCCCACAATTTTCGAGCAGCAAGAAGGAAGGAAACAATTCTTGTGTCATTCAAATCCCTCACTTGTATCTCCTACCTTAATGCATTCCTTGACACATTTATCACCTCTAGTAGACTTCACCTTCATTACCTAGCACCCCTACACCCCCTACCTTCGAAAATATTAGAAGAAAAGAGCTGCTAGAATCGTGAACCAACAGCAGAAAAACAAGAAAGAAATACAACTCCGTCTCCGCCGCGCCGTGTTCGTCGTATTGCTTTGTTTTATACAAAACAAATTTCCAGACATGTATATATTGTTTATTTTCTCTTCAATCAAGTCCTATATATATTTTTAAATCATTATATGTTCTTGATTCATGAAACAAACGAATTTGACAGAAACATTTCAGAAAAATCTGTACAAGCCTTCTCGGCCTTATGCTTGTTGCCTCACGGTTGAGTTGTTTTGATTGGCTACACGGAGTTGTTCCGTTCCAGGCACTCAAGGCTTCATCTAGGCATGATTTAGAGGGTGTTAGGTTCATTAGTTCAAGCCCATACACGCAGGATGAAGGTTTGACGGCAAGAAGTCCTAGAACTACAGATTTGGCACATGATTTGCTGTTCGGCCGTCTAAGGTGAAGGTTCGAATCTTGGTTGGCCCAGGGCCTATAACCATGGTTAGAACGCTCCCTTAGCATGTCTTGGACGTGACCAAGACAACCTTTCAAGGCTTGGTTCACGGGTACTTCGAAATTTTTAAACCACAACACAAGTGCCCCTCGGTTTTTCATTTCTGGTTTGGGTGAGTGAGTTCGGTTTTGGGGTGTTTGGGTGGATGGTGGTTGGCTTATAGCCCATAGCCATGGTTCATACAACACTTCATCAAGTCTAGATTGAGCCCTGGTTGAGAATATGGCCACTGGAACGATACAAGACAGTAAAAACGGATCAACACATCACACTATGCAGAAAGTGATGTTCTCGGGCGAAGCTTTAGATTGTCATAGGTGTTTGCTTTGATTGTGGTTGGCTTTTAGCCCTTAGCCATGGTTCAAGCCACACCTTAGGACGTTGGTAAGAGTGTTCATGATTTTGGCCTCCATGCATAATTTTCGTGTATTACAGCCCTATGGTCATGTTTTCCAGTATTTTAATCATGGCTAAATGATGGTTCGATGTTGGTTCGGGTTGGTACGAAGCCATGATTGAATACTAAATTTGTTGGGCGAAATTGTCCCGTTTTTGGGTTCAATTACGAGGTTTTGGTCAGGTTAAGTTTATTTGCATGTTCTCGTGTTAGGATTAGGATGCAGCGAACCTGGGAACGATCCAACCCATTCGGTAAAATAAAACAGAATATTTAATTATATTACGTGCATAAAAATATAAAAGTTTATTTTTGAGATATATACGATATGTCTTGTGGCCACTTCATGCTTATGGGATGTAGCTTATGGGATTTTACTTCACCCGGTGACCTACGACCGGTTCATGTTCGTGTATGGGTACGGATATCCAGTCCAAGGGTTGTGATGATCCCTACCGCCCAGTATACTGTGGTTAGGTCTGATCAGACGATTCACGATTCATGTTATGTTACGTTATGTTATGGGCCACTTGCGTAGAACATATTCTCAACAGAAAATTATGATATTCTATTTTATGACAGGGCTCTATCGAGCAAACATNTAAATAAACTGAAGCATGAGGTCCTTGGGTTCCTACTACTGCCGACCCAAGCTAGCTCACTGGTCTCCGCCCTCGGTCTTGACCTCATCAGTACCTATAACAATCAAGTCTAGTGAGTCNTCTGTTATTTTTAACATTAAACCTTTCTATCAAATTTATTTTATGAATGAGGCATGTTATTTATTTTTAATAAGAATAATTTTAAATTATTCCGTAAATTTTCAAATACGAAATACGGGCCTCTACAGTATTGACTTTCAAGGCGCGATTGGTGGCAAAAAGATATACTCAAAGACAAGGAGTTGACTTTGAGGAAACCAATTCTCCAGTTGCAATTTTCAAGTCTATAAGGATATTACTAGCCATAGCTGCATGGTATGACTATGAGATATGGTAGATGGATGTCAAGTGTAGAGGCCCGTATTTCGTATTCATAATTTTTGCAGAATTATTAAAATTTTTTCTATTTAAATAAATAACGTGCATCATTTATAAAATAAACTGATAAATAGATTGAACTTAAAAGTAACAGTGGAAGTAAATATTGTGTTCAAAACCACAACTTAAACATAAAAAGTAAATGATGAAATGTGAGGTCCTCGGGTTCCTACTACTGCTGACCCAAGCTAGCTCACTGGTCCCCGTCCTCAGTCCCGACCTCATCAGTACCTACAACAATCAAGTCTAGTGAGTCTAAAGACTCAACATGCATATATTGTAAATAACGAGTAAATACATCATAAGATCGCATGCAACAAAAAATATCGTATCGTAAAGCGCAAGGTGAAAATCGTGTCATGGGTAAATATAATTACGTGCATATCTAATAATCTTACGTAAAAGATTTGCTCGATAGAGCCCTGTCATAAAATATCATGCTGAGATTTTTCTAGTAGAGATAATGTTTCTACACAAGTGGCCCATAACATAACATGAACGTCTGATCAGCCTAAACCACAGTATACTGAGCGGTATAGATCACCACAGCCCTTGGACTGGATGTCCGTACCCATATATGAATATAAACCAGTTGTAAGTCACCAGGTAGAGATCCCATAATTGTGAGGTGGCCACAAGACATATCGCATATATCTCAAAAGTAAACATTTTATATTTTATGCACGTAATATATTTATAACCATGTTTCTACCGAGTGAGTTGGATTGTTCTGAGGCTTGCCGCGACCTAATTCTAATATGAGACACATGAAAATAATTACAACTTGGCAGAAACTTGATATCCGACCCAAAAACGAGACAAACGCGACCAACAAACTAATTTTCCAACCATGACCCCGTACCAACCCGAACCAACATCGAACCATCATTTATTCATGATTAAAATACACCTAACATGATGAAATAATAACCCTAAGAATTGTAATCCACGAAAATTAGTGAATGGAGGCCAAAATCTTGAAACGCTATTTCGATAGTCACTTTGGCACATTGCACCGTAAATTCTCGTACGACCTCTAAAATTAACCGAATAACAAACGACCAAAAACTTGACCTTCCTAACTCAGTAAGGTACTGTCCAGTCCAAGGCGAGAGGCTAAAAGCCAACCAAGAACTCGAACCACACCTCTGAACCAAACCCCAAGCCGCTGTCCAATTACAGCCACAGCGCTTGTGCTTGCATTGCTTCGTTTACGAGGCTATTGGCCATTGGGGCTTGAACCACCGACCAGAACCTCTTACCAACATCCTAAGATATGGTTTGAACCATGGCTAAGGGACTTAGGCTAGCCACAATCCAAGCCACACCCGAAACAACCCACCGCTTGAAACCAAGAACAAATACTGAACGCGTGGGTTGTTGCTTCATCTTGCTGTCATGTATCATTCCATTGGCCATGTGATTGACCATGGCATGATCTAGAAATCATGAGGTATTGTATGAACCATGGCTAAGGGCTAGAAGCCAACCAAGATCCACCCAACACCCCAAGACCGAAACTCACACACCCAAAACAGAAAATGAAACCAAGGGACAATTGTGTTGTTACGTTTTAAAAACGAGGGGATCATGAACCAAGCCATGAAAGGTCATCTTGGTCGTGTCCTAGACATGATAAGGAAGGGTTCAAACCATGGTTACAGGCCCGAAAACCAACCAAGATTCGAACCTCACCTTAAACAACCAAACTGAAATTTTGAGACTCAAACTCGCAACTATGGGGAGTTGCTGTCAAGCCTTGCTTCCTGAGTGCATGGGGCTTGAACTAATGGACCAACATGACTCCAATACACCCTAGTACGTGCCTAGAGGCAGCCTTGCACGCCTGGAACTGAGTCAACCCCTGAAATCACAAAAACAATCCAACCCGTGAAGCACAAGTGGGAGCCGAAAAATCTGTGCAGATTTTTCGAAAGTTGCTGTCATTTTTTCGGTTTTTCTTCATGATTTATGATCACAACATGGTTTAAAAATATGTATAAGAATTGATTGAAGAGAAAAGAATAACATATACATGCCTTGGATTTGTTTAAAATGAAAACAAATCGATTACGACGACACGGCACGGAGGAGACGGAGTTGCTTTACTTTCTTGTTTTCTCTCTTGTTTTTCTCTCATGAACTCACGATTTTCTCTAGCTGAAGGACACTGAAATTTTGATAATGGGAAGTGGGAGGGAAGGCTAGGAAAATAAATGGGAGGTTGCAAGATAAAAAGGAGAAAATAATCTTGCTATCTTTTTAGTTTGAGAGATAAGGAATGTTAATGATATCAATGGATTTGAGGGGTATTTTGAAGGGATGAGAGGGCCGAATCTTGCTTAACAAAATAAGGGAGAATATTGCTTATTTGCTAATTATTGGTGATTAGAATTGAGGGAATTATCTTCCAAGAAAAGATAAGGAAATGAATTAAAAAGGGTGAGTTGACAAACTTAATCAAATCTATCAAGGAGGTGGCCGAAATTATCCTTCAAAATAAGGTAGAAAAATTGCTTAATTATTAATTATTGGTGAATTAACTTGAAGGGATTAATCTACCAAGAATGGATAAGGAAAAGAATCAAAGAAAATGAGTTGTCAAACTTTTAAATCCTTTGAAGTGGGATGGCCGAAAATTCTATTAAAATGGGGTGAAAATATTACTTAAATCTTGTATTTTAAATATTTAAAGTTTTATCTACCCATTAAGTATTTTAGTGAATTAAATAATTAATTTAGGATAGTGATTATCTTGCATGCATGACTAATTTTTAATTTAAATTTACTAACATGTTAAGTTACAATTTCTTAAATAAAATAAGCCTAGATTAACTTATCTCAATTGGTCACATATTTTAATTTAGGCTTTTAATTAAGATATTGGACATAGAAGAATTTATTTACTACTTAACTCTAATTAATTAATTAAATTCTTAAACATTCTTTTACATTAAAATAAATTATCCTCTATCATTAATAAATTCTAGGAATATTTTCTTATCATTAAATTTTTATCTTAATACTCCAACTTCAGTCCGGCCTCACTTATTTAACTGAAAAGATAAAACTAAACTTATGCGATTTAAAATAAATAATCATGACTATCAAATTTAAAAATGCTTTAAATAATAAAGAAAACATTTTTAATTTAAAATACTAGAAATTATGCATGACTTATACGTAGTGTGATTTAACGGGTTCTACAAATACCTTCCCATCCGCCCCAAGTTTCTTCTTGTAAATCCATTTACACCTTATGGGAACAGTTCCCTCAGGTGGATCCACAAGATTCCACGCATGGTTCGAATGCTTGGAATTCATCTCAGATTCCATAGCTTCAAGCCATTTGGATGAATCGACATCAGATAACGACTCCTTGAAGGTCCTTGGATCACATCCATGGTTAGGCTCATCATGGCCCTCTTCAAAAAGCAAACCATACCTCATAGGTGGTCTCGAGATTCTCTCGGATCTTCTAGGAGCTTATATCTCCTCTCTTGGCTCTTTAGGTGTGGGTTCTACAATTGTGGGTGTCTCTCGAACCTCTTCGAGTTTTATCATCTCCATTTTCTATCCAATAGAAATTATTTTTCCAAAAATGTTGCATTCTTAGAAACAAACACCTTTGTTTCTTGGGGATGATAGAAATAATATCCAACTGAATTCTTTGGATATCCCACAAAGTAACATAAAATGGATCGACTATCCAATTTATCTCCCATTGCCTTTTTCACATAAGCAGGACATCCCCATATTCAAAGATAAGAATATTTGGGAGGCTTACCCATCCATATCTCATATGGTTTCTTATCAACTGCCTTTGAATGGACATTGTTCAACAACAGTGTCGCTATCTGAAGCGAATATCCCCAAAAGGATGAAGGCAACTCCATGAACCCCATCATAGACCGAACCATGTCCATCAAAGTCCGGTTACGACACTCTGAAACACCATTCACCTGTGGTGTAGCAGGAGGAGTCCACTACGAGAGAATCCCATTCTCCCTAAGATACTCTTGGAACTCGGCACTCAAGTACTCACCACCTCGATCCGATCGAAGTGACTTGATGCTTCGTCTCAATTTTTTCTCTGCTTCACTTCTGAATTCTTCGAACCTTTCAAAGGCTTCAGATTTGTATTTCATCAAATACACATACCCATAACTCTAAAAGTCATCGGTAAAGGTGATGAAGTAGGCATGTCCATGCTTAGTGGTGATGCTAAGCGGACCGCACACATCGGTATAGATCAAATCCAATAACCATTTGGCTCGCTCCACATGGCCCTTAAAGGGAATTTTCGTCATCTTTCCTTTTAGACAGGATTCACAAGTTGGGAGAGAATTAATATCGGACATATCAAACATGCCCACTCCCACTAACTAGCTTGTACATCATTCTTAGGGAAATATGTCCTAATCGAGCATGTCATAATTGTGCCGTATTATGAGTAATGACATGCCGTATTATGAGTATCTTGCTTTTTCTTGTTTGTTGTTGTTATTGCTTGGACATTGTTTAGTGGAATATCTTTCAATTTTAAGTTATAGAGATCGTTTTCAAGTTCTCCAGTATCTATTAAACATTCATTCTTGTAAATGTTGCAAACACGTTTGCTAAATAAACAAGAATATCCATCTTTATCAAGCATAGAAATGGAAACAATGTTTTTCACCAACTCAGGTACAAACAAAACATCTCTCAAAATCAACTTAAAATCATTGTTCAATAACAAGTAAACATCTCCCACGCCCTTCGCAGCAACCCTTGCTCCATTGCCCATCCTCAAGAAGGTCTCACCTTCCCTGAGCCTCATACTTCTTCCCATCGCCTGAAAATCATTATAGAGATGTGAGCCACAGCCAGTATCCAATACCCAAGAAGTAGAGTTAATTGAAATGTTTACTTCAATATAGAACATACCGTTTCCAGAACTCTTCTGGGCAAGATATTCTTTGCAGTTACGCCTCCAATGTCCAGGCTTCTTGCAATGATGACATACATCAGCAGTCTTGTCAGCCTTAACTGGCGTGCGTTGCTGCCACAACATGATTCGGAGCTTGTCTCTTCAAGGGCACATTCTTCTTGGACGTTGGAAAGAACGCTTCTTTCCCTTCCCATTTGGACTAGTCTTCGCACCAGATGAAGAACCCACATAAAGAACCGACTTCTTTTTCTTGATGGTAGCTTCAAACATAAAAAGCATGTTCACCAACTCCTCAAGAGTAGGCTCCAGCTTGTTCATGATGAAATTCACCACAAAAGGATCAAATGAGCTAGGCCGCGACAAGAGCAACACGTCAGTGGTCAACTCCAAAGGCAACATAAGATCCATGCCAACGAGCTTGTCCACGAGCCCAATCATCTTTAGGCCATGCTCATGGACCGAGGCCCTATCTCGCATGCGCAAAGTGATCAGCTCCTTGATGGTAGCATGCCTAAGAGGTCGAGTCTGCTCACCAAAGAGCTCATTGGGATGCAAATGAATGTCAGCAGCACTTTTTGCATCCTCAAAACGCCTCTGCAGCTCATCATTCATAGAAGTCTGCATATAAAACTTCGCTCGCAAGTCATGCTCACACCAGTCCTTGTAGGTCTGCAATTCCTCAGGAGTGCAGCTAGTCAGAGCCTCAACAGGGGGGACTCAGTCAGTGTATATGCTATCCTTTCCGAATTCAAGACGATTTTCAGGTTTCTTAGCCAATTGAGATAATTAGGTCCAGTTAAAATGTGTTTTTCGAGTATTGCAGATAATGGATTTGGAATTTAAGACATTGTCAAATTTGTATTGAAAAATAAAACAGATAAATGTTAATGACTATTTTAAAATATTTAGTAAGATATAAAGTATGGACTTTTACTTCATAAATATTTCCTCCCAGGGTTTTGACATCTTTCACTACCCTCTAGTGAAAACGGGAAACTCCTTTCCTCAGTAGGTACGTAAGGTTCAATTAGCAAATTATGATTTTGAATAATATCAGCCAATAATAATTCCTAAAAGGTAGTTTCCAATTGCATCTCCATGCAACCCTCTACGTAAACTTTTGTCTCACGATTGATTAGGACCCAATAATATGACGTCGTTAATCTTTACGTGTCAAGCCTTACCCATCGATGTTGAACCTTAATGGACGGTCTCGATGAGTTCTCTCAATAATATGAGCCGAAATCATGGGAGTTCCACGTAGTTCACATCACAATGTCAATGGATGTCACAGCTTTCCGGTGTCCAGGGCCCCCCAATAATATGAGCCGAGCCCCGAACACGGGTAGCGTTAATCATACACCCATTGTCGATGGCAGACATGGAAATTATAAACACCTTTATAATTTCCCTTCGGGCTTGATATTAATTTTGAATCTTATTCAAAATGAGGGTTTTTAATTTTGAAAGGTCTCTTCATTAATTTTATTTAAAAGCTCGCCAAGTTTGATCGTATGTTTGCCGTATTCATGCAACTTAGTTATTATCATAATAATAACGCGCATACTCATTATTTATAACATATCATGCATATATAATAAACAATAAACTAAACAAGGATGATCAATCGCCCCAAAACTAATGGCCCGTGTGAGCTAAACAAGGGCCTAGGTCCAATCCTAGGGAAATGCATGGGATGCAAATGCAACTATTACATAAGCATCCAATATTTACATGTCTTCGATCTTAATAATCATCAAGGCCACCATCTTCTAATCTTGATCTTCCACTATACTAATATTTACAATTATATATCCATCTCAAATAGGGATACATCTCATGGGGTGGGAAAGGGCCATAATCAAGCCCACTTGAAAATTGATAATTATTACAATCATTCAACACAAAATATCCTAGCATACACCTAGCAAATTGGGCTTGGGCTTTTGATCATCTTTCATGCATAATATCACATATCATACACCATCAATAATTTATCACAATAATCATTTGATCAAATATTATATATCTTGATCAAATCACTAACCGCCACGATTATAAACTAAATTAACAAAGTATAAAAACACCCTTGTCTACTTTCTAATTAATTTATTTATAACCGAATTTCTTGTAAATCACCATTTACTATAAATAATTAAAGTCCAACTTCAATTATTTATTTTATGAGAAAATATGTACAACTTTTGTAAATTTAATCTTAAGGGCCCAAAAAATTATTTTTCACCAAAAATATTTTGGCTCATTTAAATTTCACAAATATGTTAGCCATCTAACGGCCCAACAACTTCAAGGCCCATGACACTTTGATAATCTAAAACACTTTTTGAAACCCTAGTCTTCATCGCCGTCGCCGAATTCCGGCCAACACAAAAAAAAAAATTTTGAAAGGGGGGTTCGGGCAGTCCCTCGGGCTGCCCTTGCTGCTCGAAATGGGCAGCCCACGGGCTTTTGTTGCAAAAATTTATCTCATGTGGTTAGAAATTGACCTCAATATAATATCATGTATATGCTACACAAAATAGTAACCATAGCTCTGATACCACTTGAAAGGAGATCGATTAAGGTGCTTGCTTGGGCAACAGATGTTTCAAAAATATTTTTCATACAAGAAAAACAAGCACCCTAAACTATAGTGTGTAGCAAATACAATAAAACACACAAATGTCATACGTAGGGTCTTTTAGAAAATTACCTATCACAAGGATTGATGTTGGCTCCAACTTAGTTGTCAAACAACTAAGCTCTTGAAAGGATGACAATCTACAAGCTTCTCCTTGAGCACTCCTTGCTCAAAATCAAGCCCACCACCAACAAGCTAAATCCACCTTACACTTGTACTAGAAAATGTAAGGCATTTTTCTTTGATAAGTATGTGCTTTCATCAACAAATTGAAGAAGCAAATGAGAGGAATTTTTGAATAAAAATTTCGGCCAAGGGGTTGCAAGGAGGAGAAAAGAGAGAGTTTTTTTTGGTGCTTGAAAAAGTTAAAGTAAAAAAGTTGCATGTGCATGTCATTCTATTAACTCAAAAGTTGCATCCAACCCTTCACCTCCCAAGCATGCAATTCTATTTGGGCTTGTAACAATTACAAAGTTTATTGACTTTTATTTAAATGTTTCAAACTTATTTGATATCAATTAAACTTTACTTGATTTTAATCAAGCCCACTAGTTTGAATAATTATTTCCTATTGGGCTGTACAAGACCCAATATTGTTTAATTAATTCAACACTTGAATTAATTTAATTATTTGAACTCCACTAGGCCCATTATTGTTTAATTAATTCAACATTTGAATTAATTTAATTTAGTCCATAATAATGTTTATGAAAATCACATTTTTCAAATACATTGTTTGTTTGGCCAACTTTTAATTTACGAAAACTTCCATAAATTAAAAGTTACATTCTCAATAATCTTATTATAGAAGTCATACTTGTATTTTGTTTACGCTTATAAACTCCTTTATAAGCCATTCAACACATTGAACTATTTTACTTCTAAACGGGATATAGAAAGTTATCAGTTGTGTGTGGTCGAGCAAAACTTGCACTGTGAAATCCTTAATAAAAATATGGTTTTGTATGCTCAAATTTAATCGCAAGTGCACGATGTCAAGTAATAGTATAATGTACGCGAGTACGAGTATCGTTCCACTGAAGACTGTATTTAACAATTATTATTTTCAGTTATTGAACATTTAGCAACGGAAATTGATTTGATTGTTTTACACTACTGTTCTTAAACAAGAAATGCAAATAAAAAGATTCAATAAATGCTAAACGAAGATAATATCTAAAATGGTTGATTAAGATTCAATGAAAAGACGGATTTGTGGGGAATATCGGTTCACCTACCCCTCATTAATTAGTTAATTCGTTCGATATTGGTTTACGCTTTCGACAGGATTTCCTATTCAATTGAACACACTCTCTCGAGCTATGCCAAACTAATTCGACTCAATGAAGTAATTAAATATCTTTAATTATTTATCAAGAGTGAATTGCATTTCGATCTATGAAATCCCCGAGTTTTCGACCCTTCGGACTATGACTATCAACGCGTATCCAATTTCATATATCTATGTAAATTGTAGATCCACGGATTATACTACTCGTTCCTATCACAAGTTATTCTCTTGACTCACTCGCAATATGAAAACGTTGTTAAAATTAGCTATGTTCTAACAACACGGAGAAAACAATAGTATAAACAAGAATAAACCAGAAATCAAAACTGAATCCAAGTAATTCAACGTTTTGGGGTAGGATCCCCTCAAATCCCAACAAATATGAAAGTTAGCTACTAGAAATCATGATTGAAATCAACAAAACAAAGTTTAGAAAATAAAAACTAAGTTAGGAATACTAGAATCTACGAAAAACGCAAAGAACGGTGCCCGGATAGTGTCGAATCTTCAATCCAAGCGCTCAATCCTCTCCCAAGCTTGTCTTGAATCTTCAACAATGTCTGAAGAAACCCCAAATCTCGACCCTCTCCTTGCCATATCAACCACCATCCCAAAATAAGGAAAAAAATCGGCTGCCAAATCTTGCCAAAATTAAGTGGCGCTCGGGCGGTAGAGAATTACCGCTCGAGCGCCACACATTCTGTAAAACAAGTGCGGAGTTCATCTTTCGGCGCTCGGGCGGTAGATAATTACCGCTCGAGCGCCACATATTCTGTAGTTTTTCTCCTTTGAGTCGCTTCTCGCGCTCGGGCGGTAGAAATTCACCGCCCGAGCGCCGTCTCTTCTGTCCCGAAACTTCTTGTTGGCACACTTTGCTCCGATTTCCGATTTCCAGCCAGTTTACCTGCCAATTTGATACGCCCAAGTGAGACATGATCAAATGAAAATGTTTACGCCCAGGTGCAAACACACACAAACTAATGCCACAAAACACGTAAAAACTACTACTATCAACCCCCTCATACTAACTTTTGGCTTGTCCTCAAGCCAAACATGTTACAAACTACACTCAACATGCAATCAACACAGAATGAGGAGAATAAAACAAACTAAACTGATGGTGAAGTGGTAAACTGGCATCTATTGCCTCAGCGGGGTTGTGAACCACATCCATTTAGTCAAATCACAACATAAATCATTCCCCTTTTTCAGAATCTCACAATACAATAATATTTTTCCAAATGATGTGGTCGTGTGTGCTGTGGATCTTTCTAGCTTGTGTATCTGACGGTTTTAGTCGCTATTTATGTGGGTTGCCGAATTAACCAGTCAACGCAAGTTTCTCTTTTCTGAGTCCTGTTTCTATTTGGGACCAACCAGTAAACACAAACCGTGGTAGAGTTCCATAGTTGAACAACAACAAAATGTAGGGAGTCAATAACCAACGGCTCAAGTGGTCAAGAAAGATGGGGAGTACGTAGATCATTTTCACTATGCACTTTGTCAGAAATTTTCTCTGACATTCCTCAACGCCTTACATCTCCACATCGCACCCGGGTGACATAGAGTCTCGATAATCAAATTGTAGTCGGGAGCAACTACCAACTCCTGGAAGTCAGAGTCATCGACCTCGGCCGTTTCTAAGATGGAGTTTATCGTGGTAGAATCAAACGGCACAAGCTTTTCTCTAACAAATGCCCTATAATCAGTTCGTTCGCAGGCATTAGCGTAAAATTCCCCAACCACGGAGACCACAGCCGCCTTAGGTGGCTCACTAAATTTTTCCCAACCTTTTCTTTCCAATTCCACAAGAGTTGGCAAGTATCTATCCTCAAATGTACGAAGGAATCCTCTTTCGGCAATGGGGTTTCTATGTATTCTAGCATGATCATATCTGTCCCTAGCCGCCGCATTCACAAAGCGAGTTCTATCAAACGAGGAGGAAGAGGAAGAACCGGGAGTACCTTTCGATTTCTTTGATGCCATAGTGGAGTTGATGGAGATTTTGCCTTGAAGCGGATAAAAAAGACCGGAGTGATGAATGAGATTGTTTCCCAACCCAGATTGGTCCACCGTGCCGCGGATTTGGGTAAGGATTGAGCCCTGCGCAAAAAAATTGAAAAGGGGGGGAAGAGTTAGAGTTAGGGATTTGATTTGGGGAGAAAAGTGCAGAATGAGAGAAGGGGGAGAAAGTGGTCGCGCGTTTTAATGAGCAGGCGCGCTCGAGCGGTAAAAAATTACCGCTCGAGCGCCAGGTTCTTGGGAATTATTTTGTGAAATAAATGGCCGCGCTCGAGCGGTAGAAAACTATCGCCCGAGCGCGGAGCTCTCTGGAAAATTTCGTTTTTTTTTTTTTTTTTATATATATAAATATAAGAACAAACAACATTAAAAATATAAAACAAAATCAAGAAAGATAAATCAAATTAAATGCAAGAGAGGGGAAAGAAAAGTAGTTCTCAATTTACAGTCGAGAGCTAGACCGTCGGCCGGTCTCAGTTTGAATTTTCTTGGAACCGGGTGATTCCAAGGTGTGGCTCCATTATGCCACCCATGTAGTGCTTCAGTCGCTGGGCATTGACCATGAATGTCCCATCCTTCCCATCGTGCAGTTCCACGGCTCCCGACGGGTATACTTTAGAGATCACGAATGGTTCAGACCATCGTGACTTCAATTTTCCAGGAAATAGTCGCAATCGGGAGTTGTAGAGCAGAACATTGTCCCCTTCCTTGAATTCCCTCTCGATGATTCGCTTATCATGGGCCCTCTTCGTCTTCTCCTTGTATGACAATGCAAGATCATATGCCAGGTTCCGGAATTCCTCTAACTGATCCAGTTGCAATAGACGTCGTTCACCTGCATCAGTAAAATTAAAGTTCAATGCTTTTGTGGCCCAATGCGCTCGATGCTCCAATTCTACAGGTAAATGACATGTTTTACAAAACAACAACCTATATGGTGTAGTGCCTATAGGTGTTTTAAAAGCAGTCCTATATGCCCAAAGAGCATCATCTAACCTGACCGACCAATCTTTCCTACTGACTCCCACCACTTTTTCCAAAATTTGCTTGATTTCTCGATTAGACACCTCAACTTGACAACTTGTCTGGGGATGATAAGGGGTAGAGATCTTGTGTGTGACACCGTATTTGTTCAAGAGTTTTTCAAATAGTTTGTTGCAAAAATGAGTGCCACCATCACTAATAATTGCTCTCGATGTTCCAAATCTGTTAAAAATATTTTTCTTCAAAAATTTCAAAACAACCTGAGCATCATTAGTGGCATATGCTTCTGCCTCTACCCATTTAGACACGTAGTCAACCGCCACCAAAATATATTTTTTCGTGAATGAACTGGGAAACGGTCCCATGAAGTCTATCGCCCACACATCGAATACCTCACACTCAATGATATTATTCAATGGCATTTCATGACGGTTAGAGATGTTACCTGTCCGTTGGCATCTATCACAAGCTAGCACATAAGAACGAGTATCCTTAAATAGAGTTGGCCAATAAAAGCCACATTCGAGTACCTTAGATGCCGTCCTGGTTGGTCCGAAGTGACCACCTACCTCACGGTCATGACAATGATGGAGGATTTGCCCAAACTCCTCCTCTGCAACACATCTTCTTATCATAGAATTTGCACAAATTTTAAACAAAAACGGTTCCTCCCAAAAGTAATATTTCACGTCAGAGAAGAATTTCTTTCGTTGGTGAAATGATAAATTAGGTGGTGGAGTGCCTGTGACAAGAAGGTTAGCAAAATTCGCATACCAAGGACAGTGTCTCACCTCAAATAGTTGCTCATCAGGAAACCAATCATTTATAGCATGATCTACACTGTCATTACTAACCAACTCCAACCTAGACAGATGATCCGCCACAACGTTCTCAACACCCTTCTTATCTTTTATTTCTAAATCAAATTCTTGTAGCAACAAAATCCATCGAAGAAGGCGTGGCTTTGCATCTTTTTTAGCAAGTAAATATTTAAGTGCAGAGTGATCGGTGTAAACAATGACTTTGGACAGAACAAGATATGAGTGAAATTTGTCGAGAGCAAATACTACTGCAAATAATTCCTTTTCAGTCGTTTCATAATTCAATTGAGCCTCATCTAAGGTCTTACTTGCGTAGTAGATTGTATGAAATACCTTGTTTTGCCGCTGGCCAAGCACAGCTCCCACCGCAGTATCACTGGCATCGCACATTATCTCGAACGGTAGATCCCAATCTGGAGCCACCAAGACAGGAGCCGTCACCAAGCGCTCCTTCAAATCCTCGTATGCCTGTAAACAGTCAGAATTAAAATCAAATGGCACATCTTTCATAAGTAAAGAAGAAAGAGGTTTGGCAATTTTAGAAAAATCTTTGATAAAACGCCGATAAAAACCGGCGTGGCCTAGAAAACTTCTAACTCCCTTCATGGATGTCGGAGGCGGTAGGTTCTTGATAACTTCGACTTTTTCCTTGTCCACCGCTATTCCGTTCTCCGAAATCTTGTGCCCTAGGACAATTCCCTCTTGTACCATGAAATGACACTTCTCCCAATTAAGTACCAGGTTCGTCTCCTCGCATCTCTTCAACACAGATGTCAAATTCTGCAAACACACATCAAACGTTGCACCAAAGATAGAAAAGTCGTCCATAAATATTTCAAGAAAAGTTTCAATCATATCATGGAATATAACAGTCATACACCGCTGAAATGTAGCCGGTGCATTACAAAGACAAAAAGGCATACGGCGAAAAGCAAAAGTCCCATAAGGACAAGTGAACGTGGTTTTCTCCTGGTCCTCAGGTGCAATAGTGATTTGATTATAGCCAGAATACCCATCCAAGAAACAATAAAACTCGTGTCCCGCTAACCTCTCAAGCATTTGATCAATAAAGGGAAGGGGAAAGTGGTCTTTACGGGTGGCATCATTTAATTTCCTATAATCAATGCACACACGCCATCCCGTAACAATCCTAGTGGGTATTAATTCATTATTTTCATTTGTGATCACAGTAATCCCACCTTTTTTTAGCACACACTGAACAGGGCTTACCCATGCACTATCAGATATAGGATAGATAATACCCGCATCGAGAAGCTTAATCGTTTCAGCCTTTACTACCTCTTGCATCTTTGGATTCAATCTTCTCTGAGGTTGCACAAGAGGTGAGTATTTGTCTTCCATCAAAATCTTGTGCATGCAAACTGATGGATTGATCCATTTGATATCTGTCACCTTCAACGCAAATGCACTCTTGTGCGCTTTCAAAACTTCCACCAGTTTGTCCTCCATAACATCTGTCAAAGCAGCAGAAATAATGACAGGTAAAGTGTTATTCGCACCTAGGTATACATACTTGAGGTGTGGAGGTAGTGGTTTTAGCTCAAGTGTAGGTGGGTCCTCGATGCTTGACTTTGGCGGTGTCAAATCCCTTCGCTCTCCTAAATCCTCTAGTCGCATCTTCATTGGTTTTCGCCATGGATGGTTTGCATTAAAGTATGCCACTATTTCCGCTTTTCCTTTATCCAATTCATCTTCGCCCATTTCAGTAGTGAGAGTGGCCTCCAAGGGGTCCCTAAGAGCGTCCTGCACATAGTTAGACACAAGAGAATCAATAGCATCAATTCTATAACAACTATCAGCATGCAATGTGTGCTTAAGTGTATTAAAAACGTCAAAAGTAATCTCCTCTTCCCCCACTCTCAATCTTAATTTCCCTTCCTGTACATCAATCAGAGCCTTGCCGTTGCAAGGAACGGTCTCCCCAAAATTAGAGGCATCTCCATATCCTCATCCATGTCGAGCACCACAAAATCTGCAGGGAAGATAAATTTGTCCACCTTGACTAACACATCCTCAATCACTCCTCTTGGATACTTGACAGATCTGTCAGCCAGCTGTAAAGACATCCTTGTCGGTTTAGGTTCTCCCAATCCAAGTTTCCTGAACACAGAAAAGGCATGAGATTGATACTTGCACCAAGATCACATAACGCTTTATGAAAAACAACATCACCAATCATGCAAGGAATAGAAAAACTCCCTGGATCTTTGAGTTTCGGTGGAATCTTGTTTTGCATCAAAGCTGAGCAGTTTTCAGTTAGACTTACCATCATGTGATCGTCCAATTTTCTCTTGTTTGCTAAGATGTCCTTCAAAAATTTAGCATAACTAGGCATTTGCATCAAAGCATCGGCAAAAGGAATATTGATATGCAATTTTTTAAACACCTCTAGAAACTTACCGAATTGTGCGTCTAGTTTTGCTTTTTTCAATGCTGCAGGGAGAGGTGGAGGGATAATAATCTTAGACTGTGCAGTGGGTGCTGGTGTAGAGTTAGAAGACTTACCTTTAGATGTTGCAGTCTGCTCATCCCCTGCTTGAATGTTTTCTTTTTCCCGTGACTCTAGAACCTTTCCACTTTTCAACTCAATGGCCTTCACTTGCTCTTTTGGATTAGTCTCCGTGTTACTAGGCAAGGTGTCTGGCTCTCTACTGGCTATCATTTTGGCCAACTGCCCAATCTGATGCTCGAGTCCTTTTATCGATGCATCTTGGTTTTGGGGTCTAGTTTCAGTGGATGAAATGAACTTCGACATCATTTGCTCCAAGTGTGATTTTTCATCTCGAGTTTCTTTTCGATACATTGGTTGCTTACTATACTGCTGTCCTCCTTGTGGTCGCGTTTGACTGCCTTGGCCACCCCATGAGAAGTTGGGGTGTTGTCTCCATCCAGGATTATATGTGTTTGAATAAGGATCATTCCTCGGACGGTTTTGAATCCCCACTTGATTCACTGGTGCTTCCTCATTTACATAGAAAGGGCCATTGTCTTGACAGTCTTTAACATAGTGTTCCCCTCCGCATTTTTCACAAGATATCTCTTGCAAGCGCATCGCTGAGTGTTCCTTTCTGATTGAGGGTGATAGCTGCTAGCAGCCATCTCCTCCAGTAACTCATATCCCTCTTCGGCCGTTTTCCTCAACAGATTTCCGCAGGCCGCAGCATCTATCATGGTCCGGTTAGATGAAATTAAACCATATTAAAAAGTTTGGACCACTAACCCAAGAGGCAACTCATGATGTGGGCATCTTCGCAATAAGTCTTTGTAGCGCTCCCACGCCTCGTAGAGTGACTCCTGCTCAAATTGAGAGAAGGTGGTTATGTCCGCTCGTAGCTTCATGGTTTTTGATGGAGGAAAGTACTTTAAGAGGAATGCCTTGGCCATATCATCCCAAGTTGTGATTGAACATGCAGGTAAACAATTCAACCAAGATTTAGCTTTATCACGCAAAGAAAAAGGGAATAAGCGTAGTCTAACAGCATCATCTGAAACTCCATTAAATTTAAAAGTATCGCAAATTTCTAAGAAGTCGGCGATGTGAGTGTTCGGGTCATCCAGCGTATTTCCCCCAAATTGGACCGTGTTCTGGATCATTTGAATTATTGCTGGCTTGATCTCAAATTGGTTTGCCCTGACAGTTGGGCGCACTATGCTTGGACGTGCCCCGTCAAGCGACGGTTGCGCATACTCAAGCATGGGTATGCGCTTCGGCTCTTCGATTCTTAGATCTTCGTGATGCTCCTCCTCACGTTCGTTCCTGTTCATTATGTCTCTAAGTCTATGCTGTTGTTGTCGTCTGCGTAATGTTCTTTCAATCTCGGGATCGAATATCTCTAGTTCAGACTCGAGAGACCTTGGCATGCACTGGACAAGAGATCTGGAACAGAATACGGAGCGTTAGTACAAAAAGAAAAAATAAAAATAATAAAAAAAACTGCTAAAGAAAATAGATAAAAATAAAATTGTAGATTAACAGTCCCCGGCAACGGCGCCAAAAACTTGGTCGAGCAAAACTTGCACTGTGAAATCCTTAATAAAAATATGGTTTTGTGTGCTCAAATTTAATCGCAAGTGCACGATGTCAAGTAATAGTATAATGTACGTGAGTACGAGTATCGTTCCACTGAAGACTGTATTTAACAATTATTATTTTCAGTTATTGAACATTTAGCAACGGAAATTGATTTGATTGTTTTACACTACTGTTCTTAAACAAGAAATGCAAATAAAAAGATTCAACAAATGCTAAACGAAGATAATATCTAAAATGTTTGATTAAGATTCAATGACAAGACGGATTTGTTGGGAATATCGGTTCACCTACTCCTCATTAATTAGTTAATTCGTTCGATATTGGTTTACTCTTTCGACAGGATTTCCTATTCAATTGAACACACTCTCTCGAGCTATGCCAAACTAATTCGACTCAATGAAGTAATTAAATATCTTTAATTATTTATCAAGAGTGAATTGCATTTCGATCTATGAAATCCCCTAGTTTTCGACCCTTCGGACTATGACTATCAACGCGTATCCAATTTCATATATCTATGTAAATTGTAGATCCACGGATTATACTACTCGTTCCTATCACAAGTTATTCTCTCGACTCACTCGCAATATGAAAACGTTGTTAAAATTAGCTATGTTCTAACAACACGGAGAAAACAATTGTATAATCAAGAATAAACCAGAAATCGAAACTGAATCCAAGTAATTCAACGTTTTGGGGTAGGATCCCCTCAAATCCCAACAAATATGAAAGTTAGCTACTAGAAATCATGATTGAAATCAACAAAACAAAGTTTAGAAAATAAAAACTAAGTTAGGAATACTAGAATCTACGAAAAACGCAAAGAACGGTGCCCGGATAGTGTCGAATCTTCAATCCAAGCGCTCAATCCTCTCCCAAGCTTGTCTTGAATCTTCAACAATGTCTGAAGAAACCCCAAATCTCGACCCTCTCCTTGCCATATCAACCACCATCCCAAAATAAGGAAAAAAATCGGCTGCCAAATCTTGCCAAAATTAAGTGGCGCTCGGGCGGTAGAGAATTACCGCTCGAGCGCCACACATTCTGTAAAACAAGTGCGGAGTTCATCTTTCGGCGCTCGGGCGGTAGATAATTACCGCTCGAGCGCCACATATTCTGTAGTTTTTCTCCTTTGAGTCGCTTCTCGCGCTCGGGCGGTAGAAATTCACCGCCCGAGCGCCGTCTCTTCTGTCCCGAAACTTCTTGTTGGCATACTTTGCTCCGATTTCCAGCCAGTTTACCTGCCAATTCGATACGCCCAGGTGAGACATGATCAAATGAAAATGTTTACTCTACAATGTACAAAATGTAAACAAAAAGTACGCATGCACAATGCAAACACACACAAACTAATGCCACAAAACACGTAAAAACTACTACTATCAGTGTGGCCCTCAATGGTTCATTGATACAACTAGCCGTGGGTTCACATCTCCATGTGATTCGGGAATAAACATGTCCTTATATGAGCAGACCCCAATTGCTCCATTCTTACTTATCAACTCCTTGATAATAAGAACGTCAGAACTCAAGTCTGATAGTACCCAACCAATCATGTTAAACGCCTAGCAGCATCGCTTATATGATTCCCTAAGTATCAAATGATAGTGCCTGCATGAACCAATCTATTATGGTTAGCGTACAGTACGATCTCTTCATCTCATATATCTCGACCGATTCGACAACTATTGGTATATCGAGAGCTGTCAAAGAATCGATACTATGCGTCATGTCGTAGTTGCATCGATTGTGTAATCTATGAAACCCCTTTCATAATTACCACCAATACTCTGATCAGAGATTTCATACAACATACACATAGAATATCAATACCCGAAGGTAAGCGGTGAATCCCCGACTACAGTGTATCGACTCCTATATGTTTCGACAAAACACCCAACCTTGCCACCTGATGACCCCATGAGAGTCGGTAAATAAGTCAAAGTGCAACGCTAGCATATAGAGTCTCAATGTTTTCTCGGATCATAAAGACTAATGGTGTACAACCATGAACTAGGATGTTTCCACTCGATAAGTGAGAACCACTTGGAAAGTCTTAAATGGAGGGTTGTTCAGTGCACTGTAGTAGGAGCACCTATCTGCATGCTCAGACACCACAATGTCTCATACCAATGAAACATGGTACACACATCGCAGATACTAGTCTCAAACTCGAGCGGCCTATATCTTTTTTATCGGGAGCTGAATCGACTAGGAACTGTTTAGAATATACAGTATTCCAAATATGAGTTTCATGAGACTCATCATATGAGCATCTCATATTCTTTCTACTATTTGTATATTCAAGGACTTTACCTATGCAACTAGCATGGGTATACAGATAAAGATTTGCCAAAACAATAATTTTAAATATAATTAAAATTAAGATTGTTTATACATAGAGTTTCATTGTGAACACTCGGCCAACACTTTTCTCGACGGGCACCTACTCTAACAAATAGCATAATCAATAATAAATCAAAAATCGAAATATGAATTAACTAAATCAGTTTCAGGGTAGGATCCCCTTAAATCCCAACAAATAATGAAAGTTAGATACTCGAATTCATAGTAAAAATAAACACAACAATGTTTAAATGATAAAAACTATATTAGAAATACTATTCATGACGAAAGTGCGAGGAACGGTGCCCGGAAATATTCAAATCTTCTATCCAAGCCTTTGCTTGAATCTTTTGTCCCTTTTTCTCCTTCCTTGGCTGCTCTCAATGATCCTGAATGCCTCCAAAAACGTCCAAATCCCCTTGCCATATCATTCCCTATCCAGAATAAGGGAAGAAATCGTGCAAAAAATTGTTCCAAAATTAAGTGGCACTCTAGCGATCAAATCCTATCGCTCGAGCGCTACACCTTCAGCATTTTTCTTCTTCTCGCAGCCAACCGCGCTCGAGCGGTCAAATCTTACCGCTCGAGCGCCACACCTTCTGTATTTTTCCTCTGAACTCATCCAACCGCGCTCGAGCGGTCAAATCCTATCGCTCGAGCGCCACACCTTCTGTATTTTTCTTCTGAACTCACCCATTGCGGGCCCGGGTGGTAGAATATTACCGCTTGGGCGCCGGCTTCTCTGCCTTTTGAATTTTGGCTTGCATATTTTCATTCCAATTTCAGTTTTCCGGCCAATTTACCTGCAAATTCGTCACGTACAAGTAAGACACGATCAAATGCACATTCTTACTCTAAAACGAACAAAATGTAAATGAATTGTACGCATGCACAATGCAAACACACACAAAACTAATGCACTAAAATACGTAAAATGAAAACTATTGTAACGCCCCGAAAATTTTAAGGTTCACGCGAACCACATGCCTTCAAGTTATTAAATTCCTTGTGTATTTCAATTAATTGTTTTAATTGTATTAATTAATTATGTTGTCCATATTTGAATGTTTAAATTATATTTTTTTTACATGGTTGCATTAAAATATATTTTTAAAAGGATATTTCAGTTGCGATCGAAGAACGGAGACCGAGGGCTGAGAAATAGAAAATGTTTTTGTTAAATAATTATTTTTAATTATTTAAAATATGCGTGATGTTTTTCGTATTTTTTAAAATAAGGGGTTTTGAGGTGATTTTATACGTGGGGACGTAAATTTTATCGGTGTTAGTTTTTCAACAAAAATACGAACGTGTAGGCAAACCCGACTAATAAATACACAAACTTATTCAAGCAAAATTATTTTAAATATTTTAATTAAACACTAATGGGCTAAGTAGGCTTAATTAAGTTATTAACGGGCCTAAACTTGGTTAGTGTTTTAATTAACTATAAAAAAATACAAAACCCACCCTAACCCCATTAAAACTCACGGCCACCTTCCCCAATTCTCCCCAAACTCTCCCTCAAGTACACGGCACACACATCATCAAATTAAGAGAAAAGTTCTAAGGTTCTTCAAGGAAATTCAAGCCGTCGTCTTCGTGCCATCGTTCTACGCAATCGTCAACGAATAATCGTACGTTAAATATGCAAAGACACTCCCTAACTTTTTTTCAAACATATTTCAAACCATATTATGTGTATTTAATTATCCTTGCATGAAAAACATGATAAAAATATTTTATTTTCGTTTTTTTTCATGCCATGGCCAAAAACTCATGATTTTATGATTCAAAACTTGTGTTAATGATGCATAAAAGGGCTGCCATCATAGGGCTATGGGAAGGTATGTTTTTCCACACTTTTAAGGGCAACTAAGTGTGTGTTTAAGGGCTGAAAAAAATAGAGAAGGAATAGGAACGAAAATAGACTCATTGTAAGCTTGAACTCTTCGGCTAGGGCTCCCTAGAGAATGCAGCTGCTAGCTGCTGTTATGGGCATGTTCAGGGGCTTAAGAGGTGCGAGCCATGGTCTTAAATAGGCTGCATGAGGGCTGGTTCAAAGGTCAAGGGGCTGGACGCAAGAGCATGGTCGGGTAGGGCATGTAGGTGACAGGTTGAGTGGCTGAGGCTCCTAGGGTTGTTAGGCTCTGTCCAGCAGCATGTTTTGGGTTCAGTCATGGTCTTAGGAAGGGATTGCAGGGGCTGGTCGAGTCGCTTGAGGGCTAGGATCGAAAATTACAAGGCTAGGGTGTCTAGGGTTTTTGAAGGAATAAAAGCAAAATTTCAGTAGGTATCCTAGGCTATTCATGGGTTATAATTGGATTAATTTGTGTTGAAAAAGGTTTATTTATGGGTTAAGAATCTTTGGTTCAAGTTTGGTAAAGTTTGGTTAAGTTTCGAGTCCATAAGAGTCAAAACCAAGATGTATGTCTAAGTCTTAAAAACAATTTGGGAAATTAGTTCAGGGCATAAGTTTACATCTAAGAAATATTTATGGGTGTATTTTAAGGTTATATGTTAAATTTAAGATGATTTGAGACGTTGTTTCAAGGTCTAAGGATAAATACGAAAAATTATGCTTCTAGGGTTAAAACGGTAATTTTACGCCAGAAAATTAGTAAACGTCATGGCAGTGTCCTGAATGCTGTTTTATGTGCTAATATGATTATTTTCAATGGTTATGGATGTTTATGAAATTTTATATGTTAAAATGATTATTTTAAATATTTATAGAATTTTAAATGTTTAGGTATTTTTATGTCAAAATGTTTATTTTAAATATTTATTATTTAATATGTCAGAATGTTATTTTAAATATTTTGATATTAAAATGTTATTTTAAATATTTATGAATTTTTAATGTGTTAAAATGTTATTTTTAAACGATTATGGATTTTTATGATAAAATGATAACTTAAAAGATATGTTGCATGCTTGTTTTTAAAAGGAAATGATATTAAAATGCATGATTTTATAAAGTGATGAAAATATAAAACATTGGAGGAGGTGAAGTAATTGTGACGATTGAGGATATGAGGATATAACTGGGGATGTCGTGAGGGAAAAGGCCCCAGGGGGAGCGGGAGCTCATTTATGGGAGAAGGCCCCAAAGGGAGCCCGACGATCGTATTTTCATTCGATGAGGATAGGCCAATGCTCAGTTGACGAGAGAGTGTCGCTGATGTCCCCGCCGCCCAGTACTGTGGTTACATGTAGATGGATTCATCGACTTTTTGAAGATGAGGAAAATTACAATTAACGATCTGGATTCAATAAAAAGGAGAAATGTATATGCTCATGATGAAAGGATATATGATATGAAATGATGACAGGATATATGATATGAAATGATAAAAAGGAAAATGTTGAAGTTTAAGTTATGCATGTTCATATGAACATGTTTATGAGGATATGAAAAGGTTTATGAAAATGTTTGTGAGAAGTTTATGGTAATGTTTATGAGTAAAGTCAATGCATCTTTATGAAAATGTTTTTATTTGAATTTTATGCATCATGAAAAGGTTTACGAAATTGTTTATATTTAAAGTTTATGCATCTTCATGAAAAGGATATTTTAAGTAAATGTATTCTTCACTGTTGCATGTGATCTGTATATGTATTACTTGTTAACAGGATTATGGTGTGTTGAATCTTTAGACTTACTAGGTGTGATTGATGCATGTGAGTTTGATGTTAATGATAATGGAGGCCTTGATAGTTGACTTTGCTGGACTTAAAGTGCACATAACCCGAGGACCGACGCTAGTTTTCCGCACTAGTTTATGATTATGATTTATGCTAATAATATTATTACGACTTTTTATTTATGTATATGAGAGATTTTTGAGAGGTTGTAGTATGAGCTATATTTTTCCAATATTGTTTTTAGGTTTGATAAAATGTTGGACGATTTTACGATGCAAACTATTTCCATTAATTTTCAAATGTTAGTTGGTTGTTCTATTTTCAAAATGGTGTCAAAGTATTTTAAAGTATATATATATGTATATTTTGAATTATGGAGATTAAGGAGAGAAAAAAAAATTTTCTACCACGTTTTAAGAAAACGAGTAGCAGACGTTTCAACTATCAACCCCCTCATACTGACCTTTTGCTTGTTCTCAAGCAAAACAGGTCACAGACCATAACCAAGACAGGAAACAAAACAAAAAGTAAAAGAACTGAAACAACTCGATGGATGGCGAAACAGCGAACTGACATCTCATGCCTCAGTGGGTTTTTGAACTACATCCAATTAGTCAAACCACAGCATCCATCAACACCCCTTTCAAAACACCACAAAACATTTTTATTTTGCTAGAAAGTGTGGTTGTGTGTGCTGTGTGCTGTGGATTTTACTAACTTGTGCTTTAGATAGTTTTATTCACAAATTATGTGGGTCGCCGAATCAACAATTCAACGCAAGTTTCTCTCTCCTGAGTTCTGTTACTATTCGGGACCAACCAGTAAACACAGAATGGCAGAATTTCATAGTTGTACAACAAGATTTAGGAAGTCAATATCCATAAGTGCTCAAGTGGTTCAAAAAGATTGGAAGTACGAAAATCATTTTCACTATGCACTTGTCAGAAATTTCATCTGACATTCCTCAACGCATTACATCTCCATCTTTTTAGTCTTGGGATATGATTTCATCCCTTTTTGGCTCCCCAACACCTTACATTCCCTTTTTTCACATTTTTTTTATCTTTTTTTTAAGTGCATAGTTTTCTCGTGCGTACTCCCTAGGCTTGGAATATAGGGTACATTCATTTATCTGGCTTAGAGATGAATTTCCAAGTCTTATGCACGATTGGGATGAAGGATATTTGAGGTATACTTTGATTTTCTACTCGAGTTCATGCTACTGGTCAGTCATTTATTTCAACAGATATTCATTCTAATTCTACTCGCATCTCATGTTTTTCCAATTTCCCTCACAGATTATTTTGAACTTAACTGTCATTCACACCACTACCAAAATCCACTATATGAGCATAAATAAAATTGACAGTTCATGCTACCGGGGTGTTCATAATGAGTGACAAGACTAAAAAACATGCCGTTCATTAATCCAAAATCATCACCGGCTACCAACATACTCGTTTCACCATCACCGGACACACATTGTAACTCCTCGAAAATTTTAAGGTCCACGTAAACCACATGCATGTAATTATTAAATTCTTTTGTATTTTAAATATTTGTTTTAATTACATGAAATAATTATTTTGCACATATTTACATGTTTAAAATATATTTTTCTACATGATTGCATTAAAATGTATTTTTAAAGGTTATTCGAGTTGCAATCGAGGAACGGAGACCTAGGGCTGAAAAAAATAGAAAATGTTTTTATTAAATAGTTGTTTTTAATTATTTAAAATATGAGTGATGCTTTTTCTTATTTTTAAAAAATATGAGGTTTTGAGCAGATTTTATACACCGGGACGTAAATTTTATCGGTGTTGGTTTTTCAACAAAAATACGAGCTTTTTGGCAACCCGGCTAATAAATTCACAAAATTTTCTAAACAAAATTATTTTTAATATTTTAATTAATCACTAATTAGCTAAATTGGGCCTAATTGACTACCCAATGGGCCTAAGCTTGTTTAAAGAATAATTAACTATATAATATGCAATTAACCTACCCCAAACCCTTTACACTACACGCCCCACTCTCCTAGCAAATCAAAAATTCTCCCCTCAATTTTTACATGACACACACACACAAAAGTTGAAGGAAAAAAAATCAAAAGTTGCAAGGATTTTCAAGCCGTCGTTTCCTCATCGTCGTTATTCAATCGTCAACGTAAAATCGTGCGTTAAATACGCAAAAGCACGCCATATTTCTTTCTTCCAAACATCTATCACACCATAATATTTGTTTGAACATGTTTCTAAAGAAAAAAAGGCACACAACTTGAAGATTTTCGTACATGAATATTAGATGATTTTTAACACTTGTGTTTTGCTTTAAAAATATGATTATTGTGTTGTTAAAGGGGCTGCCATGTAGTATGATGTTAAGGGGTGGTTTTACACAAGTTTAGGGGTCTTAGAACACACAAAAAACACTGCACAACATGAAAACATGAAAGCTGGAACCGTGGGAAAGAATGGAAAAGAAGGGCCGAGAGTTTAAAAGTGTATGTGCGCATGTTGGGGTTCAAGGAACTCGGTGACTTTGCATGGGGCTTGGGGGCTTGGCCAGGGCTGGCTGGGGCTCGAGTAGGGTCAGGGGTGAGGGTCTGGAAGTGTCCTAGGGGCCTGGGCTCGTGCTAAGTTGGGTGGAGAAGAGTCCTCACGAGAAGGGACTCTTCACGCGCAGAAGTTGTTCGGGAAAAAAAAAGAGGCTCGCTGTTGGGGCTGGGGCGAACGAAGAGGGTCCTAAAGGGTCCTAGGATGATGGGCAGGGGTAGGGACATGGGCTGGAGTGGTTGGGCTGGCCGCTGGTTCAGGTTGGCGTGAAGAAGCACAAGCGCGCAGCTTGTGTCTCCTGGTTTCAAGTGGTTCGATGCAGGGGTTTAAGGGGTTTGGCTAGTCTGGTCTGGGTCTGGGCGTGGTCAAGGGAATGTTAGGGTCATGAGGGGTCAAGTGGTTAAGGGTTGGAGGTGTCCTAGTTGGCTAGGAGTCCTAAGATAGGCTAGAAGGATCACACACACATGCAAAATATTGGGTCCTAAGGTAGGGCATGTAGGGCCAGGGCTAGTTTTTTCGGGCTGGGCTTGTTCAAGAGGGTCCCTAGGTGGGTTGGCTAGGTTTTGGCTCAAGGTGGCTCGAGCGTGGCTCGAGTAAATTAGAAGATAGCTCGGTGTGTTCGATAAGTTGTCTATTTCAAAAATTCAAAGGCTAAAAATGAATCCATCGGTCCACGGGTGTGGCTCATGACTTGGAAGGGTAGAATAAATATTAAAAATGTTACGTTAAAAGTTTGGGATCAAAATAACGAGTTTTGGATTTATCCGAGATTTAATCGCCTCACGAAACGCTAATTAACGAAGTAATTGAAAAACCTAGTTTTAAACTTCACAAAATTATGGAAAATTATAATTAAGCTCAAATAATTATTAAAAACCTAAGTTTTCAATTTGAGAATTTTATATTAAGGTTTGGTTCAAGTCGGGATTAAAACGTATTAATACGTCACATTTAAAGATTAATTTAAAAGTCATTGATTTAAGATAAATAAAAATATGAGAAAATTCATGTAGGCTTAAATAATTATTTGGGACATGTTAGAGTCAATGAAATTAAGAAAAATCAAAAACGTGAAAATTTACGTCTAGGGGTAAAACGGTCATTTTACACCCAAAAATTAGTAGACGTCATGGCAGTGCTCTAAATGCTGTTTTTATGATAATATGTTTATTTTTAAATGTTTATGAAATGTTCATGATTAAATTATGATTTTTAAATGTCTATGGGATTTTCATGATTTAAGGAAGACATTTAAAAGACATGTTGCATGCTTGGTTTCAAAAACAAAATTATATGCTATGCATGATTTTTATAAAGTAATGAGAATATCAACGTTGAAGGAAGTGAAGTAATTGTGACTAATTCGATAATGTTGGAGATATCGTGAGGGTGACGGTCCCAGTGGGAGCCCGACGATCGTATTTCCATTATTTCGAATATGAGGATATGAGGTAACGGTATGAGGTAACAGTAAGAATGGGAATATCGTGAGGGAAAAAGGCCCCAGAGGGAGCTCATTTATGAGAAAAGGTCACAGAGGGAGCCCCGACGATCGTATTCTATTCGAAAGAGGATAGGCCAGGGCCCAGTTGACCGGTGAGAGTGTTGCTGGTGTCTCCCGCCGCCCAGTACTGCGGTTTCATGTAGATTGATCCATCGACTTTTTGATGTTTGAAGAAAGTCACAATTAACGATCTGAATTCAACAAAGAAAAAAGAAAAGGAAAATGTTTATAATCATGATAAAAGGTTTTATGTAATGAAATGAGGAAAAGGAAAATGTTGAGGTTTAAGTTATGCATCATGAAAATGTTTACGAAAATGTTCATATTTAAAGTTTATGTACCTTCATGAAAATTTTATTTTAAGTACAAGTATTTTTACTGTTGCATGTGATTTTATACGTATTACTTGTTATCAAGAATATGATGTGTTGAGTCTTTAGACTCACTAGGTGTGGTTGATGCAGGTGTTTATGATATTAATGTTATGGGAGGTCTTGATAGTTGACCTGACTGGACTGAAGGAGCACACGACTCGAGGACCAGCGCTTCTAGCTTTCCGCATTTATGATTATGATTTTTGTTAAAGATTTTTACGACTTTTTATTTATGCTTTTGAGTGATTTTTGAGAGGTAGTAGTATGGGCTGTATTTTTCAAATATATAGTTGATTGTTTTATTTTAAAATGATTTCAAATACTTTATGGTTCGGCCGAATGCTATGTGAGGTTTGGGAAAAAAAAATTCTTGCATGTTTTAAGCAAAAGAAAGGCAGACGTTTAACACATGCAGTACACAAACGAAACGACCCCCTCATACTAAGTGTGTGCAATGTCCCCATTGCACAAAAGACCAAAACACATAATGCAAACACGGATGCAGACACAAAAACAAATGCAATATAAACGACAGAATGAAACAACAATAAGGACTAAAACGTAATGCAGTGGACAAGAAAACTAAAAGAAAGAGAAACAGTAGACTCCCCTGATCAAGGCTCATCCTCGTTGTGTTCGGGTAGTGGCACTCCAGATGCATCCCCCTGCTGAAGATAGTCATATTGAAACTGGTAAGGGGGAATGAACGGCAGAGGTGGCGGTATAGTCCTTGGGCCAACGCCCCTTGGACGAGCATAGTGCACATCATGGACTCAACATATGGGAAATGTTCATTGAAGTTCGAGTTGACTTGATCTTGATGGGCCATGAAGGCAAGAGTTTAATCCATTTTGTTGTTTTGGGATCGCCGACGGGGTTGTGGCTGTAGACGACGTGGGGCGGAGGTGCTCGATCCACCGATATCTCTCTCATGAGTGGGGAAGTCGCTATTTCGCTTAGCGCTCTTTCGTCGTAGGTCTTCCACACAAATAGCCTTCATCGGCTGCAGCCACTCCTCATCATCACGGAACATAACCCCCACCCTCGCACACAACTCTGATATGATAGTGGGAAAGAACAGCCCGATGTGGCTGTTATGAACGCTCATCATGATTTGAGAATTGGTGAGCTTTCCCACGTTGATGTTGTAGCCCTCAGATAACGCATATAGCACAAGGGCCCGCTCTTTTTGTACCTTGCTCTTGGGCGAGACCGACATCATTCTCCTAGCCAAAAACAAATACTAGAGGGCAACACCAGCCTTCCAATATTTCTCATCAAAACAACTCGGTGGCCCCCCTAATGGTTTCCATGTCACCCCTGGATGACACAGAGTTTCGAGTATCACAGTATAATTAGGAGAAACAACCAAAGCCTCGAAGGCGGAGTCATCGACCTCGGCCGTTTCTAAAAGTGTTTTAATCGAACCCGAGTCGAACGACACAAGTCTACCCGAACAAAGGCCTTGTCATCCGTCCGTTCACCCGCGTTGGCATAAAACTCTCGAACCACAAACACAACAGCAGAATTCGGCTGACTACCAAACTTTTCCCACCCCCGTCTATCCAACTCCACAAGATGGTCTAAGTTTCTATCTTCAAATTGCCTACGGAACCCCCTTTCGGTAATTGGGTTTATGTGAATCTTTGCGTGATCATATCGAGCTCTAGCTGTCTCATTGACAAAACGATTTCTATCAAAGGAAGAAGAGGAGGACGAGCCGGGGTTACCTTTCGATTTCTTGGGAGCCATGGTGATAGATGACGGAGATGGTGAAGCGTGTTGTAGAAGATGACCGGAGAGAGGAGGATTCTTGATTCCTAATGACGATTGCGAACCACGCTGCTTGAGCCCGGATTTGGGAGAGATTTGGTGCAAAGAAAATAAGAATGAGCTAATTTGAGAGGGATTTGGGAATTTTCGTGCAGAATGAGAGAAGGGGAAAGGGGTTGCTCGCTTTATGTGCAGTCGCGCCCGAGCGGTAAAATTTTACAGCCCGAGCGCCGACTGCACTGGAAATTTTTTGTCGACAGTGGCGTTCATGCTAGAGTGGTAAAATCTTACCGCTCGGTCGCGAACACTCTTCCTAATTTTTTTTTAAATGTGTGGACAACAATAAAAAAAACCATACTAACATAAAAAAAAAATCAAACTAAGCGCAAGATAAGGGAAAGAGAGGTAGTTCTCAATTTATAGTCGAGAGCTTGACTATTGGTCAATTTCAGTTCGGATTGTTTTCGAACCAGGTGATTCCAAGTTGTGGCTCAATTGTACCACCACCCATGTAGTGCTTTAGTAGCTGGGCATTGACCGTAAATGTCCCATCCTTTCCATCTTGAAGTTCTACGGCTCCCGATGGGTATACTTTAGAAATCACGAATGGACCAGACCATCGCGACTTCAATTTTCCGGGAAACAGTCACAACCAGGAGTCTTGGAGTCGGACATTTTCTCCTTTATTGAATTCTCTTTCGATGGTTTGCCTGTCATGAGCCCTTTTTGTCTTTTCCTTGTATGATCATGCGAGATCATATGCCAGATTTTGGAATTCTTCCAACTTATCCAATCGAAGTAGACGTTGTTCACCTGCATCAGTAAAGTTAAAGTTTAGTGATTTTGTTGCCCAGTATGCCCGATACTCTAACTCTACAGGTAAATGACATGCTTTACCAAACAGTAGCCTATATGGTGTAGTGCCTATTGGTGTTTTAAAAGAAGTCCTATATGCCCAAAGAGCATCATCTAACCTCACAGAACAATATTTCCGACTGACACCTACCACCTTTTCAAAAACCGCTTGATCTCTTGGTCAGACACTTCCACTTGACCAATCGTCTAGGGGTGGTAGGGGGTAGAGATCTTATGTGTGACACCATATTTGCTCAAAAATTTTTCAAATAATTTGTTGCAAAAATGGGTGCCACCATCACTAATGATTGCTCGTGGTGTTCGAAATCTGTTAAAAATATTTTTCTTTAAAAATTTCAGGACCACTTGAGCATCATTAGTGGCGTAAGCTTCTGCCTCTACCCATTTAGACACATAATCAACCGCAAACAAAATATATTTTTTCGTGAACGAACTGGAAAACGGTGTCATGAAGTCTATTCCCCACACATAAAAAACCTCACACTCAATGATATTGTTTATTGGCATTTTATGACGGTTAGAGATGTTACCTGTCCGCTGGTATTTATCACAGGCAAGCACATAAGAGCGAGCATTTTTAAATAGGATTGGCCAATAAAAGCCACATTCGAGTACCTCGGATGCTGTTCGTGTGGGTCCAAAGTGACCACCTACATCGCGGTCATGACAATGACTGAGAATCGATTCCATCTCTTCCTCCGCTACACATCTCCGTATCATGGAATCTGCAGGGGCTCGGCTTGAGTTCGAGGGCTGGGCTTGAGTGAGCCCTTAGGGTCCTAGGTGAGTGCACATGGGTCTGGTTCAAGGGCTGGGTCACGGTACATGGTCCTAAGCACCAAAAAAAAGAGTCCTAACACTATGGTAGTTCTCGGCCACTTCAAGGGAAGGCTGATGTGGTTTTGTTATGGAGCTAGGGATGGTTTCCGTGGGTTTCTAAGTTCCAGTAGGGTTTGTAAGGGTGTTGGTCAGGGTTTGGTTCATGATGGCTCGGGGGTGGCTCGAGGGATTCGAGACATGGCTCGGTGCTAGCTAATAAGGGTCAAGTTAGGGTTCTTAATTGCTAATTTAATTGAAACACGGCTCACGGTGGTCGAGTCATGGTTCACGAGTGCTAAAATAATATAAAAAGACTAAATTTTGAATTTAGGAATTTTATATTAAAGTTTGGGATTTTTCGAAATTAAAACATCTTCAAAACGATTAATTACGAATTAATTAAAAAGCCTAATTTTGAAGCTAAATAAAATTCTGGAAATTTTAATTTAAGCTTAAATAATTATTTGGGGCATGTTAGATTTATCGAAATCAAGAAAAAGTCAAAAACGTAAAATGTCACGTTCAGGGGTAAAACGGTCTTTTTACATCTGAAAATAGTAAACGTCATGGTAGTGCTCTAATTGCTGTTTTATATGCTAATATGATTATTTCACATGTTTATGAATTTTTATATGTTAAATTATGATTTTTAAATGTTCATAAATTTTTACGGTGTAAATTGGACATTTAAAAGATATGTTGCATGTTTGGTTTCAAAAATAAAATGATATTATATGCATGTTTTTATTAAGTGATAGAAATACGACATGTTGAAGGACGTGAAAGAATTGTGACTAAATATGATGATATGTTGGAAATATCGTGAGTGCTATGGTCCCAATGAGAGCCCGATGATCGTGTTTCCTTGGATACGGATACGAATACGAATACGAACTTGTTAATACGTTGGCCAAGGCCCAGTTGACCGGTGTGGCGTTGTTGGTGTCCCCGCCGCCCAGTACTGTGGTTTTCTCTAGATGGATCCATCGCTCAATACAATTAAGAATAAGAGTCACAATCACGATCTGAATTCAACAAACACGAACATGAATATGAACATGGATACGAATATAGATATGAATATGAATATGTTTATGTTGATATGATTATGTTTATGAAAATGTTTAAGTTTAATGTTTATGCATTATTAGGAAAATGATATTTTAAAGTACAAGTATTTTTCACTGTTGTATGTGAACTGTATTACGTATTACTTGTTATCAAGGATACGATGTGTTGAGTCTTTAGACTCACTAGGTGTGTATGATGCAGGTGATATTAATAATTATGACTTTGAAGGTCTTGATGGGTGACTTTGATGGACTGTCGGTGCACATAATCCGAGGACTAGCGCTTCTATTTTCCGCATTTAAGTTTATGATTTACATTAAAGATTTTACGATTTTTTATTTATGCTTTTGAGAGATTTTTGAGAGGTTTAGTATGGGCTACACTTTTCAACATTTATTGCTTTCTAGGTTTGGTAAAACGTTTTACGATTTCATGTTTGACGATTCTCTTTGGATTTTCAAAGTACTAGTTGGATATTTTATTTTAAAATAGTGCGAAAGTATATTTATGCATTTGTATATGCAATGACCGGAAAAAAAAATTTTCTAGTACTTTTTAAGAAAACGAATAAGCAGACGTTTCAGTTCGTATCAAAGCAAAGGTCCTGTAAAGGGTTGTGCCACCATCAGCGCCGAAAAGATCAGTAATCAAGCTTCAAATCTGTAAGTTTTACATGCTTTATATGTATCATTATGATGTTACCTGCATAATGACATAAAAAATATGTTTACGTTACATGTTTACTAGCTCTTTGAGTATTTATGCTTTGCATGCTTAAATTACTAAAATGAATAAAGATATGCCATATGGTTAGAGAATTTAGATTTAAGTGCATGTTGGTTACGTTAGAATTTGGAAAACATTCAGATAAAATGCCTCCTAAACGTGCCCCTGTTAATGATAATCAAGCCGAGAACAGTGTGAACCATCAAGGGAATGCACCACCACCACCACCACCTCCTCCGGGGGATGTCGCTACTCGCGCGCTAGAGGGGATGGCTCGTCTCTTCGAGCAACAGTTACAACAGATGCAGCAGGCACCTAGGCCACATCATTATATATATGATAAGTTCCGGAGGCTAGGGTAGAAGGAATTTTTTGGCACTACCGATCCTTTGCTGCTGAGAGTTGGATTCGTTCACTTGAGGTGCACTTTCGCTATCTGGATATGGGAGATGCTGACCGTGTGAGGTATACTGCTTATCTGTTTAAGGATCACGCTTCTTTATGATGGGAAGGAGCCGAGCATGGTGTTAACCTTGATACACTTACTTGGGCTCAATTCAAGACGATGTTCTACGAAAAATATTTTACTGCTGATTTTGCGAAGAAGTTTGATAGGGGTTGTCACTTTGTACCCCTTATTGCCATAGATGCAGAAGAAAAACTTAGACACTTCATGGATGGTCTACGACCTACCATAAGGAATAATGTTATGATGATGCGTCCTTTGGACTATGCTACTGCAGTTACTTATGCATTCCAGTCTAAGAAATCTTTGAAGGACATCGAGTTTGATTTACAACGCAAGAGGCAGCAACATCAGAATAATTTTCAGCCAAATAAGAAGCCATATACGGGTCCTTCTAGACCTCAAGGGCCTCAAAAGCCCCAAGGTCAAGTCAAGAAGCAAGCACCGTCAAAGCCACCACCTGCAGCACCAAAGACTGCAGAAGGACAACCATGCAAGAAGTGCAATCGACTACACTATGGACCATGTGTGTGGGGTACTACTAAGTGCTTCATATGCAAGGAAGAAGGGCACAAAGCTGTTGATTGTCCGAAGAAGAATGCTCCCACCATTGGGCTAGCTTATGCTATGAATGCAGAGGAAGCTGAAGGGGAACCAGACACTACTCTTATCACTGGTAACCTAGTCATTTAACATTTTTATATTGCTTATTATTGCATGAAATGTTAAATTGGTTATTAAAAATTGAATTGGGAACAAGATTTAACCTAGTGGAACTTAGGTTGCATGTTCTACTCTAGTTGGATTTGAGTTATGATTTTAGAAAACCACATAATTTGGTATTGAATTTTTGTGCTTTAATTTATGTGAAGGATGATATTTCCAAATAAAAAGTCTTAGGGCCAAAAATCTAAAGAAAATCATAATTAAGGGTTGTCAGGGGTTTCGAATTTTAGTAAGGGGCCATTATGTAATTTTCGAAATCTTGAGAAATAAAAGTAATTTTCGATAACTTAAGGACCTAAGTGCAATTTTTGAATTCTTAAGGGTCAAAATCAAAATTCTCGAGACTTAAGGGACCAAAATAAGAATTTTCTAAATAATATAAGGGTTAAATTGAAAATATTCGAGAATCTGGGGACTAAAATGCAATTTTTCAAGAAATACTTAAGTTCAACGCATAATCTTCATCTAAATTTGAGAGAATTAACAATAGAAATTCTTTAAGCTTCAACACAAAAAGATTTAAAAGACGTTTTTGCCACAGGGAGGATTATCATTCAAGGTGTAGCTACCTATGCACTACTAGATTCGGGAGCTACACATTCATTCATATCTGAAACCTTCATCAAAAGACTGGATATTACTCCTCAAGATATGGGTTTGGGTTTCAAAGTTTCTATTCTTTCCGGTGATCAAATACTGACGTCTAAAATTTTCAAGAATCTGGAGCTTCATTTATTCAAAGACGTGGTTCGGGCAGATCTTATTGTGCTCCCTATGCCTTAATTTGATATTATACTTGGGATGGATTGGTTATCAACGAATGGAGCTTCGATTGATTTTCATCAGAGATCAGTGTCTATTCGTCCGTCTAGTGGTAAATCTTTTGTCTTTGAGGCGGCGAGAAACAAGCAAATGCCGCACATTGTCTCTTGTCTACATGCGAGGAAGCTTATTAAACACGGATGCCAAGCTTTTCTAGCGTGTGTCACTACCGCACATGCTCCTATCAGTCAGAAATTAGAAGATGTTGATATTGTCAGAGATTCTCCCAGTGTCTTTCCCGAAGACGTTTCAAGCATTCCACCCGATCGTGAAGTGGAATTCTCTATTGATCTAATGTCGGGCAATGTTCCTATATCTAATGCACCTTATCGTCTAGCACCCACTGAAATGAAAGAATTAAAAGATCGAATCCATGAATTGTTAGACAAGGGTTTCATTTGCCCTAGTTATTCTCCATGGGGCGCACCGGTATTATTTGTGAAGAAGAAAGATGGTAGTATGCGTCTATGCATCGATTATCGAGAGCTCAACAGGGTCACTATCAAAAATAAGTATCCACTGCCAAGAATTGAAGATTTATTTGATCAGTTGCAAGGAGCATCGATATTTTCTAAAATTGATCTCAGATCTGGGTAACATCACTTGAAAATGACAGAGTCGGATGTTCACAAGACGACATTTCGTACTAGATACGGGCACTACGAGTTTATGGTCATGCCATTTGGTCTGACAATGCACCAGCGATCTTCATGGATCTCATGAATCGCATACTTCAGCCGTATCTGGATCAGTTTATTATAGTCTTCATTGATGATATATTGATCTATTCGAGGAATAAAGAGGAGAATAGTCGTCATTCGAGGACAGCACTGCAAGTACTACAAGACAGGAAACTTTATGCAAAATTCAGCAAGTGGGAGTTTTGGCTTGATAGAGTGACTTTCTTAGGTCACATCATTTCTAGTGATGGCGTTGAAGTTTATCCAAGCAAGGTCGAGGCAGTGAAAGAGTGGTCAGTACCGAAGAGTGTTACCGAGATTCGCAGTTTCTTGGGACTACCTGGCTATTATCGAAAATTCATCACGGGATTCTCATCCATTTCAGTACCATTGATATCCTTCACTAAGAAGAATCCAAAGTTTATTTGGGGATCCGAGTGTCAAGAAAGTTTTGAAAAGTTGAAACAAGCCTTGATTTCAGCGCCAGTGTTATCTATGTCATCGGGGCAAGGAGAGTATGTTTTGTATACCGACGGTTATAAACTTGGTTGGGGCTCAGTTTTGATGCAAAATGACCGAGTTATAGCCTATGCGTCGAGACAGTTGAAAATTCACGAGAAAACTACCATACTCATGATCTTGAGCTTGCAGCAGTAGTTTATGCATTGACGATTTGGAGACACTACCTTTATGGAGAGAAGTGCAAAATATTCACCGATCATAAAAGTTTGAAATAATTACTCACCCAAAAGGAACTGAATATGAGACAACGCAGATGGCTTGAGTTAGTAAAGGACTACGACTGTGAGATTAGCTATCATCTGGGGAAAGCTAATGTTGTGGCAGATGCACTGAGTAGAAAAACAGGAGTTATCACTCAATTATCACTTCAAAGACCATTGCAGTCCGAGATACAGCGGTTTGAGCTTACATTTTATGCTAGGGGCAAGGCCCCTAATCTTGCCACATTATCAGTACAGTCGACTTTGAGAGACAGAATTCGTGATGGAAAGTCTACTGATGAGCAATTGCAAAAGTGGAGAACCAGAGATGAAGCTAAGGGTCGGAAATTATATTCAGAGGTGGATGATATAGTTCGTTATCGAGATCGGTTATGGGTTCATAGTGACGATTATTTGAGAGATCTTATTATGAAGGAAGCTCATGACACACCTTATTCCATTCACCCAGGTAGCACAAAAATGTACAAAGATTTGCAGTTGTTATATTGGTGGCCAGGAATGAAGAGAGAAATTCTGAGATTTGTATCCAAGTGTTTGACGTGTCAACAAGTTAAAGCAGAGCATCAGAGGCCAGCAGGGAAGCTTAAGCTACTTCCTATTCCCGAGTGGAAACGGGAAAACATCACTATGGACTTTGTTGTGGGATTGCCAAAGACTATTAAGGGATTCAATGTTATATGGTTGATAGTTGATCGTCTTACAAAATCAGCGCATTTTCTACCTATCAAGATGACTTTTATCATGATTCAGTACGCCGACTTATACATTCGAGAGATTGTTCGTCTGCATGAGATTTCTGTATCTATTATTTCTGACAGAGATCCGAGATTCACGTCATCTTTTTGGAAGAGTCTGCATGCAGCGATGAGGACCAAGTTATTATTCAGTACAACATTCCATGCTCAAACCGATGGACAGTCCGAAAGAGTTATACAGATTTCGGAAGATTTACTGCGAGCATGTGTTATCGATTTCCAAGGCAGTTGGGAACCAAAATTACCTATAGTAGAGTTTACTTACAATAATAGCTTCCAAACATCTATTGGGATGGCCCCTTTTGAGGCACTTTATGGAAGAAAATGTAGATCTCCTATTCATTGGGAAGAGGTTGATGAAAGAAGAGAGATTGGTCCAGATGTGATTAAAGAGACTACCTAGCTTGTAGTCAAAATTCGTGATCGAATGAAGACGGTGCAAAGTTGACAAAAGAGTTATGCAGATAAAAGACGACGAGACTTAGAGTTTGCAGTGGGAGACCATGTATTTGTGAAAATATCACCTATGAAAGGTGTTATGCATTTTGGCAAGAAAGGCAAGCTTAGTCCAATATTTATTGGTCCATTCGAGATTTTAGAGAGGATTGGGACACTAGCTTATTGAGTGGCATTGCCACCAATGCTATCGGGAGTTCACAATGTGTTCCATATTTCGATGCTGTGGAAGTACATGTCAAACCCATCACATGTGATAAATTATGAGCCTCTACAATTGACTCCAAACACGAAATATGAAGAAAGACATGTCCAAATCTTGGCAAAGCAGGAAAGAAGACTCCGAAACAAAGTCATCCCAATGGTCAAGGTCAAGTGGCTGAATCACTCGGAAAAAGAATCTACTTGGAAAACCGAGAGGGACTTGAAGAATCGCTATCCAGAACTATTCGGTAAGTTCTAATTTCTAGGACGAAATTTTATTTAAGGGGAGAAGAATTGTAAGGTCCAAAATTAAGACGACATAACCCAACTGCATGCAAATGTAAGAAATATGAAAAATAAGTAATTAATTGATTCAATTGCTTAATTGATTATGTGACATGTGTGATTATATGTTAAATAAGATTTCATTGTCATTATGCATGAAACTGTATTTTTAAGAAATATTAAAGTTGCGATCGAGGAACGGAGACCGAAGGCTGAAAAACGTAAAATGTTTTTATTAAATAATTAATTTTAATTATTTAAAATATGAGTAATGGTTTTTCATGTTTTTGAAAATAAAGGGTTTTGAGGTGATTTTATACGTCGAGACGTAAATTTTATCAGGGTTGTTTTTTCAACAAAAATACGAACTTTTTGGCAACCCGGCTAATAAATTCACAAACTTATTTTGACAAAACTATTTTTATATTTTAATTAAATCCTAATTAAGACTAATGAGCCTAAATTATGAGCTTAATAGGCCTAAGGTTAACTAAGGATTTTATTAGTATAAAATATGTACAAACCCACCCCAAAACACACAAACTACACGCCCCAAAAATCAGAATTTTTCCCTCACCAATTCACTCAAAACACACGGCACTCACACACACAACTTGAAGAGGAAAATTCGAAAGAAGCTCAAGAAAAATCAAGCCAAGGTTCTTGCCCCGTTCTTCGCAAATTGTCAACGAATAATCGTGCGTTAAAAACTCAAAGTCACACCATATTCTCCCTTTACTCATCATCACACCATATTATGTAATTCTTTATGAATTTGCATGAAAACAAGTCACACATGTTCTATTTTCGTAACTATGTGTATACAAGCTTTAAATTTGTGTTTTTGATTCCAAAAATCATGTTTTTATGTGTTTAAAATGGCTGTCATTATTAGGACTTGATCAAGCATGAATTTACACAAGTTTTAGGGTCATAAAACTCAACCAAAAACACTACACACGCTGAAAATCAAGAAACAACAAGCTGGTAAAGCGTATTGCTGTCATGGGAAGATAAATGTTCGGTCTTGGTCCTTGATGGCTCGTATAGGCGTTGGCTGGGTCCAGGGGCTATCCAATGTCGTGGGGGAGTCAGAGCTAGAGTCCTAGTCATGCTAGGACTCGAGCTAAGTGGGCTGGAAGGAGTCCTTGCCAACAAGGACTCATACCCGAGATTTGCCTGAGGCACGCGCAGGTTTGCAGAATTGCGCAGGTAGCAGGGGCTTGGCCTGAGTTCGAGGGCTAGGCTTGAGTGAGTCCTTAGGGTCATAGGTGAGTGCACATGGGTCTGGTTCAAGGGCTGGGTCACGGTACATGGTCCTAAGCACAAAAAAGAAGAGTCCTAACACTGTTGGAGTTCTCGACCACTTCAAGTGAAGGCTGATGTGGTTCGGTTATGGGGCTAGGGATGGTTTCCGTGGGTTTCTAAGGTCCAGTAGGGTGTCTAAGGGTGTTGGTCAGGGTTTGGTTCACGATGGCTTGGGGGTGGCTCGGGGGATTCGAGACATGGCTCGGTGCTAACTAATAAGGGTTAAGTTAGGGTTCTTAATTGCTAATTTAATTGAAACACGGCTCACGGGGGTCGAGTCATGGTTCACGAAGGCTAAAATAATATAAAAAGACTAAATTTTGAATTTAGGAATTTTAAATTAAATTTTGTGATTTTTCGTAATTAAAACGTCTTCAAAACGATTAATTACGAATTAAATAAAAAGCTTAGTTTTAAGCTAAATAAAATTATGAGAATTTTAATTTAAGTTTGAATAATTATTTGGGACATGTTAGAGTCAAAGAAATCAAGAAAAAGTCAAAAATGTAAAATGTCACGTTCAGGGGTAAAACAATCTTTTTACACCTGAAAATTAGTAAACGTCATGGCAGTGCTCTAATTGCTGTTTTATATGCTAATATGATTATTTCACATGTTTATGAATTTTTATATGATAAATTATGATTTTTAAATGTTCATGAATTTTTACAGTGCAAATTGGACATTTAAAAGATATGTTGCATGCTTGGTTTCAAAAATAAAATGATATTATATGCATGTTTTTATTAAATGATGGAAATACGACATGTTGAAGGACGTGAAGGGATTGTGACTAAATATGTTGATATGTTGGAAATATCGTGAGGGTTATGGTCCCAGTGGGAGCCCGACGATCGTTTTTCCTTGGATACGGATATGAATACGAATACGAATATGTTAATACATTGTCCAAGGCCCAGTTGACCAGTGAGAGCGTTGCTGGTGTCCCCGTCACCCAGTACTGTGATTTTCTCTAGATGGATCCATCGCCCAATACGAATAAGAATACGAGTCACAATCACGATCTGAATTCAACAAACACGAACATGAATATGAATATGAATATGAACATGGATACGAATATGGATATGAATATGAATATGTTTATGTTGATATGATTATGTTTATGAAAATGTTTAAGTTTAAATTTTATGCATTATTATGAAAATGATATTTTAAAGTACAAGTATTTTTCACTGTTGTATGTGAACTGTATTACGTATTACTTGTTATCAAGGAAATGATGTGTTGAGTCTTTAGACTCAATAGGTGTGTATGATGCAGGTGATATTAATAATTATGATATTGGAGGTCTTGATGGGTGACTTTGCTGGACTGTCGGTGCACATAACCCGAGAACTAGCACTTCTATTTTTCGCATTTAAGTTTATGGTTTACATTAAAGATTTTACAACTTTTTATTTATAATTTTGAGAGATTTTTGAGAGGTTTAGTATGGGCTACACTTTTCAACATTTATTGCTTTCTAGGTTTGGTAAAACGTTTTACGATTTCATGTTTGACGATTCCCGTTGGATTTTCAAAGTACTAGTTGGATGTTTTATTTTAAAATAGTGCAAATGTATATTTATGCATATGTATATGCGATGACCGAAAAAAAAATTTCTAATACTTTTTAAGAAAACGAATGAGCAGACGTTTCAAGAATAGCATTTGTGATATAAACATATGAATGGATATGCTCATTCATATAGATGGATGATCATATGATGATGCACTGAACAACCCACCTCGGACTGTCCAAGTGGTTATCACTTAACGTTTGGAATAGTCCACGGTTATGGTTGTACACCATTAGTCATTTGACCCAGAACAATGTACATGCTATAAGTACTAGCATGCACTTTGATCTGTTTACCGACTCCATTGAGGGTCATCAGATGGCGACGTTTTTGACCTTTTCTTAATTCCATTGACTCAAACATGTCGCAAATAATTATTTAAGCCTACACGAATTTTTTTCATATTTTTATTTGGCTTAAATCGATGACTTTTAAATTAATCTTTAAATATAACATATTAATGCATTTTAATCCTGATTTAAACCAAACCTTAGCATAAAATTCTCAAATTCAAAACTTAGACTTCTAATAATTATTTAAGATTAAATATAATTTTTCATAATTTTATTAAGCTTAAATCTAGGCGTTTCAATTAATTACTTAATTAACATTTCGTGCGATGATTAAATCCCGGATAATTCCAAAACTCATTATTTTGATCCGAAACTTACCAAACTCTTAAAAATGTCCCAAAACATATTTAAAAGCATCCCTATACGTAAACTCAAGCCAAATTCAAAAATTATCTCATTGTTTTTAAAACTTGGACCGGGGTCCCGTTTTAACCCGAATTGAACCGAAACTAACCAAAATGTTCCCAACTTTTTACCACACTTAAAATCACCCAAAAGATCCTAAAATAACAATATGGAACCTAAAATTTTTCGGCTCAAAATTCCAGAAAGCAACAAAATTCTCGGCCCTTTCCTAAACATCTCCTCGTGCACTCATTTTTTTCCAAAAACTCACGCCACTTCCCACACCCGGTGTACCAGCCATGAACCGACTTCCTCTTGACCACCTTGGGACTCTACTTGATACACGGCTCCAGCCCCATGCAAGCCGCATCCTCCTACAACTCGCTATTCTCCCCAATCGTCCAAACCGCAGCCAAACTTCTACCCTTTCGATCCACAGCGCCTGGGATAGTTCCAACACAAGCCGAGCCCTTCCAAGCCTTGTCTCATACCCACCAGGGTCTGGTCTAAGCCTCAGCGAGGTCCCTGCCATGCTGGTCGAACCCTACACGCTGAACACTCAAGATCGAGCCACCCATGAAGAATTCTTCTCTCGTCCCTACACCCTTATGCATCCAGCAACTTTCCTACCCCTCGTGACAGCAACTTGACATTACCAGCAGCCTCTAGACACTCAAGAACCACAGCCCCTTGCACCAAGAATGCATAAAAACGCGAGTGATACATAAAGGGTGCAAGAAAACACATGGAAACCACGATCCTTTCAAACACATGCTTGGATCGGAAATTATTATGCATGAACACAACCATCAGTATAAAAGCATGTATGATGCATAAAGAACGATACAAATGCGTGCCTGATGATGTTAGGAGAACAAGAACGATGTGAGGGAGACCCGGGAGAATTTTTTTCTTAGTAAGGATTGGAGTGTCCGATGGTTTCCTTCAGCTGTGAAATGATGAAACAGATGGAAAAATGCTGAGGGAGAAGGTGCCGGCTGTTGGTGGGGAAAGTGTTAGGTTAAATATTAATTTAGGTGATAAATATATGGTTTAATATTAAATAAATAAGCCCTATATGTTATTTAAAGGTTTTCTTTTTTTAAGATATTTAAGCCCAATAAGTTTAAAAATAGGTCCATTAAATCCAAACTCACTCCCGAAAAATATTTCGTGGTGGAAAGTTTTTGAAAATATTAGCCGAACCTTCAAAAGTCCTCCGATTCGATAAAATTTGCGTAACGTTAAAAATAAAAATCATGCGGGTAAAAATATCTAATAAATCCTATTTTTAAAAAATACACTTAAAAACATCTTAAACTAATTAATAAAAATTAATCATTTAACAAAAATAATTTTTCTGATAATTCTCCGGTCTCTAATCCTCGATTGAACGTGAAATGCACCTAGAAACCCTAATACGTGAACTTTTAAAATTTCATGAATTAAATCCTATCATGCATGAATTATGCATAAAATGCATAAAAATAATTAAATACAATTTAATGAAACAAACATGCATTTAATGCTTTAAAAAAATTAATTAAAATGTCAAGGAAATTCAATAGCTTGCATGCATGCCAACTTTTTAAATTATATTTAATAACGTGCTAAATTACCACTTCTTAAATAAGTCTTTATTAACTTATCTCAATACTCCATCTCCAGTCCGACCTCACTTATTTAACTGAAAAGGTGACAATTAAACTACTACGTAAAATAAATAAATTTAAAGAAAAGAATTTAAATACTCATGTAATAAAAATTATTTTAATTTAAATACTAGAAATTATGCATGGCTTATACGCAATCCAAGTTACGGGTTCTACAATCCTCCCCCCTTAAAATAAATTTCGTCCTCGAAATTAAAACTCACCGAATAGCCCTGCGTACCGGCTCCTCATCTCTGGCTCAGATTCCCACGTAGCTTCCTCCTCTGAATGGTTAGGCCACTTGACTTTAACTCGCTTAACCAGTTTGTTCCGAAGCTTCTTTTCTTGTCTGTCTAGGATCTGCACTGGTCTCTCCTCATAAGACAGGTTTGGAGTAAGCTGCAACGGCTCGAAGTTCAGAACATGCGAAGGATTTTCCATATACTTCCTCAGTATAGAGACGTGGAACACATTGTGTACTCCGGCCAGATTCAGCGGAAGAGCAACACGATAAGCTAGCGTCCCAACTCTGTCAAGGATCTCGAATGGTCCAATGAATCTCGGACTGAGCTTCCCTTTCTTCCCAAATCACATGACACCCTTCATAGGTGCAACTTTCACAAAGACATGGTCGCCCACGGCGAACTCTAAATCTCTCCTCCGCTGGTCCGCATAACTCTTCTGTCGACTCTGAGCAGTCCTCATCCTGTCACGGATCTGGGCTACTACATCGACAGTCGGCTGAATGATCTCTGGACCCAGCTCGGCTCTCTCTCCTACCTCATCCCAATGAACAAGAGATCTACACTTGCGACCATACAATGCTTCATACGGAGCCATACCTATAGATGACTGAAAGCTGTTGTTATAGGTGAACTCCACTAATGACGAGTTCGACTCCCAACTCCCTGAGAAATCAATAACACAAGCACGGAGAAGATCCTCCAATATCTGAATAACTCGCTCCGACTGTCCATCTGTCTGCGGATGGGAAGCTGTGCTAAACAGCAACTTCGTACCCATGGTCGAATGCAAACTCTTCATAAACGAAGAAGTGAATCTAGGGTCTCTGTCAGATACGCTAGAAACGGGAATACCATGAAGTCGGACTATCTCCCGGATATACAACTCAGCATACTGAACCATGGTGAAAGTCGTCTTGATAGGCAAGAAGTGCGCTGATTTGGTAAGACGATCGACAATCACCCAGATAGCATTAGATCCTCTGACTGACTTCGGTAAACCGGTCACAAAGTCCATGGTAACATTCTCTCACTTCCACTCGGGAATAGCGAGAGGCTTGAGCAAACCTGCTGGTCTCTGATGCTCTGCCTTCACTAAGTGACAAGTCAGACACTCGGATACAAAACGTCTGATATCCTTCTTCATTCCTGGCCACCAGTACAATAACTGCAGGTCTTTGTACATCTTCGTACTCCCTGGATGAATCGAGTTCGGCGACATATGGGCCTCTGATAGAATATCTGATCGGATAGAATCACTGCTAGGAACCCATATCCTGTCTCGATATCTGACAATACCGTCACTAACTGTATACAAGACACTGCCCTTGGCCTCATCTCGCTGCTTCCACTTTGCCAACTGCTCATCTGCTGGCCGACTACTGCGAATACGGTCAATGAGAGAAGACTGGATAGTCAAGGTAGATAGACGGGGAACTCTACCTCGAGGATATGTCGATAGATCAAACCTCTGCATCTCAGACTGAAGAGGTATCTGAATCATCAAATGAGCCATCACTGCGACTTTTCTGCTCAATGCATCCGCAACTACATTAGCTTTACCCGGGTGGTAGCTAATGTCACAGTCATAATCCTTCACAAGGTCCAACCATCGCCTCTGACGCATATTCAGCTCTTTCTGCGTAAAGAAGTACTTGAGGCTCTTGTGGTCGGTAAAGATCTGGCACTTCTCTCCATACAAATAATACCTCCAAATCTTCAAGGCAAAAACCACGGCGGCCAACTCTAGATCATGGGTAGGGTAGTTCTTCTCATGAGTTTTCAACTGTCTAGAAGCATATGCTATTACCTTTCCATGCTGCATCAATACTGCGCCTAGACCGAGCTTCGAAGCATCGGTATACCGAACAAAATCTTCGGGCCCTGATGGCATAGCCAAACCTGGTGCTGAGATAAGAGCTTGCTTCAAAGTATCGAAGCTCTTTTGACACTACTTGCTCCACACAAATTTAGCATTCTTCTTGGTCAATGATGTGAGTTGAACGGCAATAGAGGAGAATCCCTGAATGAATTTCCGCTAATATCCTGCTAACCCAAGAAAACTGCGGATCTCAGATGCATTCTGCGGCACAACACAATCTCTGACTGCTGCAACTTTTGCTGGGTCTACCTCAATACCGCTGCTAGAAACAATGTGGCCTAAGAACGCCACCTTCTCTAACCAGAATTCGCACTTACTGAACTTGGCGAATAACTTGTGCTTCTGCAAGGTCTGCAACACTGTGGTCAGGTGTCTGCTGTGATCCTCGTGATTCTTTGAGTAGACAAGAATGTCGTCTATGAATACTATCACGAACTGATCAAGATACGGCTGAAATACGCGATTCATGAGATCCATGAAGATCGATGGCGCATTCGTCAGACCGAACGGCATCACAAGGAACTCATAATGGCCATAACGAGTCCTGAAAGCAGTCTTGGAAACATCAGCATCTCTACCCTCAACTGGTGATAACCGGAACGCAGATCTATCTTGGAAAATATCGAAGCTTCCTACAACTGGTCAAACAGATCCTCCATCCTCGGAAGTGGGTACTTGTTTTTCACTGTAACCCTGTTCAACTCCCGGTAGTCAATACAAAGCCTCATAGAGATATCCTTCTTCTGCACAAATAAGACTGGCGCGTCCCATGGTGAAAAACTCGGGCAAATGAACTCCTTGTCTAGAAGTTCCTGAATCTGCTTCTTAAGCTCTGCCATCTCGATCGACGCAAATCGGTACGGTGCTTTGGATATCGGAGTCGTACCTAGCATAAGCTCAATAGAAAACTCCACCTCTCGCTCGGGTGGCATACCAGAGACGTCCTTGAGAAAAACGTCTAAGAAATCTCTGACAATCGGAACATCTGCGGCTGACTGACTGGGTGCCTCGGGGACAGATATAAAGGTTGCTAAAAATGCCCGACACCCTCTATGCATGAGCTTCCTAGCCTGAACATAAGGTATAATGCGCGGTAAAGGAAAGTACCTGTCCGGCTCGAATAAGAACTGCGTCATTCCAGGCGGTCGGACTAGAACAGATCTCCGCTTGAAGTCAATCAAAACTCTGTTCCGCAATAGCCAATCCATCCCTAGGATGATGTCAAACTCTGACATCGGCAACACTATAAGATCCGCATATACTTGATTTCCATGCAGCTCCAGGTCTATGTCTCGGACCACGTTAGTAGCTGCCATCTCCTCGCCCGACGGCAATACTACTGAATAGGCTACATCTAGCCCAACTGTCTTGACCTTGAGGAAATTAGCAAATACCTCCGAAATAAATGAGTGAGTGGCTCCTGAATCTATCAAGGCCTTCGTAGCGGAACCAGATATAAAAATCCTCCCTGAAAGATCGGAACTCTAAGTTGAACCCAATAGTTACAAGAACTAAACTTATAAACATGCAAAGGCCAGAGTTCTTCTATCCTAATTCCCGAAAATAATACTGAGTAAATCATGCAATCCTATCGCAATTCTAAGTTCAAAAATATTAACCTAGATTCCCAAAACATCGAATTTCAAATATAACTCAAAGCGTTAAGATACCTGTCATAAGCATGGTTTCTGGGTTCGTTTCTGTCGCATGAAGGGCAAAAACTCTGCCCTGGGTAGGCGGATTCCTCTGAGGGCACTGCAGAAATAAGTGGTCTGGACTACCACACTTATAACACTTTCCTGAGCCAAGCATACATGCTCCAGGATGGCGACGTGAGCACTTAGGGCAAACTGGGTGCTCAAAATTCCTCGGGGCTGGGCGTCCCCGCTGCTACTGACCTCTGTTTCTAGGCGGCCCATGAAAAGGCCTTTGGTTCTGCTGCTGAAGAGGAGGGCGGTGTGGTACCTGGACTGGTCACTTACCCAAGCGATCCCTCTCAATGTCAATCAGATCTTGCTCTGCGGCAAGAGCTCTAGAAGCGGCAACTTCAAAAGTAGTAGGGCCAGCAACCCTAACATCGCGGCGTAAGATCGGCCGCAGTCCATCAAGAAAGTGCCTCAGCTTGGCACCCGCATCATTCGCAATCAAGGGCACAAAGTGACAGCCTCTCTCAAACTTACGGATGAATTCCGTAACAGTCAGCTCTCCCTTCCTCAGGGTCATAAACTCCCTGGTCAAACGCGAACGCACCTCATCAGTAAAATATTTGGAGAAAAATACCTCCGTGAAGCGTGTCCAACTCAGCGTAGCCAAGTTCAAGGCTACTGATGCTCCTTCCCACCATAAGCGGGCATCTCCTCCGAATAAGTAGCTGGCACACCGGACTCTGTCTGCATCTCCAAGCTCCATGAACTCGAAGATAACTTCAAGGGACTTGATCCAGCCCTCGGCAATCATGGGTTCTGTCGTCCCTGAAAAGTACTTAGGACGCATCTTCATGAATCTCTCGTAGACAGCCTCAGGCCCTGTCTGCCTGGTCGCCACAGCATTGTTCCCCGCAAACTGTGCGAAGAACTGAGTCATACCAGCTAGCATCTGGGCATTCATATTTGGTGGAGGGGGTGGAGGTCCTTTCCCCTCCTGTCTCTGCTCCTCCCTGTCCTCATGAGAAGGCTCATCATCACCTCTCGGGCGTCCAACTTGGCGTCTAGGAGGCATACTGTTCCATAAATAACCCATACGTAACCAACATGCATAATTACATAATTTATTTAAATGTAAATAAATATTGAACGATTAAAATCTAAACGTAAAAATACTTCATGAGAACATGTAGTTAAAAAAAATTCCGGCTTTAAATAAAATGCATGAATGTAAAACTTAAAGACCGAAGACGTGACTTCATGAGCTTCTCGTGGTCAGTAGTAGTACAACCCTTTACAAGAACATAGGCTCTGATACCAGCTGTAGAGGCCTCTAAATACGTACGTGAAAATTTGCGGAAAATTTAAAATTTTTCTTTTTAATTAATTAAAATGCCTCATTCATAAATAAATAACTGATAAAAGTTTAACCATTCAAAATAACAGCGGAAGTAAATGTTTGTTTGCAAAATAATAATTTAAAACAATTCAACAACGAAGAAATTTGTTTGAGTCAAAATAGTAAATGCTAAAAACATGAGGTCCTCGAGTTCCACTACTGCCGACCCAAGCAAGCTCATTGGTCCCCGCCCTCGGTCCCTGCATCATCGGTACCTACAACAATCAAGTCTAGTGAGTCTAAAGACTCAGCATGCATATATCGTAACTAATGAGTAAATAAATAATAAAATTGCATGCAAGTGAAAATATCATGACGTGAGGCATAACGTAAAATATCGTGTCATGATTAATTATAATATGTGCATAACTGAACTGAAAATCATAGTGAAAATGTTTGCTCCTTGGAGCCCTGTAGTGAAATAACTTGTAATAATTTTTTTGGTGAGATTATGGTCTACGCAAGTGGCCCCTGAACTGAACGGTAACTGACGACCGGGTGAAATAATAATCCCATGATCGGTAACTGACGACCGGGTGAAGTAATAATCCAATGACCGGTAACTGGAGACCGGGTGAAGTAATAATCCCATGATAGTAAAGTGGCCACAAGCAATATCGCATAAATCTAAAAAAAATGAATATTTTGCACGTGATATAAATAAATTACATCATTAAGTATGAACAATTTCGATCTTCTTGCATTAAAATCATGTATTTGCGATATTTAAAAATACCTATATGGCTTGATTGAAGAGTGAAAGAAGATATAAACATGCCTTGGTTTGTTTTGACAGAAAACAAACGAAATAACGACGCGGCGCGGCGGAGACGGAGTGCTCTTCACTTTCTAACTTTTTCTCTCTTAATTCTTTTAAATCAAGCATGCACCATAATTATTATAATAGCGAAAAAAATCGTAAACATGATGCATGAACATTTAAAAATATCATGATTTGTGCTCAGGGCGTTGCCAGGTCCAAAATCTCACATCGGGTGCAAAATGACCATTTTGCCTCTGGAAACTCGAAAATTATCGTTTCACCTCTAGACGTAAAATTTCACGTTTTTGTCATTTTCTTAATTCCCTTGACTCAAACATGTCCCAAATAATTATTTAAGCCTACACGAATTTTTTTCATATTTTTATTTGGCTTAAATCGATGACTTTTAAATTAATCTTTAAATATAACATATTAATGCGTTTTAATCCCAATTTAAACCAAACCTTAGCATAAAATTCCCAAATTCAAAACTTAGACTTCTAATAATTATTTGAGCTTAAATATAATTTTTCATAATTTTATTAAGCTTAAATCTATGCGTTTCAATTAATTACTTAGTTAACATTTCGTGCGGCGATTAAATCCCGGATAATTCCAAAACTCATTATTTTGATCCGAAACTTACCAAACTCTTAAAAATGTCCCAAAACATATTTAAAAGCATCCCTAGACGTAAACTGTAGAACCCGTAACTTGGACTGCATATAAGCCATGCATAATTTCTAGTATTTAAATTAAAATGATTTTTATTGCATGAGTATTTAAATTCTTTTCTTTAAATTTATTTATTTTACGTAGTAGTTTAATTGTCACCTTTTCAGTTAAATAAGTGAGGTCGGACTGGAGATGGAGTATTGAGATAAGTTAATAAAGGTTTATTTAAGAAGTGGTAATTTAGCATGTTAGTAAATATAATTTAAAAAGTTGTCATGCATGCAAGCTATTGAATTTCCTTGACATTTTAATTAATTTTTTTTAAAGCATTAAATGCATGTTTGTTTCATTAAATTGTATTTAATTATTTTTATGCATTTTATGCATAATTCATGCATGATAGGATTTAATTCATGAAATTTTAAAAGTTCACGTATTAGGGTTTCTAGGTGCATTTCACGTTCAATCGAGGATTGGAGACCGGAGAATTATCAGAAAAATTATTTTTATTACATGATTAATTTTTATTAATTAGTTTAAGATGTTTTTAAGTGTATTTTTCAAAAATAGGATTTATTAGATATTTTTACCCGCATGATTTTTATTTTTAACGGTACGCAAATTTTATCGAATCGGAGGACTTTTGAAGGTTCGGCTAATATTTTCAAAAAATTTTAAACACGAAATATTTTTCGGGAGTGAGTTTGGATTTACTAGACCGATTTTTAAGCTTATTGGGCTTAAATATCTTAAAAAAAACCCTTTAAATAACATATAAGGCTTATTTATTTAATATTAAACCATATATTTATCACCTAAATTAATATTTAACCTAACACTTTCCCCACCAACAGCCGACACCTTCTCCCTCAGCATTTTTCCATCTGTTTCATCATTTCAGAACTGAAGGAAACCATCGGACACTCCAATCCTTACTAAGAAAAAAATTCTCCCGGGTCTCCCTCGCATCGTTCTTGTTCTCTTAACATCATCAGGCACGCATTTGTATCGTTCTTTATGCATCATACATGCTTTTATACTGATGGTTGTGTTCATGCATAATAATTTCCGATCCAAGCATGTGTTTGAAAGGATCTTGGTTTCCATGTGTTTTCTTGCACCCTTTATGTATCACTCGCGTTTCTATGAATTCTTGGTGCAAGGGGCTGCGGTTCTTGAGTGTCTAGAGGCTACTGGTAATGTCAAGTTGCTGTCACGAGGGGTAGGAAAGTTGCTGGATGCATAAGGGTGTAGGGACGAGAGAAGAATTCTTCACGGGTGGCTCGATCTTGAGTGTTCAGCGTGTAAGGTTCGACCAGCACGGCAGGGACCTCGCTGAGGCTTAGACTAGACCCTGGTGGGTCTGAGACAAGGCTTGGAAGGGCTCGGCTTGTGTTGGAACCATCCCAGGCGCTGTGGATCGAAAGGGTAGAAGTTTGGCTACGGTTTGGACGATTGGGGAGAATAGCGAGTTGTAGGAGGATGCGGCTTGCATGGGGCGGGAGCCGTGTGTCTAGTGTGTCAAGTAGAGTCCCAAGGTGGTCAAGAGGAAGTCGGTTCATGGCTGGTACACCGGGTGTGGGAAGTGGCGTGAGTTTTTGGAAAAAAATGAGTGCACGAGGAGATGTTTAGGAAAGGGCCGAGAATTTGGTTGCTTTCTGGAATTTTGAGCCGAAAAATTTTAGGTTCCATATTGTTATTTTAGGATCTTTTGGGTGATTTTAAGTGTGGTAAAAATTTGGGAACATTTTGGTTAGTTTCGGTTCAATTCGGGTTAAAACGGGACCCCGGTCCAAGTTTTAAAAAGAATGAGATAATTTTTGAATTTGGCTTGAGTTTATTTAAAGCCCATGGGCTGTTCCCGATCCAACTGACGGGAGTCGATTATCCCATGGCAGCATTACTCAATGACTCGTCCAGCCAAGGCACCGGAGTTTGTACCTCCCCAGACTCAAATCTAAGATCTCATGGACATATAGATACTTAGCACAAGTCTGGTACCAATTGAGCTACCGACTCCGGCCAGTTGGATCGGGAACAGCCCATGGGCATTACAATAAAAGGCGAGCTCAATTGGTACAAGACTTGTGCTAAGTATCTATATTTCCAGGAGATCTTAGGTTCGAGTTTGGGGAGGTACAAACTCCAGTGCCTCGGCTGGAGGAGTCATTGAGTAATGGGCCATGGGATAACCGACTCCCGCCAGTTGGATCGGGAACAGCCCATGGGCTTTAAATAAAAAGGCGCCTTTTATTGTAATGCCCGTGGGCTGTTCCCGATCCAACTGGCGGGAGTCGGTTATCCCATGGCCCATTACTCAATGACTCCTCCAGCCCAGGCACTGGAGTTTGTACCTCCCCAAACTCGAACCTAAGATCTCCTGGAAATATAGATACTTAGCACAAGTCTTGTACCAATTGAGCTCGCCTTTTATTGTAATGCCCATGGGCTGTTCCCGATCCAACTGGCCGGAGTCGGTAGCTCAATTGGTACCAGACTTGTGCTAAATATCTATATGTCCAGGAGATCTTAGGTTCGAGTTTGGGGAGGTAAAAAATCCAGTGCCTGGGCTAGAGGAGTCATTGAGTAATGGGCCATGGGATAACCGACTCCCGCCAGTTGGATCGGAAACAGCCCATGGGCGTTACACATATAATAGTGGCACCGCGTGTACTCTTTGGAAAACTCCTTCTCCAACGTACATCTCATACTCTGGCCAGAGATTCCATGCACTATTATTACTTAAGATCACATAGGATAACCACACCCGTAGGTGAGCGTTGAATCCCCGACTACAATGCACTGGCTCCTATATGTGTCGCAACTGTACCCAACCTCGCCACCTGATGACACTCCTGGAGCCGGTAAACGAGTCAAAGCACAGCCTTAGCATGTAGAGTGAAACGTCTGCTTATTCGTTTCCTTAAAAAGTAATAGAAATTTTTTTTTTTTTTAAACACTCACATTTTCGACCTACCCTATACTTATACCCAAAAATACCTTTGCACCATTTTTGAAATAAAACATCCAACTAGAACTTGAAAATCCAGAGGAAATATTTTAAAGCATAAAATCGTCAAACGTTTTACCAACCTAAAAAGCAATAAATGTTGAAAAGTGTAGCCCATACTAAACCTCTCAAAAATTTCTCAAAAGCATAAGTAAAAAATCGTAAAAATCTTTAACTTAAAATGAAAACTTAAATGCGGAAATAGAAGCGTTGGTCCTCGGATTATGTGCACCGACAGTCCAGCAAAGTCACCCGTCAAGTCCTCCAACATCATAATTATTAATATCACCTGCATCAATACACCTAGTGAGTCTAAAGACTCAACACATCCTACCTTTAATAACAAGTAATACGTAATACAGTTAACATATAACAGTGAAAAATACTTGTACTTAAAATATCATTTTCTTAATAATGCATAAACTTTAAACTTTTTCAAAACTTAAACATTTCCTAAACATAAACATATCACATAAACATATTCATATTCGTATCCATATTCGTATTCATATTCGTATTCATGTTCGTGTTTGTTGAAGTCAGATCGTGATTGTGACTCGTATTCTTAATCTTAATGGGCGATGGATCCATCTAGAAAACCACAGTACTGGGCGGCGGGGACACCAGCAACACTCTCACCGGTCAACTGGGCCTTGGCCTACGTATTAACATATTCGTATTCGTATCCGAGGAAACACGATCGTCGGGCTCCCACTGGGACCATAACCCTCACGATATTTCCAACATATTCAGTAGTCACAATCCCTTCACGTCTTTCAACATGTTGTCATCACTTAATAAAAACATGCATATAATATCATTTTTATTTTGAAACCAATCATGCTACATATCTTTTAAATGCCAAAGATTAAACCATAAAAATCCATGAACATTTAAAATAAAAGTTTTAACATATAAAAATCATAAATAGACATAAACGTTTTAAAATAGACATTTTAACATATTAAAAATCCGTAAACATTTAAAATAAACGTGTTAACATCCTAACAATTCATAAACATTTAAAATTGGCATATTAATATTTAAAAATTCATAAACATCCATAATCATGAAAAATAATCATATTAGCATATAAAATAGCATTTAGGACACTGCCATGACGTTTACAAATTTTTATGTGTAAAAAGACCGTTTTACCCCTGTACGTGATATTTTACGTTTTCGACTTTTTCTTGATTTTCTTGACACTAACATGTCCCAAATAATTATTTTAGCCTAAATTAAAATTCCCATAATTTTCTTTAGCTTGAAAACTAGTTTTTTTAATTATTTCGTAAATTGACGTTTTGAAGGCGTTTTAATTCTGAAAAATCCCAAAATTTAATATAAAATTCTTAAATTCTAAATTTAGTGTTTTTATATTATCTTAGCCCTTATGGACCCCGACTCGACTCCTGTCAGCCGTTTCCCAATTTACACTACAAAAAAACGGATGGAATAGCGACGGTTTTCGATAAACCGTTGCTACTATAGCGACGGTTTTTGATCAACCGTCGCTTTTTTTGCGACGGTTTTTCAACAACCGTCGCTTTCAAATGTTTGCGACAGTTTATGAAAAACCGTCGCTATAATCAAGATGGTTTTAGCGACGGTTTTTCATAAAACTGTCGTTTGCTAAAGTAAGCGACGGTTTATCAAAAACAGTCGCCATTATAGCGACGGTTTTACAACAACAGTCGCTATATTCGCGACGGTTTAACAATGCCGTCGCTATTTTGTGCGACAGGTTATATACCCGTCGCTATCTGCGACGGTATTATAAAAAACCGTCGCATTATTTTGCGACTGTTTATTTTAATCCGTCGCCCAAGGCGACGGTTTATTTTACCCGTCGCCAATAGCGACTGTTGGGCTAACCGTCGCCGAGCCTTTTCGGATTTTTTACTTTTTAGCGGAATCCTATCAATTTTTTCGCATTTTCGGTTTTTTTACTTTGTACTAACATTTTTTGTATTAATTTCGTAGATTTGCTCGTCGATGTAATCTTTCAGCGTTACGAAAATCTGCATATCTTCGTGAAAGTAAGATTTTTAAAGTTTTTTTTTTTTTATCGAAAATTTAATATTTAATTTTAAAATTTGTGGTGTATCGTATTTATGAAATTTTGCGTACTATTTTGATGAATTTTAATTTTTTTACAGTTTTTATATAGCGACGGTTTTTTCAAACAACGTCGCTTAGTATAGCGACGGAGTTTTATAAACTGTCGCTTTCATTTACAAACCGTCGCTTAATATTAGCGATGGTTTATAGTTAACCCGTCGCTAAATTAGCGACGGTCTTGTTCAAGTAAACCGTCGCTCCAGGCGACGGTTTTTGAGAAACCGTCGCTGCAAAATAGCGACGCGGCCTCCTGTTACCGTTTTCCAGAACCGTCGCTAGAACCGTCGCTTAACCCTTTTAGCGACGGTTTTAGCGACGGTTTTGACCGTCGCTAACCCCGTATTTTTTTTGTAGTGTTATTTAGTGGTTAAAACCCTTAATTGACCCTTGAAGGTTCAACCCGAGCCATCTTCCGATTTTATCGAGCCACCCCCGAACCATAACGGACCAGACCCTTACCAACACACTTAGGTACCCTACTAAACCAATAGACCCCATGGAAAACACCCGAACATAAAAACCCAAGTCCCACCATGTACTGGCCGAGAGCTTCATTTGCATGACCCTCACGTTTTTGGTGCCTAGAACTCTAACCCATGGCTTGGCTCTCTAACCAGCCTCTCCAACACTCGCCTAGGAGCCTTAGGATTCACTATGACCCAGCCTTGAACCTCAGGCCACGCCCCATAACCCCCACGCAAGCACTGAACCTGCGCGCCTCACATGCACTCTCGGGTAAGAGTCCATAGTGGGTAGGACTCCTCCCAGCCCCCTTAGTTCGAGTCCTAGCATGGCTAGGACCCCTTCTCGACCCCTCACCGACCTTGGCTAAGCCCTAGACAGGAGCCACGACCCAACCAACCCCTTGGAACCCAAAACCGAACCTTTAATGACTTTGACAGCAAGTTGTGTGCAGCTTGTTGTCCAGGTTCACGTGTGGCGTTTAGGTACTTAACTAGGACTCTAACTACCGTTTAAAATCGTGCCTAGACATGACCTATACCATGGTAGTCCCTAATCCATGCAAATACATGTTTTTGGTAAGAAAAACTCATGTTTTAGAACCCATACACATGGAGTTACGAAAATTTAACATGCTGCTTTGTTTTTCAGAAAAATTCATGCAGAAAACAAATAATATGATGTGTTGATGGTTTGAAGGAAGAGTAGGCGTGCCTTTGCGTATTTAACGCACGAAAACTTGTTGACGATTGCGAAGAACGGACGAGAACCGTGGCTATAAACTCCCTTAGTTTTCACCGAAGGTTTCTTCTCAAAATTTATGTGTGTGCCGTGTGTTTTCTCAAGTGTTTGGAAGAGTTTTGATGGCACAAAATACTAAAAGTGGCGTCAGAGAGTTGGCCGAATGGTATGTGGGGTTTGGGGTGGGAATTACTTATTAAATACATAAAAATCAACTAATTAGGCCTTAAGCCTATCAAGCATCAATTAGGCCCAATAAAGCTAGATTAGGACTTAATTAAAACATTAAAATGATTTTGGTAAAAATAGTTTCTAAATTAAATAGCCGGGTTGTCAAAAAAAAAGTTTGTACTTTTGTTGAAAAACCAACACCGATAAAAATTATTTCCGGACGTATTAAATCACCTCAAAACCCCTCATTTTCAAAAATACTAAAAACCCACCATCATATTTTAAATAATTTAAAATAATTATTTAATAAAAACATTTTTCGTTATTCAGCCTCCGGTCTCCGTTCTTCGATCGCAACTTGATTAATCCTTAAAAAAATACAATTTTTATGCATAATGACAATAAAATCCTATTTAACATATAATCATGCATATCACATAATCAATTAAGCAATTAAAATAATTTGATTAACCATTTTTTTTTTCAGAATTCCTAGATTTGCATGTCGTTGGATTACGTCGTCTTAATTTTGGACCTTACAAATCCTCCCCCCCTTAAATAAAATTTCGTCTTCGAAATTCACTTATACCTACTAACCCTAAGTTTAGGTCCTAATATCCCAAAATCCCTGCTTCCATTTCTCTACTCTGGTCAAACTGAAATTCTAAAATGTTCTTACGTCTTCTTGGTCCCAATTAATTTCTAATAACCAATTTAACATTTCATGCAATTGTAAGCAATATAAAAATGTTAAATGACTAGGTTACCTGTGATAAGCGCAGTGTATGCCTCCCTTTCAGCTTCTTTAGTATTCATAGCATATACTCGCCCCATAGTAGGTGCATTCTTCTTTGGGCAATCAACGGCCTTGTGCCCTTCTTCCTTGCATATGAAACACCTGGAAGTACCCCACACACATGGCCATAGTGTAAACAATTGCACTTCTTGCATGGTTGTCCTTCTGCAGGCTTTGGTGCTGCAGGTGGTGGCTTTGGTGGTCCTGGTTGCTGGTTTTGCCCTTGGGGCTTTTGAGGCCCTTGAGGTCTAGGAGGACCCGTGTATGGCTTCTTGTTAGGCTGATTATTGTTCTGATGTTGTTGCCTCTTATGCTGTAACTCAAAGTCGATGTCCTTCAAGGATTGCTCCGCCTGATATGCATAGGTAACTGTTGTAGCATAATCCACAGGAGGCATCATCATAACCTTATCCCGAATGGTAGGTCGTAGGCCATCCATGAAATGTCTAAGCTTTTCTTCCGCATCCCTGGCAATAAGGGGTACAAAGTGGCAACCCCTATCAAATCTCTTCATAAACTCAGCCACAGTGGCATCTCCCTGGCGAAGAGCCATAAATTCCCTCTTTATTCGGCTTTTAGCATCCGGAGTGAAATATTTCTCTTAGAACTTCGTCTTGAACTGTGCCCAAGTGAGTGTAGCAAGGTCAACACCATGCTCGGCTCCTTCCCACCATAAAGAAGCGACATCCCTAAACAGATAATTGGTACACCTCACACGGTCAGCATCTCCCATGTCCAGATAGCGAAAGTGTACCTCGAGTGAACGAATCCAGCTCTCAGCAGCAAAAAGGTCGGTAGTGCCAGAGAATTCCTTTGGCCCTAGCTTCCGGAACTGATCATAAATATCATGCCGTGGCCGAGGTGGTTGCTGTAGCTGCTGCTGCTGCATCTGTTGTAACTGCTGCTGTAATTGTTGCTGCTGTAACTGCTGCTGCTGAATCTGCTGCTCGAAGAGGCGAGCCATTCCCTCAAGAGCACGTGTAGCAGCATCGGGTGGTGGTCCATTTCCTTGATTATTCACACTGTTCTCTACTCGGTTCTCATTACTAGGGGCACGTCTAGGAGTCATCTTATCTGAACGTTTTCCAAATTCTAACGTAACCAACATGTATTTAAATCTAGGTTTTCTAATCATGTGACATATCCTAATTCATTTTAGCAATTTAAGCATGCAAAGTGTATATACTCAAAAAGCAAGTAAACATATAGCATAATCATATTATTCATGTCATCATGCAGGTAACATCATATCGAGTCATATAAAAGCATGTAAAACTTACAAATTGAGGCTTGACGACTGATCTCCCCGACGCTGATGGTGGCACAACCCTTTACAGGACCTTGGCTCTGATACCAACTGAAATGTCTGCTTATTCGTTCTCTGAAAAAGTACTAGAAATTTTTTTTTTAAACCCTCACATTTTCGACCTAACCCTATACTTATACCCAAAAATACCTTTGCACCATTTTTAAAATAAAACATCCAACTAGTACTTGAAAATCCAGAGGAAATATTTTAAAGCATAAAATCGTCAAACGTTTTACCAACCTAAAAAGCAAAAAATGTTGAAAAGTGTAGCCCATACTAAACCTCTCAAAAATCTCTCAAAAGCATAAATAAAAAGTCGTAAAAATCTTTAACTTAAAATCAAAACTTAAATGCGGAAATAGAAGCGCTGGTCCTCGGGTTATGTGCACCGACAGTCCAGCAAAGTCACCCGTCAAGTCCTCCAACATCATAATTATTAATATCACCTGCATCAACACACCTAGTGAGTCTAAATACTCAACACATCCTACCTTTAATAAGAAGTAATATGTAATACAGTTAACATATAACAGTGATAAATACTTGTACTTAAAATATCATTTTCTTAATAATGCATAAACTTTAAACTTTTTCAAAACTTAAACATTTCCTGAACATAAACATATCACATAAACATATTCATATTCGTATCCATATTCGTATTCATGTTCGTGTTTGTTGAAGTCAGATCGTGATTGTGACTCGTATTCTTAATCTTAATGGGCGATGGATCCATCTAGAAAACCACAGTACTGGGCGGCGGGGACACCAGCAACACTCTCACCGGTCAACTGGGACTTGGCCTACGTATTAACATATTCGTATTCGTATCCGAGGAAACACGATCGTCGGGCTCCCACTGGGACCATAACCCTCACGATATTTCCAACATATTCAGTAGTCACAATCCTTTCACGTCTTTCAACATGTTGTCATCACTTAATAAAAATATGCATATAATATCATTTTTATTTTGAAACCAATCATGCAACATATCTTTTAAATGTCAAAGATTAAATCATAAAAATCCATGAACATTTAAAATAAACGTTTTAACATATAAAAATCATAAATAGACATAAATGTTTTAAAATAAACATTTTAACATATTAAAAATCCGTAAACATTTAAAATAAACGTGTTAACATCCTAACAATTCATAAACATTTAAAATTGGCATATTAATATTTAAAAATTCATAAACATCCATAATCATGAAAAATAATCATATTAGCATATAAAATAGCATTTAGGACACTGCCATGACGTTTACAAATTTTTAGGTGTAAAAAGACCGTTTTACCCATGTACGTGATATTTTACGTTTTCGAATTTTTCTTGATTTTCTTGACACCAACATGTCCCAAATAATTATTTTAGCCTAAATTAAAATTCCCATAATTTTCTTTAGCTTAAAAACTAGGGTTTTTAATTATTTCGTAAATTAACGTTTTGAAGGCGTTTTAATTCCGAAAAATCCCAAACTTTAATATAAAATTCCTAAATTCTAAATTTAGTGTTTTTATGTTATCTTAGCCCTTATGGACCCCGACTCGACCCCCGTGAGCCGTTTCCCAATTTATTTAGTTGTTAAAACCCTTAATTGACCCTTGAAGGTTCAACCCGAGCTATCTTCCGATTTTATCGAGCCACCCCCAAACCATAACGGACCAGACCCTTACCAACACAATTACGTACCCTACTAAACCAATAGAACCCACGGAAAACACCCGAACATAAAAACCCAAGTCCCCCAAGTCCCACCATGTACTGGCCGAGAGCTTCATGTGCATGACCCTCACGTTTTTGGTGCCTAGAACTCTAACCCATGGCTTGGCTCTCTAACCAGCCTCTCCAGCACTCGCCTAGGACTCTTAGGACGCACTCTGACCCAGCCTTGAACCCCAGGCCAAGCCCCATAACCCCCACGCAAGCACTGAACCTGCACTACAAGAAAATCAACCTACAACCACACTCAGAAGACAACGGTTTTATCAGAAACCGTTTTCTTTTTTCCTTTTAACAACGGTTTTTGTTAAAACCGTTGTCTTTCTGAATTTTTTGTTGTCAAAAGACAACGGTTTTTTAAAAATCGTTGTCTTTATGGGTCAACGACAACGGTTTTAGCAAACCGTTGTCTATGGGCGTGTTTTTTGGTTGTTAAAGACAACGGTTTTAACAAACACCGTTGTTGTATACGGGTTACGACAAAGGTTTTAAACCGTTGTCTATTAGCGTGTTTTTTAGGATATACGACAACGGTTTTTCTAAAACCGTTGTCGATTTGCGTGTTTTTTTGACAAACAACAACGTTTCATAAAAAATGTTGCTTTATTTAGCGACGGTTTTGACAAATCCGTCGCTACATTTTGCGACGGATATAAAAACCGTCACGAATTTTAAATTAGCGACGGTTTTGACTACAACCGTCGCGTTTTTAACAATAGCGACGGTTTTATAAATATAGGGACGGATAACCACAACCGTCGCTAAATTTAGCGACTGTTTTTAAATACCACCGTCGCTAGTTTAAATGCACGACGGTTTATTTAAATAAGTGCGACGGTTTAAGGAAAAAAGCGTCGCAATTTGTCTATAAATATCATTGTTTTCGTTCCATTTTTATCACAGCACATTACAACACTTAAAATTTTTCTCTCTCTTACAATATTTAAATTTCGATTTAGGATAAATATTTTTGTTTTATTTTTTTATAAATTTTTTTGTGTTAAATAAGTTCACGAATAATGTTAGGATTGTAGAATTGTAATTTATTGTCATTTTTTTAGATTTGTTAAATTATTAAAATTAATTTTTTTTTATTTTACTAAAAACATTAGCGACGGAAATTATGAATTAACCGTCGCTAAGTAGCGACGGACTTTATTAATAAATTGTCGCTAACTTTAGCGACGATGTTTCATAAACCGTCGCTTATTTTAGCGACGGTATATAAACCATCGCTAAATAGCGACGGTTGTTGATATAAGCGACGGTATATAAACCGTCGCTAAATAGCGACGGTTGTTGATATGATTTGGCGACGGTTTCAAAAACGGTTGAAACCGTCGCAAATAAAATTTGCAACGAGTTGTCAATAACCGTCGCAAATGTTGCTACAACAACGGTTTTTAACCATTGTCTTTGAGCGTACCTTTTAACCACAGGGGCTTTAACAACAGTTTTAAAATGGATACGACAACGGTTTTTAACCGTTGTCTTATGTCATTTTTCTTGTAGTGCTGCGCCTCACATGCACTCTCGGGTAGGAGTCCATAGTGGGTAGGACTCCTCCCAGCCCCCTTAGTTCGATTCCTAGCATGGCTAGGACTCCTTCTCGACCCCTCACCGACCTTGGCTAAGCCCTGGACAGGAGCCACGACCCAACCAACCCCTTGGAACCCAAAACCGAACCTTTGATGACTTTGCAGCAAGTTGTATTTAACGCACGAAAACTTGTTGACGATTGCGAAGAACGGACGAGAACCGTGGCTATAAACTCCCTTAGTTTTCACCGAAGGTTTCTTCTCAAAATTTATGTGTGTGCCGTGTGTTTTCTCAAGTGTTTGGAAGAGTTTTGATGGCACAAAATACTGAAAGTGGCGTCAGAGAGTTGGCCGAATGGTGTGTGGGGTTTGGGGTGGGAATTACTTATTAAATACATAAAAATCAACTAATTAGGCCTTAAGCCTATCAAGCATCAATTAGGCCCAATAAAGCTAGATTAGGACTTAATTAAAACATTAAAATGATTTTGGTAAAAATAGTTTCTAAATTAAATAGCCGGGTTGTCAAAAAAAAAGTTTGTATTTTTGTTGAAAAACCAACACCGATAAAAATTACTTCCCGACGTATTAAATCACCTCAAAACCCCTAATTTTCAAAAATACTAAAAACCCACCATCATATTTTAAATAATTTAAAATAATTATTTAATAAAAACTTTTTTCGTTATTCAGCCTCCGGTCTCATTTCTTCGATCGCAACTTGATTAATCCTTAAAAAAATACAATTTTTATGCATAATGACAATAAAATCCTATTTAACATATACTCATGTATATCACATAATCAATTAAGCAATTAAAATAATTTAATTAACCATTTTTTTTTCAGAATTCCTAGATTTGCATGCCGTTGGATTACGTCGTCTTAATTTTGGACCTTACAATTCCTCCCCCCTTTAAATAAAATTTCGTCTTCGAAATTCATTTATACCTACTAACCCTAAGTTTAGGTCCTAATATCCCAAAATCCCTGCTTCCATTTCTCTACTCTGGTCAAACTGAAATTCTAAAATGTTCTTACGTCTTCTTGGTTCCAATTAATTTCTAATAACCAATTTAACATTTCATCCAATTGTAAGCAATATAAAAAATATTAAATGACTAGGTTACCTGTGATAAGTGTAGTGTCTGCCTCCCTTTCAGCTTCTTTAGTATTCATAGCAACTTGATTAATCTTTAAAAAAATACAATTTTTATGCATAATGACAATAAAATCCTATTTAACATATAATCATGCATATCACATAATCAATTAAGCAATTAAAATAATTTAATTAACCATTTTTTTTTTTTCAGAATTCCTAGATTTGCATGCCGACGGATTACGTCGTATTAATTTTTGACCTTACATAGAGCCTCAGTGTTGTCCCGGGTCGTAAGGACTAATGGTGTACAATCATAACCATGTACTTATCCTCTCGATGAATGATAACCACTTGGAAAGTCCGAGGGAGAGTTGTTCGGTATAATCATCATATGACTACCCATCTGCATGTTTGGAAATCTCTATGTCATTACCAAGAAACGCAGTACACAATATCACAGATGTTAGTCTCAAGCTCAAGCGACCTTTATCTATGTTTTAAGCGGCTGAATCGACTAAGAACAAATTTAGAATATGCAGTGTTTACAAATGAGTTTCAACATCGAATTACGATTCATTTGTATTAAAGTATAATCAAGGACTTTATCTATGCTGCTTGCATGGGTATACAGATAAAGTAAAACGAAACCATTAAAAAATTAAATTATATTAAAATAAAGATTGTTTATTACACTTGAGTCAATAAATTCACAGCCAACAGTTGGCCTACAGGACATCTAATCTAACATTAACATATTTTATTCTTTCCGATTACTTTACTAATTCTTCGCATTCTATTATCTTGGCACTTTTGCTCTCTTTTCACTCTATCAACTTTGCAGATTAAATCTGACTGCTTCACCGCAAACTCACAAAAATGACTAGCTATTCCAACAACACTCTTTTCATAAAATTTGCATCCGTTTTGGCCATGAGGATGAAACCATGCTCAATATGTGCAGAATGATGGAATCCTTTGGCCTATGTAAGTTTTTGGAATGCAGTTTTCAAGTCTTTGAGACTTTGCTCCATGAAATATTCGAAACTATAAAGATTGAGCATGGATCAAATTTGCGAACTCTCCATACCTATAAAAAATTGCCTCCCAAGAGCAAATGGGATGGACGGATGTGTTTTAAATCATTATAGCCCAACATATATAATCCAGGCCCAGCTTCTCTCTGTACCAACGAATGAGTCCATTTATCGAAAAACCACATTTTCAGATCTGATCATCCTCAAGCAATTTAACCTGATTTAACTTATGTTATTCGTTATATAAATTATCGGGTTTTTAGTCTGCAAAAAAAAAAAAAAAAATTGTAAAGGGATGAATCTGAATTTATGGATTTCAAGAATACCAAAACAACGAATTTATTAATATGAATTTGAAATCTCTAACTCAAAATTCATCGATAGAAATGCAACCTTAACTGTACCTAAAGAAAATATTACGATTTTTATATCCTTTTTTTTTATAGCTAATTGTATTTATAACATAATAGCAATTAGCACTCAGTGTTACGATTTTTATCGAACTAATGTCACACTTTCGATTTTCATTATAAATTACAAGATATATAGTTCAATAACCTGAAGATGGATGGATTATTCAGAAACAACAATTGCCCAGCTTGTTATGAAAGAGACCAAACGTGGCACTTTAACAATTTTACGATTTAAAAAGATTTGAGTTGTGAGAAAGAGACCAAACGTGGTACTTCAACAATTTTACGTTTTAAAAAGATTTGAGTTGTGGGAGACGGTTGTTTGATGGGGTATACAAAATATGAGAGGAGAACAAGAAGAAAACAAAGAAATGGCTTTGTAGAGGCAAGTGTCGAACACTTTCTCCTTAAGAAAAATTTGCCCTCACAATGTGCTTGAGTTTTGTGGCAATCTTCTCCCAAGATACAACTACAACTCTTGAATAATGAGCACTCAAATGTTCAAGTTCTTTCACAAGGAAATGAAGGAACTCTCTCTTTTTGAAGAAAGGATGAAGAAGATATGCAAAATGATGTATGTATGTTTGATTTTCAAAATATCAAATATTTAATGTTTTCCAAATGAAGAGACATGATCTTTCATCCATGGGGATGTCCCTTGGCCATGGTAACTGATCACAATCATCAAACAATGCCAAGGAAATGAAAAATTACAAGAAAAATCGAAGGGACACGAAAACAGCACGAAAGGGCGCGTGCAAACGCCCCCGCGCGCGCGCTGGCGCCCCCGGCAGCGCTGCCGAGAGCTCTCGGCAGGAGCGCGCGCACTGCCGAGCGCTCTCGGCAGCGCTCGGGAGGCGCGCGCGCCTGCTGCTGCCCTCGGCAGGCGCTCGCGCGCGCCTGCTCGCAGAACTCGCGCAGCCGCGCGCCAGCTCCTGCCCTCGGCAGGCTCGGGCGCGCGGCTGCGCGCCAGCCACTGTTCACGAAATTTTATTTTTTTTTTTTTTCGATTTTTGTCCCCTACATGTTCTGACTACTCGTTTGAGTTTCTTTCAACATATGATGCACTCTTTCGAGTTTTATTCAGCACCGTCGAACTTAATATTCGTTCATTAAGTATCGTTTTTTCGTTTCGAATTTTTCCAATCAAACACATTGATTAATTTGCTTAATTTTCATTCATTAAGCATGAAATTTTCCAACAATCCCCCACATGAATGAAATTAATGCATGAATGCTCGTGATGCATAAGAGAGAGTATATACGAAAAATTATCACATCAGGAGATGTGGCTTTTGGCTTTGAACCTTCCCTAGTGGAATACAATCGGATTTACTAGGCCACGAAGTGAACGTGATGTCTTGAACTTCTTGGCGGTTCATGTAAAACCAGACAACTGTACCCACATGATAATCTTTCTTCCATTTCCACTTTGTTTTATCGGTTGTGTCCGTTTTGGCCATGGAACACATCTTGGCATCATACGTGTTCCATCGAGGCGGCCCGTCCTCACACGTACATAGGTGATCTCCTTGTAAAAGGGTATCCTACTTACCCCGCTTTTGCAAGCTACGGAATCATTAAAAGTACAATACTTAACCTCACTACCTTTGTAGGCAACTTCACTCATCGTCATAGGAATGAGGAGTGATTCCTCAAGTTCTCATAATTTAGTTGTCCCATTGAACCAAGATCTTGGGATCTCCAATCAACAAGGTTGGGTTGCCATTATGAAAACTTTATTTGGTAGGTTTTAAACCCATTGCTCTTGACAGATAGTACATTTGATCTCTATTTAATGCTTTTGTAAGCGGATCCGCTAAGTTATCCTTTGATTTAATATAATCAACAGATATAACTCCATTAGAGATCAACTGTCGCACAGTATTATGTCTTCGACGAATATGTCGAGACTTGCCATTGTACATACTGTTTTGTGCCCTTGCAATTGCTGACTGACTGTCGCAATGTATCATGATTGCTGGCACTGGACTTGTCCAACACGGAATGTCCTCTAGAAAGTTGCGAAGCCACTCAGCTTCTTCTGCAGCTTTATCTAGCGCTATGAACTCCGATTCCATAGTAGATCTAGCAATGCAAGTTTGTTTCGATGACCTCCAAGAGACTGCTCCCCCACCAATGCTAAATACATTGCCGCTAGTGGATTTGGAGTCATTGGTGTCAGAAATCCAATTTGCATCACAGTATCCTTCAAGTACTGCGGGATACCTTGTGTAATTTAGTCCATATTCTGAGGTGTGCTTTAAATATCTAAGCACCCTTGTCAATGCCTTCCAGTGTGCATCACTAGGATTACTTGTAAACCGACTTAACTTGTTAACCGCACAAGCGATGTCCGGTCTAGTACAATTAGTGATGTACATAAGGCTTCCAATAATTCTGGAGTATTCCAATTGGGAAACTGGTTCTCCACGATTCTTTGCCAAATGGACATTCACGTCCATAGGTGTTTTTACTGGGGTAGAGTCATAAGCGTTAAACTTCTTCAACACTGTTTCTACATAATGATACTGAGATAGGACTATTGCTTCTGGAGTTCTAAAGATTTTAATCCCTAGAATTACATCAGCAATACCCATATCTTTCATATCAAAATGTTTTGTCAACATTTTCTTTGTACCCTTAATCAACTCTTGGTTGTTCCCCATTATTAGCATGTCATCCACATATAGACATACTATCACATAAGATTCTCGAGTGCCTTTAATGTAAACACATTTGTCACACTCATTAATCTTAAATCCATTTGACAATACTACCTTGTCAAATTTTTCGTGCCACTGCTTGGGCGCTTGTTTAAGTCCGTATAGTGACTTAATTAAACGACAAACTTTTCTTTCTTGTCCTTTAACTATGAAGCCTTCAGGTTGCTCCATATATATTTCTTCTTCAAGTTCACCATTTAACAATGCCGTTTTAACATCCATTTGATGTATCTCAAGGTTATGCAATGCTGCAATAGCAATGAGCACACGAATGGATGTTATTCTTGAAACTGGTGAATACGTGTCGAAGAAATCATGTCCTTCTCTTTGTCTATAGCCTTTGGCCACAAGCCTGGCTTTGTATTTTTCAATACTTCTATCAACTCTCATTTTCTTTTTCAATATCCATTTACATCCCAATGGCTTGGTGCCTGGTGGAAGATCCACTAATTCCCAAGTATGGTTTCGCAATATGGAATCCATTTCAAAGTTGATGGCTTCTTTCCAATAGGGAGCTTCAGGGCTAGCCAGAGCATCTTGTATGTCCTTTGGTTCATTCTCCAACATAAAAGTGTGGAAGTCTGGACCAAAGGACTTTGAGATTCTAGCCCTTTTGCTTCTTCTTTGCTCTTGCTCCTTTGAAGAGCCTTCCAATGGTGTAGCATTTTCATTTAGAGTTGGCTCATGTGTAGGTCCTTGACCTTCGTGCTCCGTCTCAAATTTTCGCTTGCTAGAACCATTTTCTTTCCTTTCTTTACAAGGAAATATATTTTCAAAAAATACTGCATTTCTTGACTCAATTGTCATGCCCGTATTCATTTCTACATTTTCAGATTTGTGCACTATAAACCTATAGGCACTACTATTATGTGCATATCCGATGAATATGCAGTCTACAGTCTTTGGTCCAATTCGCTCTTGTTTAGGCTTTGGTATTTCAACCTTAGCTAGACACCCCCACACTTTAAGGTACTTGTAGGAAGGTTTGTGACCTTTCCACAATTCGTAAGGTGACTTGTCATTTTTCTTGTGGGGTATCTTGTTCAGGATGTAATTAGCCGATAGTATTGCTTCCCCCCCACAAGTTTTGGGGTAGTCCTGAACTTATTAACATAGCATTCATCATATCTTTTAGAGTTCGATTCTTTCTTTCGGCAATGCCATTCGATTGTGGTGAATAAGGTGCAGTAGTTTCATGAATTATACCCACAGATGTGCAGAATTCATCAAACGGTGCTCCGTATTCACCCCCTCTATCGCTTCGAACCCTCTTTATTTGTTTGCCTAGTTGATTCTCAACTTCGGTCTTATAACATTTGAATGCTTCAAGAGCTTCATCTTTCGACCTCAAAAGATATACGTAACAGTACCTTGTATTATCATCAATGAATGTCACGTAGTATCTTTTCCCTCCTCTAGTTTGTACAAACTTTAAATCACCAAGATCGGTGTGTATTAGTTCTAGAGGAGTTGTACATCTTTCAATCGAGTGGTAAGGCGCTTTGGTCATTTTTGCTTCAACACATATTTCGCATTTTTGTGTTGGATCGACGTTGTGTTTAGGCAATAATTCAAGTTTCATTAAACGTTGCAAGGTATTAAAATTTACGTGTCCTAAACGAACATGCCATAAATGAGAACACTCAAGCAAGTAAATAGAACTTTTTCCTTTATTACTTTCAACAACATTTTGGCGTATAGCCATTACATTCAACTTGAAAAGGTTCTCATCGAGATATCCTTTTCCAATAAAATGACCACTCTTTGTCAATACAACCTTGTTAGACTCAAATACTAGTCTAAACCCATGTTTGACCAACAGAGACCCCGACACGAGGTTCTTTCTTATGTCTGGTACATGAAGTGCATCAACAAGGGTTACTTCCAAACCCGATGTCATCTTCAATACCACATTTCCGGTGCCCACCACCTCAGACGTAGCGGAGTTCCCCATGTATAGTTTTCTCCCGGTCGATGGAGTGTATGTGGAGAACATCCCCTTGTTGGAGCAAATGTGTCGAGTTGCTCCGGTATCAACCCACCACTCATTGGAGTTTTCAACCAAATTTGCTTCCAAAATAACTGCAGACAAATCAAGTTGAGAAAAATCAAATGGTACCGACCTTTCTTGAACAACGTTGGCTTGAGGATTTCCCTTCTTTGGCTTCCTACAATCCTTAGCCATGTGATTTGGTTTTCCGCAGTTATAACAAGTGCCTTTGAACTTCTTCTTGTTTGGTGGTTGTTGGCCTTGTTGTGGTTGCTTCTCAAACTTCCTCTTCTTCCCTTGGAAACTCGATTCAACAATGTTCACCCTTGCTGCCATCTTACTTGCCTTGGCCTCGGTGCTCTTGTTGTCCTCTTCTATCCTCAATCTCACAATGAGATCCTCCAATCCCATCTCCTTTCTTTTGTGCTTCAAGTAATTCTTGAAATCCTTCCACAACGGAGGGAGTTTCTCGATCAACGCAGCAACTTGGAAGGACTCGCTTAGACTCATTCCTTCCGCATGAATCTCGTGCAAGATAAGTTGTAATTCTTGCACTTGACTCATTACGGACTTTGAATCCACCATCTTGAAGTCCAAAAATCTCCCAACTATGAACTTCTTCAAGCCCGCATCCTCCGCTCTGTATTTCTTATCAAGCATGTCCCAAAGTTCCTTGGCGGTCTTGACTTGACAATACACATTGTACAATGCATTGTCAAGTCCATTGAGGATGTAGTTTTTGCAAAGAAAATCACTTTGGTTCCATGCATCCAAAGCGGCCCTCATGTTGGTGTCAGTCTCGTTTTCAGCAACGGTGGGAGGATCCTCCTTCAAGAACTTTGACAAACTCAAGGTTGTGAGATAGAAAAGCATGTTTTGTAGCCATCTTTTGAAATCTGCACCAGAAAATTTTTCTGGTTTCTCTCCTTGTGCAATGGTTGGATGTTGTGTTGTAGATGATGAAGCCATTGAAAATTCTTCTTGCAAATGATCAAAAACAAACTTCTTCTTAAGATTGTTTTATGGGGTAGACAAAATAAGAGAGGAGAACAAGAAGAAAACAAAGAAATGGCTTTGTAGAGGCAAGTGTTGAACACTTTCTCCTTAAGAAGAATTTGCCCTCACAATGTGCTTGAGTTTTGTGGCAATCTTCTCCCAAGATACAACTACAACTCTTGAATAATGAGCACTCAAATATTCAAGTTCTTTCACAAGGAAATGAAGGAACTCTCTCTTTTTGAAGAAAGGAAGAAGAATATATGCAAAATGATGTATGTATGTTTGATTTTCAAAATATCAAATATTTAATGTTTTTCAAATGAAGAGACATGATCTTTCATTCATGGGGATGTCCCTTGGCCATGGTAACTGATCACAATCATCAAACAATGCCAAGGAAATGAAAAATTACAAGAAAAATCGAAGGGACACGAAAACAGCACGAAGGGGCTCGTGCAGGCGCCCCCGCGCGCGCGCTGGCGCCCGCTGCCGAGCGCTCTCGGCAGCGCTCGGCAGCACCTGCCGAGAGCTCTCGGCAGGAGCGCGCGCACTGCCGAGCGCTCTCGGCAGCGCTCGGCAGTTCTGCGCGCAGCCGCGCGCCTGCTGCTGCCCTCGGCAGGCGCTCGCGCGCGCTTGCGCGCAGAACTCGCGCCAGCTCCTGCCCTCGGCAGGCTCGGCGCGCAGCCGCGCGCCAGTCACTGTTCACGAATTTTTTTTTTTTTTTTTTCGATTTTTGTCCCCTACATGTTCTGACTACTCGTTTGAGTTTCTTTCAACATATGCTCAACTCTTTCGAGTTTTATTCAGGCCCGCCGAACTTAATATTCGTTCATTAAGTATCGTTTTTTCGTTTCGAATTTTTCCAATCAAACACATTGATTAATTTGCTTAATTTTCATTCATTAAGCATCAAATTTTCCAACAACGGTTACATTACAAGAAATATACAAGAGATTGTGCTTAGAAGGATAAATTTGATTTATAGCTACGGATTTGATTCAAGAAAAAATATAAATTATGGATCCATCACAATTACTTACGCAAGTGCTAATTGACAAAGAGTGAAAATAAAATTCACTTAAATTATATTTATTCTCTTTCCTAATTTAAAATATGCGAATTCAAATTTCTCTATTAAAAGGAAGGTTGCATGTGGCCATGCACAGTGAGATATGGTTAATTGACCGAGTCCCATGAACGTGTAAATAGGAAAATTCATTGTATAAGATTCGAAAATGGGAAGGCACTTTCGGAGAAAAAAGCAATAATTAAATAGATTCCGACACATTAAATTATCCAAAATGGGTTGTTTGATTTGGACTTGTTCAAACAATATAATTCTGGACTTCTTCTTACATCACTTTCCAAATACTTGGTCAATTATTAAGAGTTGGTCATTTGGTGGACTCTTCTAAAGGCTAATCCAATCACCAATCACTTAATGTGAACTAACGAAATATATATTTTTTATCCATTAGTTTTAAGCTAACCATTGTATAAATTTAATGTTTAACGTTAAAATTAAAAATTCTGATCAGTCATAATTTTGCGATTCATATTTTTAAAATTTGAGTGCAACTCTTCTAACAGTATCAATTTTTTTTCAATGATTTGGATTCAATGGAATCGAGTTCCAATTCTTCGGACAAAGTTTCGACAACGATTTTTTAAATTTTGGTTACGATTATACATAGAACAATACGCTAGATTATTCTTTTGTGAGAAATTTTATAAATAATATTTTTTGTGACAAAGTTTATAAATATTTTATTAAGCATTATTATTTACATATTGTCAATTAAAGAGAAAAACTAATTAACATTTCTGGTTCTGGTTTAGAGAATTGATTAAAAATGAATGAAATAAAAAAGTTGAAGTACACATCAATTTCAGGGAACTTTTGGTTGGGACCGCGTTTAAAGAAAATATTCTAAAAGAGAAAAGCTTTAAACAAGTGAAGTTTGACTAGTTTTTAACAATGTGACAATATTTACAATGAAATTAATTCAATAAACTGGATAAGCATAGAACACACAAATGAATGAATTAATTATTTCGCATAGTAAATGTTGATCCTAAAATTTTAAATATGAGTAATGCAATATGTATATTTAAGGTTATATTCATGATAATATTTTTATTTTAAGAGAAAAAAATAAAAAAAAACGTAATTGAATTCAATAGTACTTTTGTAATTTTAAGGTTTAAAACACGGTAACGTAAACCAACTGTATGCAAATCTAGGAATAATATAAACTAACTAATTTAAATTATTTTAATTGCATTTATTGAATGTGATAGGCATGTTTACATGTTTAAAATAGAGTTTTATATTAAAATGCATAAACGGTGTTTTAAAGGTTATTCGAGTCGCAATCGAGGAACGAAGACTGAGGACCATAAAAGAAAAATATTTTTAATAAATTATTATTTTTAATTATTTAATATATGGTATATTTTAAATGAGAATTTCGAAAATAAGGCTTTTTGAAATGTTTTTACACGTCGAGTCGTATTTTAAACCGATAATCGATTTTTGACGAAAATAGAGACTTTTTGGAGGCTCGGTTAATATTTTCAAAAACTTTCCTAAACAAAATATTTTATCTACACTATAATGGGCCTAATGAGCCTATTACAATGAGGTTATTGGGCCTAAACTCATATACAATTATTTATATCAAATTATTGAGTTTCGAAACCTTAAAACAAATCATAATTTATGCCTCAAGAACTAGGACTCTCTTCAATCAGAACAAACGCACCACGTTTTTGAAATCTATTCACGTGGATTTGAAGGAATTTCAGTAAGGTCTTCTCCCCCGTCTCTCCGTCAATGCCCCTCGAGTCGAGGATTGTTTTTCGTACGTGAAATACGCTAAGGCACGCCTTAATCTTCTTTCGCTCATCGTTCATATCATATTATGTGTATTTAACATGACTGCATGAAAAATATGATACATTTTCTTGCATTTTCGTTTTTATGGCAAAACATGAACAAAACTTGAGTTTTTATGTTTTTAAATTTATGTCTGTGATGTACAAAAGGGCTGTCATGATATGGCTATGGGAAGGAACATTTTTCAACATGTTTAAAGGTACATAGATAGATAGTTAAAGGCTGGACAAGGAGGGTAAGAGGGTTTAACTAAAAAATTGGGTTGTAGAGGGCTATGGTTTCAGTTTGGGTTTCCTTGAAGGGTGTGGCCGATGGCTGCTGTTAGGTCACGTCCAGGGTCCTAAGGGAGCTGAGTCGGGGTCCTAGATAGGCTAAGGGATGGCTGGTGCAAGGGCTAGGGCATGGGACGCTAGGATGTTGACCGCGCAAGGCTTGTTGTTGACGGTTAATGGGTTTGCAAGTGCATGGGCTGTAGAGGCTGTTCCAGTAAGTTGTTAAGGGCTCGGTCATGGTCCTAGGAAGGCTATATAAGGTCTTTTTGGGACGGCTGTGGGGTAGGATCGAATGGCTTGGACTTGGCTAAGGTTAGGTCTTGGGTTCGAAAATAAGGCAAGAAGTTCAGTAGATGTCTAGGCTTGGTCAAAGGTTCTAAATGGTTTGATTTGGGTTGTATAGGGTATGTGTAAAGTTCGAATTATTTTACGAGTCGAGCTCGATTTTTCCTGGGAAGCTGGTTTTGGGCAAACGAGAAGTTTTTAAAAGATAAAAAATATTATTTTTGGAAACTAAATTTTATAAACTTTTATGTTATAGTTAATTAAGAGTTATTGGGCCCAATTTAATTAAATTAAGTAGGCTCGATTTCTCCTATACTTTGAGGACCAAAACCAAAGCTCATTAGCATGCAAAATTAAAACTATAAATATGTTACTTTGGCTTTTGAGAGAACCATATCAGCTGAAAAACACACACTTGCACACACAAATTTTCGAAAAAAAAAAGGAGGAGGAAAAGCTAGGATTCTTCGTCGTCCGGTCGTCCAACTTCGGACCCTCGCCAACTATTGAATATTTGAGTGTTTTAAATGCAATTGCACGTTTTCTAAACCCTTTGACGCTTCATTCAAATCATAATATGCATGTTTTAATTGTTTATGCATGAAAAATACGTTTGTATGATTGGTTCATCGTTTTGTCAAATACTTTCAAAAGTTTTCTACGTTTTTACGTATATGTGATCATGACATGATTCCCAACGAGTACGCTGCCAACATAGGATGAAATATGAAGGGAATGTGAATAAAATTAAAAGAAAACAAGGCTGGAAGCCGAGGGATAACAAGGGAGAGTATTCCTAGGGATTTCGAGTCAATCCATGTGCACTAGGAGGTTCATGGGGTCGACTAGCTTGCATGAGTTGTTGGGCTCGGCCAGGGCTGGTTCAGTGATAGTGATGCTCTCGATCTATGGCTAGGTTGGGTCCTAGGGTTGCTAGGGTTCGAGGGAGTTGATAGGAAAGAGTCTTAGTAAACTAGGACTCTCCCCACACTCACGCAAGGGCAACATCGACCAAGGGGGGTGGGATCGCGGCTGGCTTGGGCTGGCTAAGTTGTTCCGGTCCATTAGAGTCTAGGGAAGGTGGCTCAGGGTTGAGGCTGGGCCTGGTGCAGACAGGACTCGAGGCGGCTCGAAGGGTGGTAAGGTAGAAGGTCGCGATCTAGGGGCAGCGCATGCATTGGTGTATGAGGCTTGGATCAGGGCTGTGGGTTTGGTGCTGGTGTAGGCTAGGTCGGTGAGGGTCCAAGGGTGTTTAGGAGGTTGTTGGATCGGTGGTTGATAGGCTAGGAGAGTCATAGCTCGACTAGAACTCGAACAATTCAAGGGGATGGGAGTCGCGTGTGTCATGGTTGTGCGCAGAGTGATTTGCGTGGGTTAGGGGCTGGTTCGAGGGCTTGGGCTGGTCTGGGACGAGGATGAGCGTTGTCCAGGGTCAGTGGGGTGCAGTGCTGGTCGAGGGTTAAGGGGTTGGATGAGTCCTAAGCTAACTAGGAGTTCTGGTGAACATAGAAGACTTTCGCACCAATTGGGCTTAGGAGAAAGAGGCTTCTCGATCGGGCCAGGGTTGGGCTCGATCAATAGGGTTCTTAGATGAGTTGGCTCTGGTTTAGCTCGAGGTGGCTCGATCATGGCTCGAGTAAATTGAGAGATGGCTCGGTGGGTTCTAATAATGGTCATGTTTCAAAATTAATGATTAAAAATTTGAACCAAGGGTCCACGGGGGTGGTTCATGGCTCACAAGGATAGTTTAGGTAATAAAAAGATTGTGTTTAAAGTTTAGGAAGAAAATATTTAAAGTTTGAATTTAATCGGGAATTAATGGCCTAACGAATTATTAATTAAAGAAATAATTAGAAGCATAGTTTTTAGCTGAATAAAATTATGAAAAATTAGATTTAAGCTTAAAAAATTATTTGGGATAAGACCGTGTCATTAAAGGTAAGAAAAAGTCATAATCGAGAAATTGTACGGGCAAAACGATCATTTTAGACCTAGGAATTTTGTAAAAGCTTGGTAGCGATCCCCAATGATCATAATCCATGTTAAATGATATTTGATGATGTTTAAAATGAAAATATGATATTTTATAATTTATGGTGAATCTGTTCAATTTTTACTATTACAATGCTATTTTTGGAAATTTATGATATTTTATGCTTGTAAAAGAAAAAAAAAATATTTTGAGGGATATGAATTGACTATGACAAATTACATATGATATGTGGGGGATCCGTTTTAAGAAGGAACGGTGAACTTACAATTTTGTGGAGTTGTCGTGAGGGAAAAGGCCCAGAGGGAGCTCGTTTACGGGAGAAGGCTCAGAGAGAGCCCATTTATGGGAAAAGGACCAGATGGAACCCGTCTATGGGAGAAGGCCCCCGAAGATCGTATTTCCATGGCCGTGCCTAGTGCCCGCCCCCTTGGGCCATGTGGAGCTGAAGACTGATCGGACGACCGGAGGATAAAAACTAGTCACTTTCAATGATCAAACTTCACCCAAAATGACGAAGGATTGAAAGCTTTACGATTAAAACGATTTATGATTTATTTATGCTCAAAATTATTTTAAATTGGTTATTTATGTTTAAAAGCTATTTTTAACTAAAAATATGATTTTTTTATGCATGTGATTGTATACGTATTATTTTCTATTCATGTTTAGAACGTGCTGATTCATTAGACTCACTAGGTTTGTATGACACAAGGTTTGATGAAATTATGGGAGGCGCTGGCGATTGAGTGGATCGAGTTCGGCAGTACACTCCCGAGGTTTTCCGCACTAGCTTGTTAGGAAAAAGATTTAAAGATTAAGTTAATAATTTTACTAGACATTTTTATGCTTTATTTTATTGTTAGTTGATCTTTTTAAAGTTCGATATAGGATTTTTGGTTAGTGACGATCTAGAAATTTTTACGCACTTGAGATTTCAAAAATTAAAGTATTTTGATTTATGGATTATGTTAAGTTATTTTAGTTAGTATTTTCGAGTTTATAATGATACATGACTTGCATGCTTCATGTAAAATGTTAAATGCATGTTGGGTAGTGGAATTGATGGGGTTAATGAAGAACTTAGAGGAGAATAGGGTGCATGCCCTACTTAAGCTGGATTTAGGAGTCGACGTTGGGAACTTTTGGGTTAGTAATACAATTTTCAAGATTTTGAGGACCGAATTGAAGAGAAAAATTTAAGCTAAAAAGGTTAGGTATGAAGTGATTAGGGAGCCAAGCTTTTCAAGTATCAATTCAAGGAAAATTTCGAGAACGAAATTCTATTTAAAGGGGGAAGATTTGTAAAGTCCGAAAAACCGATCAACGTAAACTAGATGCATGCAAATTATTTTAATTTCTTAATTGTTTTAAATGCTTTCATTATATTTATTTTATGATTAAAGGTATAATTTCATGATTAAATGATTATATGACATGATTTCATGAATTTGAAGGATTTTACCCGAATATTCGATAATAGACTGGGGAAAGGAGACCAGGGACGACCAAGACAAGAATATTTATTTCTCTTTAAATAATTGCAAGGCTTCCAAATATGATTTAAAAATGATTTAATTTTTCTAAAAATGTTAGAGTTCGTATTATTTTATGAGTCGATCTCGATTTTTCCCGAGAAGCCGATTTTGGGCAAACGAGAAGTTTTTAATAGATCAAAAATATTATTTTTGAAAACTAAATTTTATAAACTTTTATGTTATAGTTAATTAAGAGTTATTGGGCCCAATTTAATTAAATTAAGTAGGCCCAACTGCTCTTATACTTGGAAGCCCAAAACCAAAGCCCATTAGCATGTAAAAATAATCTATAAATATGTTACCTAGGCTTTTGAGAGCACCATATCAGCCGAAAAGCACACACTTGCACACACTAATTTTTGAAAATAAGAGAAGAACGAAAAGCTAGGATTCTTCGTCGTTCGGTCGTTCAACTTAACACCCTCGCAAACGATTGAATATTCGAGCATTTTAAATGCAAAATCAGGTTTTCTAAACTCTTTGACGCATCATTCAAATCGTAATATTCATGTTTTAATTGTTTATACATGAAAAATACGTTTGAATGATTGGTTAATCGTTTTGTCAAATATTTTCAAAAGTTTTCAACGTTTTTACGTATATGTGATCATGACATGATTCCCAACGGGTACGCTGCCAACGTAAAATGAAATATGAAGGGAATATGAATAAAATTAAAAGAAAACAAGGCTGGAAACAGAAGGATAACAAGGAAGAGGAGTCCAAGGGTTTTCGAGTCAATCCATGTGCACTTGGAGGGTCATGGGGTCATCTAGCTTGCATGGGTTGTTGGGGCTCGGCCAGTGCTGGTTCAGGGACTGTGATGGTCTCGGTATAGGGATAGGTTGGGTCCTAGGTCGTCTAGGGTTCAATGAAGTGGCTAGGGAAGAGTCCTAGTGAAGTAGGATTCTCCCCACACTCACGCAAGGGCAGCAGCGGCCATGGGGAAGGTTCACGGCTGGCTTGTGTTGGCTAAGCCGGTCTATTAGAGTCTAGGGAAAGTGGCTCGGGGTTGAGACTGGGCCTGGTGCAGACAGGACTCGAGGCGGCTCGAAGGGAAGCAAGGTAGAAGGTCGCAATCTAGGGGCAGCGCATGCATGGGTGTATGCTGCTTGGATCAGGGCTGGGGGTTCGGTGCTGGTCTACGCTAGGTCGGTAAGGATCGAAGGGTGTTTAGGAGGTTGTTGGCTCGGTGGTTGATAGGCTAGAAGAGTCCTAGCTCGACTAGGACTCCAACAATTTAAGGGGATAGGAGTCGCGTGTGTCATGGTTGTGCGCAATGTGATTTGCGTGGGTTAGGGGCTGGTTCGAGGGCTTGGGCTGGTCTGGGACGAGGCTGAGCGTTGTCCAAGGTCATTGAGGGGCAGTGCTGGTCGAGGGTTAAGGGGTTGGGTGAGTCATAAGCTAACTAGGAGTCCTAGTAAACCTAGGAGAATTTCGCTCCAATCGGGCTTAGGAGAAAGAGGCTTATCGATCGGGCCAAGGCTGGTTCCATGAACTGGGCTCGGTCAGTAGGGTTCCTAGATTATTTGGCTCGAGTAAATTGAGAGATGGCTCGGTGGGTTCTAGTAAGTGATATTTCGAAATTAATGAATAAAAATAGGAACAAAGGGTCCACGGGGGTGGTTCATGGCTGACAAAGGTAGTTTAGGTAATAAAAAGGTTGTGTTTAAAGTTTGGGAAGAAAATATTAAAGTTTGAATTTAATCTGGAATTAATGGCCTCGCAAATTGTTAATTAAAGAATTAATTAGAAAGCCTCGTTTTAAGCTGAATAAAATTATGAAAAATTATATTTAAGCTTAAATAATTATTTAGGATAAGCCTATGTCATTAAAGGTAAGAAAAAGTCATAATCGAAAAATTTTACGTCTAGGGGCAAACCGATCATTTTACACCTGAGAATTACGTAAAAGCTTCGCAGCGTCCCAAAGGATCATAATGCATGTTAATTGATATTTTATTATATTTTATGATGTTTAAATTGAAAATATGATATTTTATTATTTATGGTGAAGCTGTTCAATTTTTACTATTACAATGCTATTTTTGGAAAGTTATGATATTTTATGCTTGTAAAAGAAAAGGAAAAATATTTTAAGTGATATGAATTGACTGTGAAAAATGATATATGATATGTGGGGGATCCGTTTTAAGAAGGAACGGTGAACTTACAATTTTGTGGAGCCGTCGTGACGGAAAAGGCTCCAGAAGGAGCCCATTTAAGGGAGAAGGCCTTCGAGAGAGTCCATTTATAGGAAAAGGCCCCAGAGGGAGCTCGTCAATGGGAGAAGGCCCCCGAGGGAGCCCGACGATCGTATTTCCATGGCGGTGCCTAGTGCCCGCCCCCTTGGGCCATGTGGAGCAGAAGACTGATCGGTCGACCGGAGGATAAAAGCTAGTCACTTTCAATGATCAAACTTCATCCAAAATGATAAAGGATTGAAAACTTTACGATTAAAATGATTTTATGATTTATTTATGCTCAAAATTATTTTAAATTGGTTATTTATGTTTAAAAGCTATTTTTAACTAAAAATATGATTTTTTTATGCATGTGATTGTATACGTATTATTTTCTATTCATGTTATAACGTGCTGAGTCATTAGACTCACTGGGTTTGTATGATATAGGATTTGATGATATTATGGGAGGCGCTGCTGATTGAGTGGATCGAGTACGACAGTACACTCTCGAATGACATTTCTTTTCCGCACTAACTTGTTAGGAAAAATAATTAAAGATTATGTTAATGATTTTACTAGAGTTTTTTATGCTTTATTTTATAGTTAGTTGATTTTTTTAAAGGTCTATATAGGATTTTTGGTTAGTGACGATTAAAGATTTTTACACACTTGAGATTTCAAATGTTAGACTATTTTGATTTGTGGATTATGTTAAGTTATTTTAGTTAGTATTTTCGAGTTTATGATTTATGCTATTTTAAAAAAAAATTTAGAGGACGTTTCAGTTTGTATCAGAACCGAGGATCCCCAAAAGCTTGTGTACTGTCACTTCGAGAGGCTCAAGAAGACACGCCTCAAGTATGTGAGTTTTTACTGCTTTATATTGTATATGCTAAAATTCTTTCAAATACTTTTATGATACATGATATAAATGTTAGTTGAATGCTTCATGTAAAATGTTAAATGCATGTTGGGTAGTGGAATTGATAGGGTTAATGAAGAACTTAGAGGAGAATAGGGTGCATGTCCTACTTAAGCTGGATTTAGGAGTCGACATTGGGAACCTTTGGGTTAGTAGTACAATTTTCAAGATTTTGAGGATCGAATTGAAGAGAAAAATTTATGCTAAGTGATAGGATCGGTTAGAAAGCGAAAGAGTGTTTAGAAGAGGGATTGAATAAACACTCACAATTTTCACAATCTTTTCGAATAATAAGTCAGTTTAGCGATAAACTGAAACTCGGGAATATTGTCAGTCGATATCAATCAGTTAACAATAAAAGTGCGGAAATAAACTGTTGGGGATCGATGTAGATTTTAGAGTGGGGGGATGAATAAACTTTTTCCTTTGACGATAGTTTTTGTAATGGGTGCTAGAAACTTGTTAGAGATTGTAGCTGTTCTTGTTCAAGCGTGAGTCCAGCAGATCACAATAATAAGTGCGGAAACGATCCGATGGAGTAAGGTGAAAATAGTAATAACAGTAGGTAGTTGAACAGTATTTGTTTCTGGAAGTTAGAAGATAAAATCATCTACGTCTCCTCTTCTTCTGTTTCCAGAAGGTATCACTAAAAGATTTTGGATTTTACAGTACACAATTGTACACACCCACTTCAACAGGACTTATCCTTTGCCTACTGAAACTCTTAGTAACTCAACACAATAGTTTAATACAACAAGGTTCTGGAAAAGACTCTTTTCTAGATTACAAACTCTTCTTCGAAAATTATCGTAAGGCGTATAGCTTGAAGAGGTGAAGAAACTGCAGTACAATTAGAAACTCTTTTCTAGATTACAAACTCTTCTCCAAAGATCAGATGTAAGATATGAAGCGTGTACTGCTTTTCTTGCAAGTTGAGCTTGGAAGATAACGATTGGTTCGCGGTTGCTCAATGTAACATTGGATAGATAAAATTTCTTTTTAAAATAATCCACCACTTCTCTAAATAGGTTTGATCCATATATATAGAGATAACTTGAGTCCAACATCTATAATTTAAAACGGCTCCTTGACTTCTGATGGAAACAGCTTTATTTCCTAAAAAGGGTCCTGCATAAAGCTTTCAACACAATCAGTCTTGTTTTATACCGAAACTAGTAAAACATATTAAATGACTTCGTACAGCATTAATGGTGCAATTAATGCTTAGTACTAGGTAAAGTAACGGTAACATTTAAGATAGAAACGATCGAGTAAAGGCCGTTAAGTACTGATCTAGTGAAGCCAAGTTCTGCTTTGTTCAGCTTCTGTTTTTCTAAGCCTTTGAGTACTAACTAAAGTACTGCTGTTAAAGCGAATCGATAGCTTCTGCTTTTTATTGGCTTCTGGTAATTGCTATTCTTACTGGTTTTGATTCTCATCACCACAACTAAATTAAGTCTAACATAAACTGACTGATAGATGGAATAAAAACTGAAGTAAGAACACAAAAATTTTTTATGGATGTTCGGAGATTTCAAACACTCCTACGTCACCCCTTCTATCACGAAGATAGTATATTCACTAAAAGACTTTGATTGATACAAACAGTTGTACAGACCCACTTCAGTTGGACTTAACAATGCCAAACTGAAACTCTTAATTACAACACAATTTACAGTACACCACTGGATTTGAAATAACTTAGCACGACTGATTACAGTATTATCAGTTTGTGCTTTCAAGCTCAAAGTATAGCCTTAAATGCTATGTATGAATACAATATGCATGAGCTTTTAAATATTTCAGCAGAGTAACAGCTCAGTTAAGAGTTTTTCAAGAGTCGAGTTGAGAGTAGTTCAATTCAAAGTTGTTGAAGCGGTTTCTCAGCTGCTCTTCCTCTGTTATTTACAGGCTATGCCTCCAACAGTAATATTGAATGAGATTTGAACTTTTATATCCGTTGTTTGCCACGTAAACATTTTTCTGACAATCTACACTGCTGTTTTCTGAAATGTGGCGATCCCGCTACCAACTGCAGTCTTGATTTTGTACTATCTGTCGGTTGAAAGTCCTTTTCCTTAACTGATGACGTGTACAGCTGAAAGATCAGCTGATAGGCTATAACTTGATAGGCTTACAACTGTTTGTAGCAACTGATCAGTTTCCAACTGATCAGTAAGTTGTCTGCGTAGTCCAGTCAGCTGGTTCAGTTGCCTTGGATTATCTTCGCATTAATATTTAGTTATAAGCAACCGATTGTTTGCATGTTTTAGATCAGTTGCTATCAGTCTTCTTGATGAGTTAAATTCATTCTATTAAATGCCCAGTTTGTCAAACTTCCGAAATACAGTTTGCAACACTAAGAAGGTTAGGTATGAAGTGATTAGGGGAGCCAAGCTTTTCTAGTATCAAATCAAGGAGAATATCGAGGACGGAATTCTAATTAAGAGGGGGGGGGGATTTGTAATGTCCGAAAACCGACCTACGTAAACTACATGCATGCAAATTATTTTAATTGTTTTTAAATACTTGCATGATTTTTATTATATGATTAAAGGTATGACTGCATGATTAAATGATTATATAACATGATTTCACTACTACAAAAATGGCATTCGACAACGGATTTTATCCGTTGTCATAGCCATACTAAAACTGTTGTAACTGAGGGTGTTGTTGAAAGTCCGTTCAATGACAACGGTTTTTACCCGTTGTGGTAGGTCGAATTTGCGACGGTTTCTTAAAACCGTCGCAAATAATATTATCGACGGATTTATTCAAAACCGTCCCTAATTTTGAATTAGCGACGGTTTATTACGGTTCTCAATAAATTCCGTCGCTACTTTTACCGACGGTTTATAATCATGATTTCCGTCGCTAAATTGTTTCGAAAAATAAAAAAAAAGCTTTTTTATAATTTAATAAATCTAAAAAAACTAACAATCGAAACTAAAATTGTAATGCCCGAATTTTGAAAAAAATAAAATTGTGGCAGTAGTTGTGATGGTTTATGGATTTACTTTATGGTATGAATGGTAATGAATGTTATAGAATGGAATAGATAATGGATGGGTAGAATCAAAGGTTGAATTTGAGCTAAATAGGTAATGGAAGTGCAGAAACGGCATGAAAAATGTGGCAGTAGTTGTGGTTTTTAGCATAATATTTTGTATATTGATCCAATTGATGTGAGGCCACTTTTATTAGAAAGATAAGACATAAGTCTATAACTTTCTTATTTTGAGTTTTGGTCAAATCATTAGGGAAGACGAGCCAAAAGCGCCCCGAAGTGTGTCGTGCATATCGTCGTTCCTACAACGACACATGTTGGAGATTGAGCATAACTTTTTACTCAGACCTTCAAATGACATGAGGCCAATTAGCGATGCAAGCCAAGACATAGGACTACAACTTTGTAGTTTGCCACTTTTGCAAATTCTTAAGTTAAAAATGCGTTCTTGGCAGACTACTGCGCGCCACTGCGCAGGATCCGGCGCGATGGCGCGCCCAGTGCTGAAATTTTGGGTGTTGGGCAGTATGGTGCGTGCCCCTGCGCCAAAGCACGCGCCATGGCGCCCAGCACTTGTACAAAAAACGTGTTTTGGTGTTGGGAATGCATAAAAATCGAATGGTATCATAATTTTCCTCATTTTTCTTCTTTCTCTTCCAACGAAACCCTCCTTCCTTCCATTTTCTACATTTCTTCTTCAATATATGGGACAATTGTTCAAGGAAATTATGAAATGAAGTTAGATTTGTGATCCTCTCTTCAAGATCTTGAAGATGGTGTAAGAATGTTATATTTTATTCAAGTTTGGAAATGAGTTGAAGTTTAGAATTGATATTTGAGTTGATATTTGAGATATTGAGATGTTGGAGATGTTGAAATTGTGTTGGTTTGAATTTTAAAATGGAATTGAAGCCAATGACAAAGTAAAGGAGTTAACTCTTTAGCACGCATGGCATGTGTTTGATAAAATGATTCAATAAATGTTTTTATGGCATATTACGGTTAAGAAATTTACGGATCTTGATTTGAAGCAGTATTGGATTAATTATGAATTTTGAACAGAAACTACTCTGTTTTGATAGATGATCAAAGTTCTTGAGTTATAGTAGAATTCAGAGGTTCAAGACTTCTCACCTACACATTTCGATCTTCTTTTGGTAATAATTGAAAGGTATGTTAAGGTCGGTAACATACGAGGTAAAAGTATCATTTTTATTTTAAATTGAAAATTCTATGGCTCGATGAATTACTTGTGATTTGATGATGATTGTGGCCTTGAGATGAGTTTATTATAATATCGAAATGATGATATTGATTTGCATCATTACATTGCATATTGAGCCACTTGTTGATTCAGATTTGATATGGCGGAGGTCGCCTTGATTTATTGATTTGTTGGACGTATGGGGCTATAGTTGAGTTGGCATAGTGTATGCGGAGGTCGCTGCTATGGCCTGAACACTCTCTATATGCGCACCATAGTCCTGGGATTGTAGAACACAGCACCCCACCTCGAGCGGATGAGTCGGTGGATGTTGCTGGGGGATTCTCTTTCCTTGGGTACCCTATGACCAGATGATTCACTTGATCTTGAGATTTATTGATAGCCCACAGCTTCTGATCATGCATTGCATTATATTGCATCTTTATGAATTTAATATGAAATATTTGTCACTTTAATTCTCATATGTTATTGATTGTATCATACTGGGTTTATACTCACCGGCATGTCCGGTACCTCTTGTTTTCATGTGCTTGATGGTAGGTGAGGCGAGGCTTGGGATGCCAGAGTCCAGCTCAAGGCGAGGAGATACGAGTTAGAGTGGGATTCTCGGGTCTTAGGAGCTATTTTATGATGTTGGGATTACATTGGTTCATTAGTTTATTTTGGCATGTTGAAAATTATATTTCAAACATTTGAGACAATTAAATTATTTTGACGATGTTTATGTGGATTTGTGAACCACAAATTATGTATTTTACTCGATCATTTGGTTTGTTACAATTATAATTATTAGTATTAGATATCGGACCCGGAGCCCCACAAAAATCGTGTCAAAGAGAAAAATTTTAAGTGTTGTGAAGTAGTAAAATCGTTTAAGAGAGAAAAATTTTAAATTTGGTGAAGTGGTGAGAATAATTGAAGTGTTGTGAAGAGAAAAATTTTAAGTGTTGAAGTGGTGAAAAAATTTTTTAGTGTTGAAGTGGTGAGAAAAATTTTAAGTGTGTGTGAAGTGATAAATTTGTGTAGGGAGAAAAATTTAAGTGTTGTGGAGGGAAATGGACCGAGTATGGCGATATTTGTAGACAGTTTGCGATGGGTTTTGTTTAAACTTTCGCTATTAGCGACGGTAATTAAAAAACCGTCGCAGTTTTTAATTTTGCGACTGTTTGGATCTAAACTTTCGCTAAATTTAGTGACGGTTTTAACAAAACCGTCGCCATATTTAGCGACGAGTTTTGTAAAACTGTCGCTAATTTTAAACACACGACGGATTTACGTAAAACCGTTGCTAAATTTAGCGGTACAACCGTCGCTAATTTAAAATTAGCGACGGTTTTTTATTTGCCGTCGCAATATTTAGCGACGGTTTTATAAAATCCGTCGCTAAATATTGCAACTTTCTCAAAAACCGTTGTTGTTTGTCCAAAAATCACGCTAATCGACAACGGTTTCTTAAAACCGTTGTAGATTGTCCAAAAAAACACGCTAATAGACTACGGTTCTTAAAAAAACGCTCAAAGACAACGGTTTTATAGAACCGTTGTCATTGACCCTAAAAACCAGTGTCTTTGACCCCAAAAAGACAACGGTTTTGGAAAACCGTTGTCTTTGACCCCCCAAAGACAACGGTTTTTGAAAACCGTTGTCTTTGCCCCCAAAAGACAACGGTTTTCGCTAAAACCGTTGTTAAAACACATACGACAACAGTTTTTCACAAAAACCATTGTCATATGTGCGTTGTTATATGCAGAATTTCTTGTACTGTTTCATGAAATTGAATGATTTTACCCCGAATATTCGATAATATGCTGGGGAAAGGAGAACATGGACGACCAAGAGAATATTATTTATTTTTCTTTAAATATTTGCAAGGCTTCCAAATATGATTTAAAAATAATTTAATTTTTATTAAAATGTTATAGTTCAAATTATTTTACGAGTCGACCTCGATTTTTCCCGAGAAGCCAGTTTTGGGATAACGATGAGTTTTTAAAAGTTCAAAAATATTATTTTTGGAAACTAAATTTTATAAACTTTTATGTTATAGTTAATTAAGAGTTATTGAGCCCAATTTAATTAAATTAAGTAGGCCCAATTGCTTATATACTTGGAGGCCCAAAACTAAAGCCCATTAGCATGTAAAATTAAATCTATAAATATGTTACCTTGGATTTTGAGAGCACCATATCAGCCGAAAAACACACACTTGCACACACTAATTTTCGAAAATAAGAGGAGGAGGAAAAGCTAGGATTCTTCGTCGTCTGGTCGTCCAACTTCGCACCCTCGCCAACGATTGAATATTCGTGCATTTTAAACGCAAAGGTACGTTTTCTAAACTCTTTGACGCATCATTCAAATCATAATATGTATGTTTTAATTGTTTATGCAAGAAAAATACGTTTTTATGATTGGTTCATCGTTTGTCAAATATTTTAAAAATTTTCAATTTTATTACGTATATGTGGTCATGAAAAGATTTTCAACGAGTACGCTGCCAATGTAGGATGAAATATGAAGGGAATATGAATAAAATTAAAAGAAAACAAGGCTGGAAACCGAGGGATAACAAGGGAGAGGAGTCCTAGGGTTTTCGAGTCAATCCATGTGCACTAGGAGGGTCATGGGGTCTGCTAGCTTGCATGGGTTGTTGGGTCTCGACCAGGGCTGGTTCAGGGGCAGTGATGGTCTCAGTATAGGGGTAGGTTTGGTCCTAGGGCAGCTAGGGTTCGAGGGAGTGGCTAGGGAAGAGTCCTAGTGAAATAGGACTCTCCACACACTCACATAAGGGCAGCAGCGGCCAGGGAGGGTTCGCAGCTGGCTTGGGATGACTAAGCTGGTCCATTAGAATCTAGGGAAGGGCCAGGGTTGGTTCCGTGGGCTGGGCAGGGTCAATAGGCATTACAAGAAAAATCGTATTTAACAAAACATCAAAGACAACGGTTTTAACAAAAACCGTTGTCTTTTTACTTTTAACAACGGTTTTAACAAAAACCGTTGTCGTAGCCTAAAAAAATCCGCTCAAAGACAACAGTTTCTTTAAAACCGTTGTCTTTGATATATCTACGACTTTTGCGACCGTTTAAGTAAAATCTGTCGCTAAAATTAGCGAAGGTTATACTATACCGTCGCTAATTTAAATATTGCGACGGTTTAGGTATACCCGTCGCTAAAATTAGTGACGGTTTTAAGTAAAACTGTCGTCGATGTAGATATAGCGACGAATTTACGAGAACATTCGCTAAATTTAGCGACGGTTTTTGTATAACCGTCGCTACGTTTAGCGACCGTTTCGGTAAACCGTCGCCGATCTATAATTAGCGACAGTTTATATTTAACCGTCGCTATATTTAGCGACGGTTTATTATAACCGTTGCTAAATAAAGCGACAGTTCTTGTAAAAGCGTCGCTAATTTTAAATCGGCGACACTAAAAAAACAACCGTCGCTAATTGCGACGGTTCAAGTCAAAACCGTCGCAAACTGTCTATAAATATCCCCATCCTCAATCCATTTTCTACCATACCACTTCACAACACTTAAAATTTTTCTCCCTTACATAATTTTAATTTCGTTTTTCTCTTTAAAGTTTAATAAATTTTTAAAATCAAGAATTTATCATTTTCGATAGTAAATCAAGAATATAATTAGCATTGTTAGTTTTTTTGTATATTTATTAAAATATTGAAAGCGAAATTTTTTTTTATTTTACTGAAAAAAATAGCGACGGAAAGAATAAAAAACCGTCGCTAGAAATTTAAAAAATACCGTCGCTAAATTTAGCGATGGTGTATAAAACCGTCGCTCTTTAGCGACCATTTTAATTACTACCGTCGCTAATTTTAGCGACGGTTAACGATGATTTCCGTCACAAATTAATTTGCGACGGTTGTTTAAAAACCGTCGCAAATTGTAACTACCACAACACTCCGAAACCGTTGTGTTTTAGCGAATTTTTTAACCACAGGACCTTTAACAACGATTTTATATACCTACGACAACGGGTGTTCACCGTCATCTTTAGATGTCTACGACAACGGGTGTTCACCGTTGTCTTTGAGCACACCCTTTAACCACAGGGCTTCTAACAACGGTTTTAAAAGGCCTACAACAACGGGGAAAAACCATTGTCGTAGGCCTTTTTTCTTGTAGTGAGGGTTCCTAATGGAGTTGGCTCGGGTTTGGCTAGAGGTGGCTCGGGCGTGACTCGAGTAAATTGAGAGATGGCTCGGTGGGCTCTAATAAGGGTCATATTTCGAAATTAATGAATAAAAACTGGAACCATGGGTTCACGGGGGTGGTTCATGGCTCACAAGGGTAGTTTAGATAATAAAAAGGTTGTGTTTAAAGTTTGGGAAAAAAATATTAAAGTTTGAATTTAATCGGGAATTAATGGCCTCACGAATTGTTAATTAAAGAATTAATTAGAAAGCCTCGTTTTAAGCTGAATAAAATTATGAAAAATTAGACTAAAGCTTAAATAATTATTTAGGATAAGCCCGTGTCATTAAAGGTAAGAAAAAGTCATAATCGAGAAATTTTACGTCTAGGAACAAAACAGTCGTTTTACACATGAGAATTTCGTAAAATCTTGGAGGCGTCCTAAAGGATCATAATGCATGTTAAATGATACTTTATAATATTTTATGATGTTTAAAATGAAAATATGATATTTTATGATTTATGATGAAACTGTTCAACTTTTACTGTTACAATGCTATTTTTGAAAAGTTATGATATTTTATTCTTTTAAAAGAAAAAAAATATTTCGAGGGATGTGAATTGACTGAAATGTTATATGATATGTGGGGGATCCTTTTTGAAATGTCTGCTATTCGTTTTGCTTAAAAAGTACTAGAAATTTTTTTATCTTACCTCACAATTTCGGCCGAATTACATAAAAACTATTTATAAAATATTTTGCACCGTTTTTAAAATAAAACAACCAACTACCATTTGAAACTCAAAGGACATAGTTCAAATCGTAAAATCGTCAAAAATTTTACCAAACTTAAAACATTATTTGAAAAATATAACACATACTAAAACATCACAAAAACCACTCAAAGGATAAATAAATAGTCGTAAAATCTTTTCACATAAATCATAAACTTAAAATCATAAGTGCAGAAAATAGAAGCGCTGGTCCTCGGTTCATGTGCACCTTCAGTCCAGTCAGGTCAACAATCAAGGCCTCCATTAACATTATTATCATAATCACCTGCATCAATCACACCTAGTGAGTCTAAAGACTCTACACATCATATCCTTGATAACAAATATTAGGTATACAAATCACATTCACAGTGAAAAGTACTTGTACTTAAAATAACATTTTCATAATAGTGCATAATTCTTTAAATATAAACATTTTCATATTAACATATTCGAATTCATGTTCATCATAAACATATTCATATTCATATTTGTGTTTGTCGAATTCAGATCGTAATTGTGACTCGAATTCGTATTTGTATTGGACGATGGATCCATCATCAAATAACACAGTACTGGGCGGCGCAGATATCAGTGAAACTCTCACCCGTCAAGTGAGCATTGGCCAACATATTAACATATTAACGTATTCGTATCCATGCACATACGATCGTCGGGCTCCCACTGTGACCTTAACCCTCACGATATCTCTAACATATCATCGTATTAGTCACAATCCCTTCACATCCTTCAACATTTCGTATTTTCACCACTTAATAAAAATATGCATATAATATAGTTTTTCTTTTAAACCAAGCATACAACATATCTTTAAAATGTTCACATTAAATCATAAAAACCCATAAACATTTAAAATAGACATTTTAACATATTAAAAATCCCTAAACATCCATAAACATTGAACATAATCATTTTAGCATATAAACCAGGATTCTGGACACTGTCATGCCGTTTACTAATTTTCGGGTGAAAAATTATCGTTTTGCCCCTAGACGTAAAATTTTCTTTTTTGACATTTTCTTAATTTCATTGACTCTAACATGTCCCAAATATTTATTTAAACTCTACATCAGTAGCATATTATGGCCGAGAAACCCACATAGCCTACCCTAGAGCTATCTAGATTTTCATCGAGCCATGCTCGAACCACCATGAGCCAACCTCAAGCCATACCCCTACGGACCCTACTGTACCCTTAGCACCCTTAGGAACCTACCATAGGCTTGAACTGAAGCCACACCAGCAGGTTCAAGCAGTGGCCGAGAAACCCCTCTTGACAAGGACTCTCGTTTCTGTTGCTAGGACCTAGCCAACCGACCCAGACCCTGAACCAGACCCTTGTGCTCCTTCTTAGGACCCTAAGGACCTAACCTAGCCCAGCCCAAAGCCCCCATATCGAGCAATCTCTCCCTGCCCAGCTGCTAAACCCTGCGCGATTCTCCTTGGGCTCTTGGGTTGGAGTCCTAGCTTGCTAGGACTCCTCCCCAGCCCTCTTGGCTCGAGTCCTAGCGTGGCTAGGACTCCTTCTCTGACCCCTCACGAGGCTCTAGCCCAGCCCTTGTCCAACCGAAACCCAAGCCAAGCAACAAGCCGTGCAACCCAAGCCCTTGACACCCCACAACCGATTTTGGTTTCCAACTAGTTTCCTTCGTGTTTGCAGCATATATGGTGTGTGTCTAGGACCCTAACTCGTGTAAAAACCATTCTTGATCATGTCCTAATCATGGCAGCCCCTTTTAGGAAGTAAACAACAAGTTTTGGATCAAAAACCATGCCTTAAAAGTTCATGTTTGTGAAAAAACGAAAATAATAAAAACGTCAATCCTTTTTCATACAATTCATACATAAATACATATTATGGTGTGATGATGTTTGAAAGAAAGAAATATGCATGCCTTTGCATGTTTAACGCACGAATAAACGTTGGCGAATCGAAGAACGACGACGAGAAGCCTTGGGCAAATTTCCTTGGAATTTCCGAAACTTTCTTTGCCAAATTATTGTGTGTGCAGTGATTTTTGTTGGGAGAAGTTTTTGAATTGTGTTAGGAGAAGTGGGCGTGGGGTTTGGAATTATGGGGTAGGTATTTAGCTTTAAATATAGTTAATTAAACACTAAGTAAGCTTAGGCTCATTAAGAAGTTTAATCAGGTCCATTAGTGCTTAATTAAAATATAAAAGTTATTTTAAGTAGAAAATTTTGTGAATTTAATAGACGAGTTTCCAACACGTCGTATTTTTGTTGAAAATCCAACACCGATAAAATTTACGTCTCGACGTGTAAAATCACCTCAAAAATCCCTTATTTTCAAAAATAAGAAAAAGCACCAACCATATTTTAAATAATTAAAAACAATTATTTTAATGTAAACATTTTCAAGTTTTCAGCCCTCGGTCTCCGTTCCTCGATCGCAACTTGAATAACCCTTAAAAATATATTTTAATGCATGTATGTAGAAAAAATACTAATACATCATATAAACATAGCAATTAAAATCACAAATACATGGTTGCCCACTGCAAACTCTAAGTCCCTTAATCTCTTGTCGACATAAATTTTTTGTCGGCTTTGCGCAGACTTCATTCTATCTCGAATTTTGACTACAACTCGGCAGTCTCTTCAATCACATGCGGACCAATATCTTTTTTTTCTCCAACCTCGTCCCAATGAATAGGAGATCTACTTCTCCTTCCATAAAGTGCCTCAAAAGGAGTCATCCTGATAGATGATTGAAAACTATTATTGTAGGTGAACTCCACTAGAGGTAATTTCGGTTCCCAACTGCCTTGGAAATCGAGCACACAAGCTCGCAGTAGATCTTTTAAAATTTGAATAACTCTTTCGGACTGACCATCAGTTTGAGATAGAATGCTCTACTGAATAGTAACGTGGTCCCCATTGCTGCATGCAGACTTTTCCAGAATGACGATGTAAATCTCGGATCTCTGTCAGAAACAATAGATACGGGAATCCCATGCAGACGAACTATCTCTCGAATATATAGCTTTGCATACTGAAACATGGTGAAGGTCGTTTTAATAGGTAGAAAATGCGCTGATTTCGTAAGACGATCCACTATCACCTATATAGCATTGAATCCCTTAATCTTCTTCGGCAATCCCATAACAAAGCCCATCGTAATATTTTCCCATTTCCACTCGGGAATAAAAAGTGGCTTAAGTTTTTCCGCTGGTCTTTGATGCTCTGCTTTGACTTGTTGACATGTCAAACATTCGGTCACAAAACACAAAATGTCTCTCTTCATACCCGCCAACCAATATAATGACTGCAAGTCTTTGTACATTTTCGTGCTTCCCGGATGAATGGAATATGGTGTGTCATGAGCTTCCTTCATAATGAGATCTCTCAAAGAATCGTCACTTGGAACCAATAAACGATCTTGATATCGAACTATACCATCCATCTCCGAATATAACTTCCGGCCCTTGGCTTCATCTCTAGCTCTCCACTTTTGCAATTGCTCGTCAGTGGACTGTTCCTCACTGATTCTATATATCAAAGTCGACTGTACTGATAATGTGGCAAGATTGGGGGCCTCGCCCCTAGCATATACTATAAGCTCAAACCGCTGTATCTTGGAATGCAACGGTCTTTGGAGTGATAATTGTGTGATAACTACTGCTTTTCGACTCAATGCATCTGTCACAACTTTAGATTTTCCCGGATGATAGCTAATCTCACAGTCATAGTCCTTCACTAACTCAAGCCATCTACGCTACCGCATATTCAATTCCTTTTGGGTGAAGAAGTATTTCAAGCTTTTATGATCGGTGAATATCTTGCATTTCTCCCTTCACAAATAATGTCTCCAAATCTTCAAAGCAAAAACTACCGCTGTAAGCTCAAGATCATGAGTAGGGTAATGTTTCTCGTGAATTTTCAACTGTCTCAACGCATAAGCTATAACTCGGTCATTTTGCATAAGGACTGCGCCCAAACAAAGTTTAGAAGCGTCGGTATATAGGACATACTCTCCTTGCCCCGATGGCATAGCTAATACTGGCGCTGATATTAAGGCTTGCTTCAACTTATCAAAACTGTCTCGACACTTGGATCCCCATACAAACTTTGCATTCTTCTTTGTCAAGGCGGTCATGGGTACCGCTATAGATGAGAATCCATGAATAAATTTGCCATAATAGCCAGCTAGTCCCAAGAAACTAGGAATCTCGGTGACATTCTTCGGTACTGGCCACTCTCTCACTGCCTCAACTTTACTCGGATAAACTTCAACGCCATCGCTAAATATGATGTGGCCTAAGAAAGCCACTTTATCAAGCCAAAACTCGCACTTGCTAAATTTTGCATACAACTTTCTATCTTGTAGTACTTGCAGTGCTGTCTTCAAATGACGACTATGCTCCTCTTTGCTCTTGGAATAGATCAAAATATCATCGATAAACACAATCACGAATTGATCTAGATATGGCTAAAATATGCGATTCATGATATCCATGAAGATCTCTGACGCATTGGTCAACCCAAATGGCACGACCATAAACTCACAGTGTCCATATCTCGTACGAAACGTGGTCTTGTGAACATCTGCCTCTTTCACTTTTAACTGATGGTATCAAGAACGAATATCAATCTTCGAATATCGATGCTCCTCGCAACTGATCAAATAAATGTTCAATTCTTGGCAGTGGATACTTATTCTTGATGGTGACTCTATTCAGCTCTTGATAATCGATGCAGAGTTGCATACTACCATGCTTCTTTTTCACAAATAATACCGGTGTGCCCCATGGAGAATAACTAGGGTGAATAAAACCCTTGACTAGAAATTCTTGGATTTGATCTTTTAGTTCTTTCATATCAGCTGGTGCTAGACGATAAGGTGCTTTCGATATAGGTACGGTGCCCGACATTAACTCAATAGAAAACTCCACCTCACGATTGGGTGGAATGCCAGAAATGTCCTCGGAGAAGACGATAGGAAAGTGTCTGACAATATCGACATCCTCTAACTTCTGACTGATAGGAACATGTGTAGTAGTGACACATGCTAGAAAAGCTTGGCACCCACGTCTAATAAGCTTCCTCGCACACAGACAACAGATAATGTGCGGCATTTGCTTGTTTCTCGCAGCCTCAAATACAAAAGATTTAACACTAGACGGTCGAATAGACACTGATCGCAGACGAAAATCAATCGAAGCTCCATTCGCTGATAACCAATACATACCAAGTATGATATCAAATTCAGGCATAGGGAGCACAATAAGATCTGCCCGAACCACATCTTTGAATAAACGAAGTTCCAGATTCTTGACAATTTTAGACGTGAGCATTTGATCCCCAGAAGGAATAGAAACTTTGAAATCCAAACCAAAATCTTCAGGAACAATATTCAGTCGCTTGACGAAGGTTTCAGATATGAAAGAATGTGTAGCTCCCGAATCTAGCAGTGCATAGGTTGCTACACCTTGAATGATAATCCTCCTTACTGCGAAAATGTCTTTTGAATCTTTTCGTGTTGAAGCTTAAGGAAATTTCTATCATTATTTTCCTGAGTTATGTGAAGATTACGTGTTGAACTTTAAGCATTCTTTGAAAAATTGCATTTTAGTTCCCAAATTTTTTTGTCCTTAAGAATTCGGAAATTGCACTAAGTCCTTATACTTTCGATAATTACGATTAAGTCATTTGTAATTTTCGGTAATTACAATTAAGCCCTTTAACTTTCGAAAATTGCACTTAGACCTCTCAATATATTCGAAACCCTTAATTATGATTTTCTTTTAATTTTTGGTCATAAAACTTTTTAATTGGAAGTATTACATCCTTTACATAAAATAAGGCTCAAAAATAAATTTCAATTCTATGGTTTCTAAAATCATATCTTAATTTTCAACTAAGGTAGAGCATGCACCCTAATTTCTTCTTTCGATATAATGTGTCCCAGAAATACAACTTGTTTCAGCCAAAACTCATATTTCGATAGCTTTGCATACAGTTTCTCAGCTCTCAGAGTCTTCAATACAATTCTCAGATGCTCAGCATGATCAATCAGATTCTTCGAATAAATCAGAATATCGTCAATAAAGATAATCACAAAGTCATCAAGATATTTTTGAAATATACGGTTCATCAAACCCATAAATACAGCTGGAGCATTCGTTAAACCAAACGGCATGACTATAACCTCATAGTGGCCATACCTGGTTCTGAAAGCTGTTTTCGATATATCAGAATCTCTGTCTCTCAACTGATGATATCCAGATCTCAGATCGATCTGAGAATAAACAGAAGAACCCTGCAACTGATCAAATAGGTCATCAATTCGAGGCAAAGGATATTTATTCTTTATCGTAGCCTTGTTCAATTGCCGATAATCAATGCAGAGTCTCATTGAACCATCTTTTTTTCTAACAAACAGTACTGGAGCGCTCCAATGAGAAACACTCGGTCTGATGTAACCATCGGCTAGTAAATCTTCTAGCTGATCTTTCAATTCTTTCAGTTCAATTGGTGCCATTCTGTATGGAGTTTTGGAAATAGGTATTGTACCTGGTATCAGTTAAATGCTGAAATCTATTTCTCGGACTGGAGGCAAACCCGGAATCTCATCTGGAAAGACATCAGCAAACTCACATACCACTGGCAAATCTGCCAATGAAGTCGAGCCCTTCAGTACATCTAATGAATACACCTGGAATCCCTCTGCTCCTTTCTGCAATAATCGAGCCATAGACAAAGAAGATACTAAAGGAATTCTAGCTCTAGAACCCTTACCGTAAAATTTCCATTCATCAGCCATCTCAGGCCCATTCATCAGCCATCTCAGTCCTGAATCTTACAATTTTCTGAAAACAGTCTACAGTAGCTCTATACTTGGTCAGCATCTCAATACCAATAATGCAGTCAAAATCAGACAAACCGAGTACAATACAATCTAACTCTATCTCATTACCGTTATACTGCAGCATAAAATGTCTAACAGAATTCACTGATATAAGACCTCTCCCCAAAGGTGAAGAGACAGATACCACAGCAGATAAAGACTTAACAGGTAAAGCATGCATCAATGAAAATCGCTCAGAGATAAAAGTATGAGATGAACCTGTATCTATCAATACATAAGCAGGATAACCACAAAGAGAACAGTTACCTGCAACCACATCATCAGGTGCTTCCTGGGCCTGTTCCTCTGTCAAAGCAAACACTCTGGCCTGCTGTCTCGGAGGTTGGCTAACAGTCTGGCCTCCTTCTGGCCTCGGCTATGACTGGATAGGTGATGGCTGGAAAGAGTGAACCGTAGATGATCATCTATCAGCCTGAGCCACTGATCATGATGATTCTGCTCCCTGTGATCGTTGAGAAACTCGCTGTGGACAGACTTTGACAAAGTGTCCTGGCTGTCGACAGATGTTGCAACTACCAAGCACTCCTTGACATTGCTCTGTTGGATGTCTTCCTCCACATGTTCTGCAATAGACCCCTGTATAACCCTGGCCAGAACCGGTCTGTCGTGAGCCACTGGAGCTAGATGAACTACTTCCAGACTTCTTAAACTGCTTCCCTCGGGCTTTCAGAGTATCCTTCTTCCCACTGCTGCTACCACCACTATCAAATCTGGGAGGTGGTTGGTGGAACTGGGTGGAAGGTTGTTGCTGTCTCTGTGTCTGAGCATACGAAGTTCCTCTCTGCTTGATCAAGCATGCTTCAGCTCCCTTTGCTCTATTCAAGGCATCAACAAAATTATTTGGTTGCCCAATATTTACCAGTGTAAATATATCAGGATTCAGTCCATTGATGGACTGATCAGCTACGGCTTCATCATTATCAGCAACATGAGGAGCAAAACGTAGCAAGGTAGAGAATTTGGCCACGTATTCTTCAATACTCAAAGGACCATATTTCAGGTTAGCAAACTCTGCACCCTTGTTCTTTCTGTACGATACTGGGAAAAATCGCTGATAAAATTCGCCTTTAAAGATTTTCCAAGTAATCACCGTACGTCGATACTCCAAAGCTCTCTTGGTTGTGAGCCACCAACTTTTTGCAACCTCATGTAACTTGTGCCCAATCAGTCTGACTCTACGCTCATCTGTATAGTCAAGTGAATCAAACAACATCTCAATATCATCAAGCCAGATCTCACAGTCGAAAGAATTATCAGTTCCTTTCAAAGTCGGCGGTTTGAATTACTGAAATCTCTTTAACAGTGTTTCCATGGGTGTCGCTGTAACATCCATCGGATTATTTGAAGTACTACCTTCTTCTGGGGCTCTTCGAGGAGGCATATCTGATTGTCCAAATGATTAGTAATCAAATCTAGCAAATCTGTCTCAGTCCTCCTCTGATCATCATACTTATGATCAAGAATTGGTTCTGATTCATTCTCCAATAATACACGCTTCCAATCAAATCAGATAATCAGGTAAACATGTACTTTCGAAAGCAATTAAAACATGCATTCATACTAGCATATAAAGTATGCAACTCAACATTACAATCGCATGCTAGTACCACAGAAGCAAGAAAGAAAACTCAATGTACCCCGCTCACTCACTTCTGTTTCATTCTAAGGAACCCACAGCTCTGATACCACCTGTTGTGGAGACCCGGACGCTAACTCATTTCTTAATTATTCTTGGGAGTAAATGGATCAATAAATAAACGAGGTCGAAATTTTTTTTAAAAGGCGAACCCCTCATAACAAGTGTATAAAATATTACAACAAGTTATTCTTCATTTATTTACTGTATACGATCAAGTTCAATATCTACCACATGATCCAAAATACAAAACTTGTTCAAAAAGAAATCATACAAACTAGTGTTTATCAACTACATGTCAAGTGTTGAACCACTAGATCTATATCTAAGTTGGAATCACCACTCTAATATCGATCTTTATCCTCTTCTCGACCCTGATCCTGTCCCACCTGTTGTCATGCACACATACAAACACAACAACATCAGGATAACTCCGGTGAGAAATATATTCCCAGTATAAACAACGTATACATGCAATTCATATAAGCATATATAAAAGCATAATCATTTATCAAATAGCATGTATCATAATCTGATAAACATAAATCGATACAAGACTGGAAATCAAACTCTTCAACTCTTAATCTTTGACTCGACTCTTATCTAGTCTAGGGATACCGGTTGAATAAGAACGTAACAAGTCTCCCACCTACTCTCCCCGTCTAGATGGTGGTACGTTCTTATTCCTGAACTTCGGTACACTATATCGAGTATCTACAATAGGAGTCGATCTACTCCTAAGCGCATCTATATAAACCAAACGTCCAGTGACTTGGCACTTCTGCCGAAGACTCTTTTACGACATCTATCTTCTGTTCTATGCTTTTCTATAAATCAATAGAACAAGCATCTTCATTCAAAGAGTTCAAATATATCAGAACAATAACAAGTAAGTATGTGGTTTTGGGAAACTCAAGTTCTATCTTACTCGAGTTATCAATCCCGGTTTAGCATTGATTTATACCTTTCTTTTATCGGGGTTTGGCTTTGCTCGTTCTTCTACCGATTTTGAAGTTGAATTCTCGACTTCAAGTTTGCAATACGAATCTGGAATGACATTCGAGAAGTACAATATCATATACAACTCAAACAAGCCATGATTGGCTCAATACTCAATCTTATTAAATTCTGACGGCATAACCACGCACTCTCGAGATATCCCGGCAACTCAAATAACAAGAGACTAATATCAACAACTCATGATCATCAACAAATATAAGCCACAACTCTCAAATCTGCACAACTTCATTCAATATAAACTGGAAAATCAATAACAATTGCATATAGTGTCTGTTCTTCGATCCAGTTTCGATTATACAATTACCATAATCTCAAGAACACGTAATATCAATCATATCATGATTCCTCCAACACCAAACTTTCAAACTATGCAAGAACATAAGAAAACTTACATTCTTTTGAAGCCTTTGACGAGAGGAACATGGAACTAAACTCGGATTGAAAATCGGACGGACGGATCTCGCAAAATCACAATTATAAAATTTAAGGAAGAAGCTTGAGACTTAGCTATGGACTCTCGGTTCTTGCTACAATTCACTTCTGACATGAATGGAGAAGTTTATCATTTTATTTGCATGTCAAGACATGTGTCCTCTTCAAAATTCACGTCTTGCACTTCTCGTGCATATGCGCGTCCCATGCTCGCGAATATGCGCGAGACCTACTGTCTCGGCACATTCAATTTTACCAGCTCGGGCATATGCGTGTCCAATGCTCGCCCATATGCGCAAGACATACTGTCTCAGCGCTTGTATATTCATCTGCTCGCGCATATGCGTGCCTCTTCTCGCGCATATGCGCGAGGTCTTCTGTCTCAGTAATGGCTACTCGCGCATATGCGCGCCAGGCCTTCTGTTCTCACACATAATTATATGTCTTCCCCACATCTTCCTCGGCTTTTCCCTCTCATAATCACGTCAAGTCGTCAATGAGTTAATCTCGGGTTATAATGATAAAATTTTAAGCCTTACAGTTCGGGTTTTCCATTGCTTGGGAAATGTTGATACTCATATCAGGCTTTGTTCTGGGGTTCGATGTCATGGGTGGTTTATGACGTTTATCAGTCAAGTCACGAGTGTTCTAGAAAGTCATAAGTTATTTAATCACTTGGTAATAAGTACGATAGGCATGATTAAGTTATGGAATTTAAGATGCATGAAAACGTGTTTGTATGTGCAGCAACAGCCGGAGCGAGATCCAACGAATCCCTCAACGCTATGTAAGTAGGTTCAACGTGCAAAAGAAAATATTTTATGTTTTTGTGGTATGCTAATTGTCTTGTGACCAAATATGAACATGTTTGGAAGCCGGAGAACGTGTCCGAGGACCTCTCCACCCGGTAAAGTATGATCGGGTTTTGATCAGGATTGGAATGCGGTAAAATATGACCAGAGACCAATCCACCCGGTAAAGTATGAACAGAGATCTTATGTATGTGGTAGTGGACATCCATGACAGCCCAGTACTGTGGTTTAGTCTGATCAAGCGCACTATGTTATGGGTCACTTACTATGTAACATATCTCTACGCAAAAATGATGATGATGTGCATGTTTAGGTATGTAGGATGCAAGTAGGTTTATGAAAAAGTTTATGAAATTTTGGCACGTCTATGTATTACTTGCTATTCTCACTTTATACGTGTTGAGTGTTTAGACTCAATAGACTTGATCGATGCAGGTGAGGACGAGTTTGAGGAGACGAGAAGCGGAGACCAGTTTGATGTCTCGGACTAGGCGGAGGACTGCTTAAGTTTAAAGAATTTTTATGCATGTTGAACTCATTTACTATTATTTTAATGAATTACTTTATGTTTTTTTAAACAAGTACATGTTGCAAGTTTGTTTTTATTTCAAATATTTGTTCAAGCATTTTATTTTTTTAAGTCATTTTGAAGGAGAATTACTTATTTAAGAAAAATTTTTATTTTTCGCAAATTTTAAGTATGTTTAAAAGTACGGTACGTTACAGTTGGTATCATAGCAGTGTTCTTTAAAGGGTTATGCGTACTGCCAGTTGTGAGAAGCTCACGAAGTCATGCCTCAAGTATGTAAGTTTTTAATGTTTTGAAATTATTTCATATAGTAAGCATCTAAGTCATGATTTCAGCAAGTACGTGTTTAAATTCGATTTACGTACATATTATGTTATGAATATTATGTTATTGCATGTTGGTTTACGTGTTGGGTAAATTTTGGAACAATATGCCTCCTAGACATATGGTTGCACGTCGATAAGGTGATGAGGATAGAGAGGCTCGTGATGGGGAGAGGGCCACTCCTCCTCGTCCACCGCTAGAGATGCAGGCACAGATGGTTGCAAAGATGACTCAGTTCTTCGTACAGTTTGTGGGGAACAATGCTGGAGTAGAGATTGGAGCGAGGCCGCCCAAGCCAGAGGCAGTGTATGAGAGGTTCAAGAGGATGGACCCAAAAGATTTCTTGGGGACTACTGACCTGATGATAGCGGAGGGATGGATTAAGTTCATCGAGGTGATTTTCACTTTTAAAGAGCTAAAAGATGCAGACAGAGTCAAGTGTGCAACTTTTCTGTTGACAAGGGACGCCAGACTACGGTGGAAATTCGCGTCTATGTCAGTGAACTTGCAGACCATATCTTGAAATGGTTTTAAGGAGGTATTCTACTCCAATTACTTCACTGAGGAAGTATGCTCCCGCCTGACCAGGGAGTTTATGATGTTGCGACAGGGTGACAGCAGCGTAGCAGAGTTCGTAAAGAAGTTTGAGAGGAGGTGTCACTTTGTGCCCTTGATTGCAAATGATGCCCGAGAGAAGCTGAGGCATTTTATTGACGGTTTTACGGCCGATCTTGCACCTTGATGTTAGAGTTGCCGGTCCTACCACCTACGCTTTTGCCGTGTCGAGAGCCTTGGCGACAGTACAGAACCAAAAATATATCGAGAACAACAGGCAAGGCAAGAGACCTTACCAGGCACCTTAGTAGGAGCAGCAGTTCAAGAGGCCTTTCCAGGGACAGCGGTGAAAAAGGCCCTTTCAAGGACTGCCGAAAGACAGAGGTCCTATGCCGCAAAAGAAGGCTCCTCAGAAGCCTGAGTACCCAGTGTTCCTGAAGTGCAACCGTCAGCACATGGGCCAGTGTTTATGGGGTTTTAGCAAATGCTTCAAGTGCGGAGCCAGTGATCATATGCTGAGGGACTGCCCACAGTGGAGGCAGCCAAACCAGGGGAGAGTGTTTGCCATGCATGCCGAGGAGGCAAAGCCGGACACAACTCTTCTGACTTGTAACATATTTAATTCAGCACCATATTTATTTTTTGGTCATGCAAGCTTCGAATTTTACTTAGGAATATTAGTATGCTGTTTTCGTATTTTGAGACTTTGGTTAGGGCTTTCCAACTATGCTTGGGGTTAAGATTTGTATTTTGGGATATAAGTTTATGTATTGTGCTAACGTCCCTCAGGAAATATCTTCATAATGATTGTAGCCAAGAAGGCCTTGTTAGATTCAGGGGCCACTCACTCTTTAATTTCAGAGACGTTCGCTAATCATATGGGTGTCAAGTCTATTGGACTCGACGTGAGCTACTCTGTAACATTCCTATTAGGGAAGGAGTTATCAGCTACTAGAATGGTCAGAGATATCGACCTTGAATTACAGGGCCACCTAGTTTACGTCGACCTGATTGTGTTGCCAATGCTAGAGTTTGATGTCATTTTGGGGATGGACTGGCTGACAGAGAACAGAGTTCTAATTGATTTTCAGAAAAGATCAATGTTGGTAAGACTGTTGGGAATGGAGCAATTTCTCTTTGAGCCAGATAGGTGGAGAACTTTCTCTCGCATGATCTCTTGCATGCAGGCACGGAAACTTATACATAAGGGGTGTCAAGAATTCTTGGCCAGTATTATTTCAGCACCTGACGCACCCACCCCATCGATATCTGATGTACCAGTTGTTAGTGAATTTCCCGATGTCTTCTCAGATGATGTCTCAGGCCTTCCACCAGAGAGAGAGGTAGAGTTCGTCATTGACTTTGTGCCAGGCACTTTGATAATTTCTAAAGCACCATACCGTTTAGCTCCAGCAGAGATGTTAGAGCTCAAGCAACAAATTCAGGAGCTCCTAGACAGAGAATTCATCCGCCCTAGTTTCTCACCATGGGGCGCACCGGTGATCTTCGTAAAGAAGAAAGATGGAAGCATGAGGTTGTGTATCGATTACCGAGAACTGAAAAAGATAACGATCAAGAACAAATACCCATTACCAAGGATCGAGGACTTATTCGATCAGTTGTAGGGAGCTACAGTGTTCTCTAAGATATATCTACGTTCAGGGTATCATAAACTAAAGGTAAAGGGTGCAGACCTTCATAAGACAGCCTTCGGAATCAGATATGGGCATTACGAGTTCTTAGTGATGCCATTTAGACTGAAGAATGCTCCAGCAATTATTATGGACCTAATGAATCGAGTATTTCAGCCCTACCTAGATTAGTTCGTCATAGTATTCATTGACGAAATTCTCATTTACTCGAAGAGCCATGAAGAACACAGCCAACATTTGGATATAGTTTTGCAAGTCTTGAAGAGTCGCAAGTTGTTTGCAAAATTTAGTAAGTGTGAATTCTGGTTGGAGAAAATAGAATTTTTGGGGCATATCATATCTATCAGTGGCATTGAGGTGGATCCAGCTAAAGTCGCCACAGTAAAAGAATGAGTTGAGCGAAGAATGCGTCAGGGATCCGTAGTTTCCTAGGCTTGGCAGGCTAATACAAGAAAGTTATTCAGAGATTTTCCTCAATTGCAGTGCCACTTACTTCATTGACAAAGAAGAATGCTAAATTTGTATGGAGTGAAGAATGTCAGAAGAGCTTCGAAGCTCTTATTATAGTGTCGGTTTTAGCCGTGCTGGAAGGGCGGGGAAATTATGTGTTGTACACCGATGCATATAAGCTCGGTTTAGGCGCACTATTGATGCAGCATGGTCGGGTTATAGCTTATGCTTCCAGACAGTTGAAGGTGCATGAGAAGAACTACCCGACTCATGATCTCGAGTTAGCTGTCGTTGTCTTTGCATTGAAGATATGGAGACATTATTCGTACGGCGAGAAATGTCAGATATTCACTAATCACAAGAGTCTCAAGTACTTTTTCACGCAGAAAGAACTGAATATGAGACAAAGACGGTGGTTGGAGTTAGTAAAAGACTACGATTGTGAAATTAGCTACCATCCAAGGAAAGCTAATGTTGTGGCAGATGCTTTGAATAGAAAAGTAGCCATCGTAGCACAGCTGTCAGCGCAGAGATCTCTTCAGTCAGAGATTCAGAGGTTGGCCTAGAAGTTTAGCCTAAGGACAGAGCTCCCAAGTTGTCTAATCTGATAGTTTAGTCTTCATTGCTAGATCAAATCCGGAAAGGTTAGCCTTCAGATGAACAATTATAGAAATGGAGACTAAAGGATGAAGTCAATGGCAGTATACTCTACGCAGTGTTCGATGGAATTGTTAGATACAGAGGAAGGATGTGGGTGCCAAGTGTTGATTCGATCAAACAGAATATTTTGACAGAGGCACATACATCTATGTATTCCTTCCATCCAGAGGGTACCAAGATGTACAAATACTTGTAGATGCTCTATTAGTGGCCAGGGATGAAGCGAGATATTCATCTGTTTGTATCTGAATGTCTCACTTGTCAGCAGGTAAAAGTAGAGCATCAGAGGCCAGCAGGGATGCTTAAGCCACTCCCTATTCCCGAGTGGAAATAGGAGAATATCACCATAGGTTTCGTTGTAGGATTGCTGAGGTCAGTCAGGGGATCTAATACCATTTGGGTTATAGTGGATCGACTTATTAAATCGGCACACTTTCTTACCCGTGAAGACGACTTTCTCCATGACTCAGTATACAGAGCTCTATATCCGGAAGATAGTCCGATTCCACGGGATCTCAGTTTCTATTGTGTATTACAGGGACCCGAGATACACATCATCTTTTTGGAAGAGTTTACATTCAGCTATGAGGACGAAGTTGCTATTCAGTATGGCATTCCACCCTCAGACAGATGGCTAGTCTGATCGAGTTATTTAGATTTCGGAAGACTTATTGCGAGATTGTGTGATTGATTTTCCATGGGAATTGGGAATCAAAGCTATCTCTAGTGGAGTTTACCTACAACAACTGTTTTCAATCATCTATAGGGATGGCTCCCTACGAAGCACTGTATGGGAGAAAGTGCAGATCGCCGATTCATTGGGATGAAGTCGGTGAGAGATCAGAACTTGGCCCAGAGATTGTTCAGCAGACTGCAGACATGGTGGTCAAGATCCGAGATAGGATGAAGACCGCCCAGAGTCGTCAAAAGAGTTATGCTGACAAGAGAATAATTGATCTCGAATTTGTCGTAGGATATCACGTATTCGTGAAGATAGCACCCATGAAGGGTGTTATGAGGTTTGGGAACAGAGGAAAGCAGAGTCCGAGGTTCATTGGACCATTCGGAATTCTTGACAGAGTTGGGACACTTGCTTATCGTGTAGCTCTATTGCTGAATCTTGCCTTAGTACACATTTCCGGAGTACACAATGTGTTCCACGTTTCGATGCTGAGGATGTATATGGCAAATCCTTCGCATGTTTTGAGTTATGAGCCGTTGCAGCTTGCTCCAGATCTGTCATACGAAGAAAGACCTGCCCAAATTCTAAACAGACAGCAGCGGAGACTTTGGAACAAAGTGACCAAGTTGGTCAAATTCCAGTGGCTGAATCAATCAGTTGAGGAGGACACTTGGGAAGCCGGAGCAGCTATGAGAAGTCGCTATCCGGAATTTTTTGGTAAGATTTAATTTCGAGGACGAAATTTATTTAAATGGAGGAGGAATTGTAGAGACTAAAAATCAGTACATGTAAAACCCATTCATTTATTAAATTGTTAAATTACTTATTTAATTTTTAAAATGATTTTTAACGATGGATGATTTATGATTTTTGCATTATTTTAATTTATTATATGTTTATTTGATGTACGTTAAAACGTTTTTTTGAGCTTTATGTTTCAGGCAAATATTCGATGTAGGATCAAGAAAAGAGACCAGTGACGATTTAGGCGATTTATGAAATTTTGGTATTTTATTTCATGCCAAAAAAATTTGGTATTTTAAATGATTTATGAAAGTTTTAGCATTTCAAAATCTAATTTAATCATTAGTTGATTTTGAGATTTTAAGCTTTTCAAAAATACTAATTTGAATAGTTGGGATTTTAAACCTTGTAAATTATTTTATTAAATCTTTTAGTGGGTTAAATTAGTATTATTTTATACATAATTATTTAATTAAGCAATGTTTAGCCCATAATTTATTCCCCACACATACACACACACGTTACTCACACACCCACACACACCATCGGCACACACATTCACACACACTTGACATTTCCTTCTTTTTATGAAATGTTGGCACGTCTATGTTTATGAAAGCATGTTCAGAATTTAAGTACGTATGTGCTACTTTAAAAAGCATGTGATTTTATTATGTATTACTTGCTATTCTCAGTTTATACATGTTGAGTTTTTAGACTCACTAGACTTTATCGATGCAGGTGAGGACGAGTTTTAGAAGATGAGAGGCGGAGACCAGTGAGATGGCTCGGACTAGGCGGAGGACTAACCCGAAGACCGCTTAAGTTTAAAGAATTATTATGCATGTTGAACTCATTTACTTTGATTTTAACTAATTTCTTTATGTTGTTTTAAACAAGTACATGTTGCAAGTTTGTTTTCATTTCAAATATTTGTTCAAGAATTTTAATTTTTTTAAGGCATTTTGTAGGAGAATTACTTATTTAAGAAAAATTTTTATTTTCCGTAAATTTTAAGTATGTTTAAAAGTACGGTACGTTACAACTGAAGTGATGTAAAAAGACGTTTTAAAAATCCTCAAAAGTCTTTGTACTCTGGGGATCTAACTTATCAAACCATCGTTGGGCTGAATCCACCAACGTGGTTATAAAAGTCTTGCACTTGATCTCATCGTCATAACAATGCAACATGGCCTTGTTCTAAAAACGAGCTTAAAGTTCTTCAGGGTCCGAATTTCCATCATACTCCCTTATATTTGTTGACTTACAGTGGGCCGATATGGGCTTATTGATTATGCGGGTGGAGCAAAGACACCTTCGTGGTTGAATTCAGAGAGTTTGAGAGGACCCAACTTGTCTTTCCTGCCACTTCACTTTTTGTCTCAAATCTTATAATTCTTCATCCATGGTAATGGCATTGGAACATGAAAGGATCGGTTATGATGTGAAAAGTGTTTAGAAGGGGGTGTTGAATAAACACTCACGGATTATGTTCGTTTCTCGTAAATTGAGTTCAGTTCAATGACAAACTATTACTCAGTATCTCGTCAGTCGATGACAATCAGTTTAACTGAAAAACAGTTGCGGAAGTAAACTGATTGAAAGATAAAATAACTGAAATAAAAGGTAACTGAAACGAAATGCACGCGATTTGTTTCTGGATGTTCGGATAATGGAATAACTCCTATGTCACCCCTTCTATCAAGAAGATAGGATTTCTACTAAAAGAATTTGATCGAATACAATGATTGTACTGACCCACTTCAGTTTGGTCTTATCAATGTCAAAACTGAAACTCTTAGTTACAACAGGCTATTTCAGTTCGTGACTGATCTTAGCACAACTTTAACGATATAACAGGGATTACAGTGTGCTAACAAACTCAAGAAGGTAGCCTTGAATGCTACAGATAAAACTAGTAAGTGTGAGTTTTTGATTTCGGCAGTGTAACAGCTTGAGTAAAATAGTTGTTTTTGTATCCTTGTTTTTCTCTATTTTATTCAGCTGCTCTCTTCGCCTATTTATAGGCTTCTCTTCCAACGGTAACTTGATGTAATATTTGAATATTATATCCGTTGATTGCCACGTCGATATACTCCTGACAATCGTACACTGTAGACTCTGAAATGTGGCGTTCCACTACGAGTTGCAGTATGTTTGTACTGATGTCGATTGAATGTCCTTTTCATTTGATGACGTGTATAGCTGAGCGATCAGCTGATAAATAGTAGCTGATAAGCTTGTGCTGAGTGAATCAACTGATCAGTCAGCTGTCTTCAAGAATCCAGTTAGGTTCAACTGATCAGTTTCAAACTGATCAGTCGGTTAACTTCGAAAGTTCAGTTCAGCTGGATTCGGTTGCCTTTGATAACTCAAGCGATACTTCAGTTAGGCAAGCTGTATAATTCGAATACTTGATCAGTTAATCCAATGGTTTGTCAAACAGCCGAAATTAAGTTTCCAACAGAACATTCTCTGGGGCTTTCTTCCTCTTCCTCCTTTGTTTTGTTCTGAGGAGGGGATTCTCCCCGGGACCCTTCCTCACAGGGTGCCCGGCTGTTGCTGGGAGATAACTTTTCTATCATGGCCTTCTAGACAACCGTTGTTATCCACTGAGTCAATTTTTTTGGTATTGATCAAGAAGGTTTGATGGGGTAGACTTCCTTGGGAAACCTCTTAGTTTGAGGACTCTTTTCTGGAATTGTCTCTCCAAGCTGATTTTTGGGTTAAAACCATATCTTTGTCTCATATCAAATTTCCCACAGATGGCACCAATGATGATGACCAGATGAATTGGATTTGACTGTGGTGGGTAATTAAACCAGGTCGGGCTGTTTCCTGCCCTTATATATCGGATCTTGGATGAGGGTGTCCGGGCTCTGGTATGTCTGCACACTTAGGATAACAGAGATCGTTAGTGGGCGTCGGAATATTCTCTGATGTAGCCACTCCAACGCTCAAGTCAGCCGAGTGATTTTTATATCAGGAGAATGCATAGAGAGTATGTGTGTTTATTAAAAAATGTCTGATGAATTAATATCAAGCAAACATGTTATTTAAAAGAGAGAAGTCAATGATGGCTTTGTTTTCATTACCCAACTGTTGTTCATGGTGAGATGATCGCCCATCAATATGTTCACTAAAACTGTCATGTAAGGTCCAAAATGGGATAATGTAATCCAACTGCATGAAATGTAAGAAAAATAGAAAATGTCTAATTAAATTATTTTAATTGCATTAATTAAATGTCGTAAAAATGTTAACATGTTAAAAGCAGGGTTTCTATTATAAGGCATAAATCAGTGTTTTCAAGGGTTATTCGACACACAACCGAGGAACGAAGACTGTAAAAAAAATATTTTTTTTAAATTATTTTTTTAATTACTTAATATACGGTATATTTAATGATTAAATTTTGAAAATGGGGTCTTTTGATATACTTTTACATGTTGATTCGTATTTTAAACCGATAATCGAATTTTGACTAAAATAAGGACTTTTTGGAGACTCGGTTAATATTTTCGAAGACTTTCCTAAACGAGATATCTTTCCTAAGTACTAATGAGCCTATTATACTAGGATTATTGAGTTTAGTTGTCAACCCATGTATTTGTATCCTAAACCTTGACTTTCAAGCCCTAAATCTCCTACAATTACACGCCAAAGACAAAGAAACCTAGGGTTTTTCTCCCCCTAACAGCCGCACACTCACCACAAGCCCCAAGAACTCACATGTCGGTTTTTGAAGGCCAAAAAAAATGCAGCAAGGTTTCCATGTTCCTCCGGCAACGCCTCTCCATGTCTAGACTCGAATATTTGTGCGTGAATCACGCAAATGCACACCTTATTCCTTCTTTTCTCATCATTCATGACATAATACGTGTTAATATATATGTTTGCATGAAAAATATTATATCATTTTTATTATTTTCGTTTTTATTATATATACATGGAAAAACTTGTAGTTTCTTGCATGTTCTTGATGGTTCTTGATGATGGGAAGGGGGATGCAAGAGTTCGATGGTTGGAGGGTCGAAATACATAAGGTTAAGGGTTTTTAGTTGTGCGACTTAGGCATGGCATGCTGCAAGGGGATGGAACGATCGGGTTAAGGCTTGAAAGGCTAGGGCACGTGGGTTTTGGAAAAAAAAAGAGGAGGTTGTGTAGGAGCTGTCCAGGTGCGGGGCTGGGCTCATGAGGGTCCTAGCCCCGAGCCATGGTGGTCCACACATGGCTGGATGAGTGAGGTTAGGTTAGCGCATGGCTAGGCCTCAACCTAGCCATGCATGTGAGAGTTTTGATTGAACCATGAAAGTCCTAGTGTGTAATGCCCGAGATTTTATATCATGTTAAGCTGAGATTATTGATTTTGAATTGATGTAATTATAGACGGACCATTCCGAGACTAGATTGGGCAAAGCATATGATTATGCAATTTTTTTGACAGAACTATTGGCGCCCGAGCGGTAGAAAATGATCGCCCGAGCGCCAATGTTCAATAAGAGGATCATTTGGACAGAATATCTGGCGCCCGAGCGGTAGAAAATGACCGCCCGAGCGCCAGTGTACAACACGTTAAGGTACCGTACAGAGTGTTCGGTGCCCGAGCGGTAATTTGTGACCGCCCGAGCGCCGCCTGATTTGTATGAAAATGAGCCACGTTTCACTTACATGCAACTTGATATATATACACAAGCTTCTTCATTCAGATTCATTTGGAAAGAAGGAAACGAGAAAGCTACGGAAATCTTTACGCCTTTTCATATTTTAGATTTGTGATTGTGCAAGATCCGCCCGTCAGAATTTCGATCCGACTTCAGTACTGTGTTCCTATCGACGCAGGCTACAACTGGACGTAAGTTTTACTACGTTTTGAGATGATTTGAAATTATGGTATTACCAGAATCTGATATGATTCCTATATAATGTTCTTGATATGTTAGACATCATATAATCGAAACCGGATTGAAGAACGGATACCGTATAGAATTGTTATGCATTTCAGAGTTGAATTGTTTGGGATTTTGGAGATGTTGGAACATATTATGATGGCTATGAGTTAAGGTTGTTGATTTTTGATATTTGAATCAACTGGTATCGTGAGATTTTGCCGTTATGTCGTCGAAATGTACCGAGAGTGAATATTGATCTGTATGTGTACTCCTTTGAGTTAGAGGCTGATATGGTACATTGTATATATATGTCTTTTCAGATTGGTATTGACAGATTGGATATCGAGATTTCAAGATTTCGACTTGGTAAAACCGAGACTACAACAAGAAAGGTATAATTCATGTTGATTCGGGAAGATACAACTCGAGTTAGATTTGATTCGAGTTTCCCAAAATCACATACTAGATTTCTATACCTTGTTATGCTTGTGCTTTATCTTGATTTATATACAAGCATTAAGATAGGAGAGTCATTGGAAGATTTGCCAAGTTCTAGATGTTCGGTGATATCGAAGCATAGGAGAAGATCAACTCCGATTGTAGATATTCGATACAGACAGGGCCGAAGTCTAGGAATAAGACGTACCGCCACCACGATCGGGAGAGTAGGTGGGAGACTTGTTACGTCTTATTCACACCGGGATCCCTAGACTTAGATATGAGTCGAGTCAAAGAATAAGAGTCGAAGAATTTTATCTGTATTCACTAATGAGTCATAATTACTGAGTCATGTGTTATGATTTTGTATTTAATTGCATGACATGCATGTATACATGTTTTATACTGGGATTTGTTCTCACCGGAGTTTCCGGCTGTTGTTCTGTCTGTATGTGTGCATGACAACAGGTGGGACAGGATCAGGGTCACGCAGAGGATGAGAGGTCGAGGTTAGAGTGGTGATTACGGGCATAGCAGAGTAACTAGTAGTGTTTACATTTGAGAAATAATGTGTAATAAACTCTAGTTGGTACGATTTGAATGGAACCAGACGTGTATATACTTTTGTTAAAATAAAATAAAGATGTCGTTTGTGTATGATTTATATACAATTGTTTTTTATATTAAAAGCAAAATTTTGACCCACATTTTCTAGCAAAGATCCACTTAATCTCAAAGATAATTGAGTTAGAGCCCGGGTCCCAACATAGTGCATGGCATGTAGGGCTGGTCAAGGAAAGGTCCTAGGGGTTTGGTTATGGTCGTAGGGTGGTTGGTCAGGGTGTAATCTCATTGGTTAGGATCTAGGATCGAATGCGATTGTGGTTTGTTGGGGCTAGGGTTTGGACGATCGGTGCAGAAAATTTCAATAGGATTTTTTGCATCCCTAAGGGTTCTAAATGGCTTTAATTGGGTTGATAAGGGTTAAAGTTTGGTTAAGTTTCGGGATGATTCGAGTTAAAACCGAAACTTCGGTACAAATTTTAAAACGAATTACGAAATTTAGTCAAGGGACTTAAGTTTACGTCTAAGAAATGTTTACAGATGTGTTTTAAGATGTTATGGTAAGTTTGGGTGGATTCGAGTTTAAGTTTTGAGGTCCAAGGGTAAAATGGGAAAATTAAAGTTTCAGGTGCAAAAAGGTCATTTACACCTGAAAAATGTAAGGTCATTTACACCTGAAAAAATGGGAAAATTAAAGTTTGTGATGAAAATTGACAGAAGCTAACAGACATGTTGGATAATTGGTTTAAAAAGAAAATGATATTTATGCATGTATTTTTGTAAAGTGATGAAATTATTTTGAATAAGATGATTTGATTGTGACGGTAAGGAAATAGGGATTCGTGAGGGACAAAATCCCAGCGGAACCAATTACGGGACAAAGCGCCGAGGGAATCCAATACTCAATTTCCATAGGCCAAGGCCAAGTAATGGAAAAGTGGTTGCTGGTGTCCCAGCCAACTATAGGCCAAGTCATAGAATGGGAAAGTGGTTACTGTTGCCTCGTCGCTTGGTACCATGGTTACAGTTGAGATTGATCAATCGACTGAATGATGAAAAGATGATCACAATTAATGAATTAATATTCCCTTAAAATAAATTTATATGTCTAATGATGAAAGAAAATGTTTAAAAGTTATGCAAATCTTATGTTAAAGTTATTTTATCAAGGTAATTTTCACTATTGCATGTGGATCTATATGTATTACTTGTTATAACGGTTAAGGCATGTTGAGTCTCAATAATTATGAATGATGTAGGTGAAAATATTTATGTTGAGACAAGAGGAGTTGATAATTGAACTGGTTAGGCTGATGGTGCACTTGTAACGCCCCGAAAATTCGAAGGTCCACGTGAACCACATGCATGCAATTATTAAATTCTCTTGCATTTTAATTAATTGTTTTAATTGCATAAATTAATTATTTTGTGCATATTTGGATGTTTAAAATATATTTTTCTACATGATTGCATTAAAATATATTTTTAAAAAGGTTATTCGAGTTGCGATCGAGGAACGAAGACCCAGGGCTGAAAAAAAATAGAAAATATTTTTATTAAATAATTTTTTTAATTATTTAAAATATGGGTAATACTTTTTATTGTTTTTGAAAATATGGGGTTTTAGGTGAATTTATACGCCGGGACGTAATTTTTATCGGTATTGATTTTTTAACAAAAATGCAAATTTTTTTGCAACCCGGTTAATAAATTCACAAACTTATTTAAGCAAAATTATTTTTAGTATTTTAATTAAATACTAATGGGCTACATGGGCCTAATTATCATTGTTAATGGGCCTAAGTCTAATTAGTTATTAATTAGCTATTTAAAGTGTTAAACCCCACCCTAAACCATCATACTTCACGCCACTTTTCTGAAAACCTCTCCCATATACACGACATCACACACCAACAAGCCTTGGAAGGAAGTTCGAAGCTTTCAAGGGATCACAAGCCTAAGCCCTCCTCCTCATCGTTTTTCGTCGTCGACGGATAATCGTGCGTTTAAAACTTAAAGACATGTCATATTTCTTTCTTTCAATCATCTATCACACCATAATATTTATGTGAACATGTTTTGAAAGAAAACAAGGCACTCAAATTATAATTTTCGCAACTATTCACATGCATGTGTTTAACTCTTGTTTGTTGATTCAAAAATCATGTTTAATTTGTGTTAAGGGGCTGCCATGGTTAGGGTATGGATTAAGGGTGTTTTACACAAAGTTTATGGTCCTAGAAACACACCAAATAACAGCAAACGTGAATAACAAAGCTGGAAAAAAAACGTGGGCATCAAAGAAGAAGGAGCCGGGAGTGTGGGTTGTCCAAATTCATGAGGCTCGGTTGTTTGCATGGCCCCTTGGGGCTTAGCCAATGCTGGCAGGGGCTCGACTAGGGTTGGGAAAGAGGGCCTGGTAGAGTCCTAGAGGGCTAGGACGCGAGCAGCCAGGATAGGGAAGAGTTCACGCTGCATGGGACTCTTCCCGTAGGGTGAAGGTGATCGGCCGAGATTTTTAAGGGAGTGGCTCGGTTGAGGGCTAGGCTAGGTGGTCTGGGCGGTGGCCAAGGACGGTGCAGTAAGGGTTAGGAAGGGCTGGGCTGGGTGGTTGTCACGCCCCGTATCCGAAGCGTCGGTGACATCCGGTATTGTTTAACAAATACTTGAAAACAATTAAGCCTCGTATCAAAATGCCAAAAACCAGCCTTTTCATAAATTAAAAATTGTCTTTACATTGACAATAGAAATAAAAATTACATCAGAGTTGCAATTGCGGAAACTGAACGAAAGAGAAATAAAGTCTAAAATTCCGGAAACTTGTCTGTCGATCACCATCCCCAGAACGCTTCCTGCTCCTCTTCATTCAGTTGTTCCTCATTTTTATCTGAAATTTGTAAGGGGTGAGTGTTTTGGGAAACACTCAGCAAGTGGGGGGTCGATCGATATCCTATTATACATATAGAACTTAGTCTTTAAAACATTTCTTTAACACACTTTCAAATCTCAATACTTTTAACTTACAGAAACGAATCGAATATAAGACAGGAGTTAACAGATGATTCAGAACAATTCAGAAGCAGATCAGATCATTTCAGAACAAATCGAAGATAGACACAACACTGTTACTCATCTCATTTCCATTGTCAAATTGTCCGCAATATGTTAGTCCTCTAAGGGGTGAGGCCAGAACTCGATTTTATACCCACCAGTGGGGGCCAGACAGAAATGGTTTTATACCCACCATTGGGGGCCAAAACAGAAATGGTTTTCTACCCACCATTGGGGCCAGACAGAATCACAATTCTCATCCCATTTCAAATTGACTCGTAACAGTGTAACAAAGATTTCAGATTATCTGACAGAACGAATCAGAATTTTCAGATATCAGAGTTTCAAACGGATTCAACGGGATCAAAGAATTTCGAAACATAGAAGAAAACACATAATCGATCGAAATTTTAAAAGACGGACCTCATGCTTTTTCGAAAATGAAGACACACATACATGCATGTCATAACTTATATATTCAAGTTTTAAAGTACAAACGAATATACATAGCAAAAACCCACTTACTTGTTTTGAGAAGTATGCTTCGAACTTTGCAGATTCTTGAACGAAGTTTTCTTCCTAAAATCCGGCAGCACTTCAACGTATCACTTGAACAATTTATGCCGTTACTCCAGCAGCACTTCGTCGTATTTGCCGAGCACACGAACTGCACAAAAATTTCTCCCTTTTCCTTCTTTCTTTCGGCGCCGAGATGGAGGGAAGAGGACCGAAATTTGGTGCCTTTTTGGGTGTGGTCTCTTCAACACATGGAGGTTGTAATTATAGGACAAAAATATGGCCTTTTACTTGCCATGGCCGATCCCTTGGTCCCCAAGAATGGCCTTAAATGTGGTCAAATTTTCATCCAATTCAAGGGTGACCTAGGTTTGTTAATGAGTCACTTCTTGCATATTTAATATGTCTTATTCTCTTAGCTCATTTCCTTGGTTAACTCACTGGTCATCTCTTGCACATTTAACTTATCCAATCCCTTAGCTCCTCCTTCAGCTCTCTCTTTGGTCCTTTTAGGACAAGCATGGTTGAGCTTCTTTGAGCTAGGATATTGAATTCATGAGCTAGGGATTTCCTCCCCGACAATCACTGAGCTTCCTTGAGCTGAGGGTTTTAGCTTGTGAGCTAAGGGTTTCCTCTTCCGAGTGACGTACCCTCAATTCTCAAGGTTTTGCATTGCCTCGGCTTCTTTTTGAGCTACTTTCCGAGCTTTTTGAGGTGCTTTGCTCGAAAAATCGGGGTTCTCATATTGGTGGCCTGGGTAAGAACCTCCACCAAACAAATAGCAGCAGTAGCGAGAAGGGGAGATGGTGCGCTGCTGTCTTCTGATTCAGGTTGTTTGCTACATGGGTTAAGGGCTTGGGCTGGGCTGGGCTGGGCTCGGGTCTGGGACTGGTCTAGGGTCAGTTAGGGTCAAGGGTGGTCAAGTGGTTAGGGGCTAGATGAGTCCTAAGGCAACTAGGAAACCTTACATAGCTAGGACACCTCACGCACAAAACCTACAGATTGTGGTCCACTGTCCAGAAGGTAGTTGAGCAGGCCAGGGCTTGGTGTTTTGGGCTGGGCTTGGTCAGTAGGGTCCCTAGGTGGGTTGGCTAGGTTTTGGCTCAAGGTGGCTCGGGCGTGGCTCGAGTAAATTAGGAGATGGCTCGGTGTGTTCGATAAGGTGTCAAAAACAAAAATAATAAAGCTAAAATTAAATCCAAGGGTCCACGGGGGTGGCTCATGACTTGGAAGGGTAGAATAAATCATAAAAAGATTATGTTAAAAATTTAGGATCAAAATAACGAGTTTTGGATTTATTCGGGATTTTACCGCTGCACGGAACGCTAATTAGCGAGTTAATTGAAACGCCTAGTTTAAGCTTTATAAAATTCTGAAAAATTATATTTAAGCTTAAATAATTATTAAAAGTTTATGTCTTTAATTTGGGAATTTTATATTATGGTTTGGTGTAAATCGGAATTAAAACGCATTAATAAGTCAAATTTGAATATTAAATTAAAAGTCATCGATTTAAGCCAAATAAAAATATGAGAAAATTCATGTAAGCTTAAATAATTATTTGGAACATGTTAGAGTCAATGAAATTAAGAAAATGTCAAAAACGGAAAATTTTACGTCCAGTGGTAAAACGGTCATTTTACACCTAGAAATTAGTAAACGTCATGGCAGTGCCCTGAATGCTGTTTTATGTGCTAATATGATTATTTTATATAGTTATGGATGTTTATGGAATTTTATATGTTAAAATGATATTTAAACGTTTATGGGATTTTCTATGTTAAAAAGATATTTTAAATGTTTAGAGAATTTTATATGTTTATGAAATATGTCAAAATGTTATTTTATATGTTTTGAGGTTAAAATGATTGTTTTGAAATGTTTATGATTAAATTATGATTTTTAAATGTCTATGGGATTTTCATGATTTAAGGAAGACATTTAAAAGACATGTTGCATGCTTGGTTTAAAAAACAAAATTATACGTTGTGCACTATTTTTATAAAGTAATGAGAATGTAAACTTTGAAGGAAGTGAAGTAATTGTGACTAATTCGATAATGTTGGAGATTTCGTGAGGGTGACGGTCCCACTGGGAACCCGACGGTCGTATTTCCATTTTTACGAATATGAGGTAACGGTATGAGGTAACGGTATGTGATAACGGTAAGAATGAGAATATTGTGAGGGGAAAAGGCCCCAGAGAGAGCCCATTTATGGGAAAAGGCCCCAAAGAGAACCCTGACGATCGTATTTCTATTCCAAAGAGGATAGGTCAGGGCCCAGTTGACCGGTGAGAGTGTTGCTGGTGTCCCCCGCCGCCCAGTACTGCTGTTTTAATGTATATGGATCCATCGACTTTATGAGGTTTAATTAAAGTCACAATTAACGATCTGAATTCAACAAAGGAAAAGGAAAAGGAAAAGAAAAAATGTTTATTATCATGATAAAAGGATTTATGTTATGTTTTGAGAAAAAGGAAAAGGTTAAGGTTTATGTTATGCATATCATGAAAATGTTTATGTTTAAAGTTGATACATCATTATTAAAAAAAATTTATTTAAAGTTCATGCATTATAAAAAAAAAAGTTTACGAAAATGTTCATGTTTGAAGTTTATGCATCTTCATTAAAACGATATTTTAAGTACAAGTATTTTTCACTGTTGCTTGTGGTTTTATATGTATTACTTGTTATCAAAAATATGACGTGTTGAGTCTTTAGACTCACTAGGTGTGATTGATGCAGGTGATTATGATAAAAATGTTATGGAGGTCTTGATGGTTGACTTTACTGGACTGAAGGTGCACACGACCCGAGGACCGTGCTAGTTTTCCGCACTAGTTATGTTTTATGTTTTTAAGTGATGATAAAAAATATTTTTACTATGATTTATTTATGAGTGATTTTTTAGAGATTATAGTATGGGTTATACTTCTCAAATAGTGTTTTTAGGTTTGATAGAATAGGCGACGATTTCATTTTTATGACTATGCCACTTGATTTTTGAAATACTAGTTGGTTGATGTTTTATTTTAAGGGATAAAATATATTATAAAAATATTTTCAGGTGGTATATGTATATGGCCGAAAATTGAGTGTTTTAAAAAAAAATTCTAGTACTTTTAAAGCAATAAAAAGGGCAGACGTTTCAGTTTCCTATTTTTTTCAGCCCTCGGTCTCCGTTCCTCGATCACAACTCGAATAACCTTTTTAAAAATACATTTTAATGCAATCATGTAGAAAAATATATTTTAAACATACAAATATGTACAACATAATTAATTTATGCAATTAAAACAATTAATTAAAATGCAAGAGAATTTAATAATTGCATGCATGTGGTTCGCGTGGACCTTCGAATTTTCGAGACGTTACAGCACTGAACCCGAAGACCTTGATAGTTTTTTGCGCAGTTGATGATTTAACAGTACTTTATGTATTCTTATGACTCTTTTGCAAAGGAGTGGTTTTTGAGAGGTTTGAAGATGTTTATGCTCTTTTTGGAAAAAAGCTAGTTTTAGGTTTGGTTGAATGTTTGCGATTTTATGATTGTTACTTCAGTAATGGATTTTTTAAGTTATTAAATGGTTGGACTATTTTAGCGGCACAATTTCGTAAAAATGTAAATTTATATATATAGGCCGAAGCCTTAAAAAAAAATTCCAATCCAATTTTAAAAACAATGTATAACTTAGAGACGTTTCAGTTGGTATCATAGCAACGTTCTTGTAAAGGGTCGTGCCACCGTCAGTTCTAGAAGCCCAGTCGTCAATCCTCAAGTTTGTAATTTTAAATTTTTGAATGATTTTAATGATGGCACCTGCATGTTTACATGGTTTATGTGCTTAAGTTACATGTTAAATGCTTTTTGAAGTTAAATGGTATGCATGTTTAAGTTGCTCGATAAATGATTTTTATAAGCTAAATGGTTCAGATGCTTAGATTTAATTGCATGTTGGTTACGTTTAGAATTTGGAATACATTCAGATAAAATGCCTCATAGACACGCACCTAGTTCAAATAGACTAGATGATACTCATGATGACTGTCAAGAGAACCCTAAGCCACATCAAAATGGAGATGCTGCTACTCGAGTGCTGGAAGGTATGGCACGATTCTTTGAGACGCAAGCTTAGAAGGATCCGAGGCCAGAACATGATATGTATGATCAGTTCAGGAGGTTGGGTCCGAAGGAGTTTTCAGGTACCACCTACCTATTTTTTATTGCGGGTTGGGTCAGATCCCTTGAGGTGCATTTCCGCTATCTAAATATGGAGGATGCTGATCGAGTCAAGTGTGATACTTATATGTTGTAGGTTGAATATTTTCTTTGGTGGGAAGGAGCTGAGCATGGTGTCAATCTAGCCACCCTTACTTGAACGCAGTTCAAGAACATCTTCTATGAGAAATATTTCACTGCTGACGTCAGGGGATGTTTGAAGAGGGAGTTTATGAGTCTCCGTCAGGGAGACATATTTGTGGCTGAGTTCATAAGGAAGTTTGATAGAGGTTGTCACTTAGTGCCCCTCATTGCCAGATATGCTGCTGAGAAACTGAGGCATTTCATGGATTGCCTCCGACCTACTATACGTCGTGATGTGATATTGATGTGACCGACAGATTATGCAGATGCCAATGCTTGTGATGTCCAAGCCGAGCGAGCCTCGAAAGATATTGACTTTGAAATTCAGCGCAAGAGGCGGCAAAATCAACAGAACTCTCAACCAAACAAGAGGCAGTTTACAAGACCTCCTAGAGCTCTGGGGCAGCAGAAGCCCCAAGGTCAATTGAAGAAGCCAGGGCAGCAAAAGCCACCACAGTTTGGAGCCGCTCCAAAATCTGATGAGAATCCACTATGAAAATAGTGCAACCGCCCTGACTATGGCCAGTGCATGTGGGGAACATACAAATGCTTCATTTTCAATGAGGAAGGGCACAAAGCCATTGATTACCCAAAGAATAAAGGACCAACGGTGGACAGAGCTTATGTTATGCATGCTGAAGAGGCAGAGTCAGAGTCAGACACGACTTTAATCACTGGTAATCTAGTCACTTAACGTTTTTACATTGTTTTTATTGCATAGAATGTTAAATTGGTTAGTAGAATTTATTGGGATAATAAGGAAATTAGAAGAAACTAAGTTGCATGCTCTACTTTAGTTGGATGTAAGGGATAACATTGAATTTATAAAAGATTGGGCATATAATATAAGCTTTAAGAATGTAAAATACTGAATTGAATCAATATAAAAATTATAAGTCTTGAAAAATGAAGGAAACAAAAGTATGAGGTTTGCATCGCATAAATCGAAAACTATAGGGACTAAAATTTAAAAACCGAGAGCTCAAGGGTTTAAATGCACAAGGCCGAGTGTTTCAGGGGTTAATATGTGATTTTAAGAAGTCATGGGACTGAAATTTAGGTGACCGAAAGTTCCAAGTTTAAATATGGAATTTTTAAAAAATTCGGGACTAAATTGTAATGTTTGAGAATTACAGGGGTTGTTTTGCGAATTCTAGAAAATCAGGGGTTGTTTTCATAATTTTTGTAATTTTAGGATCAAAACAGTAAATTTAGAGAGGTTAGGGCCTGAATTGATGAAGTTAAAAAATAATTTGAGGCAACGATGCAAATTTCGAGAATTGAGGGCCCAAAATGAAAGAATTTCGAGAAAGCAATGGCTGAACTGCAATTTTTGAAAATTAATTTTGGGCCGATTGTTTAATTTCGAGGTTTACTAAGGGTTAAATGAGGAAATTTTTTAGAATTATGGGTTATTAATAATAGGAATTCTTTAATTTTTCGACTCAAATGGATTTGTTGGTATATCTGTCGCAGGAAGGATATTTATTTCAAGTGTAGCTACCTATGCATTGCTGGATTCAAGAGCTACACACTCATTTATATCCGAGACGTTTTTCAAGCAATTGAAAATTATACCTGACGATTTGGATTTGGGCTTTAGAGTTTCTATTCCTTCTGGTGATCAGATGGTTACTACGAGTATTGTGAGGAATCTGGAGCTTCGTTTACAGAAGAATGTGGTTCAGGCAGATCTCATCGTACTCCCGATGCCTGAGTTCTGTATCATTCTTGGCATGGATTGGCTATATTTGAATGGAGCTTCGAAAGATTTTCGACAGATGTCAGTATCTATTCGACTGCCCAGCGGAAAATCTTGTCTTTGAGACAGCGAGAAACAAGCAAATGCCGCACATTATCTCCTGCATCTATGCGAGGAAACTTATGAGGTGAGGCTGTCAGGCCTTTCTGGCGAGTGTTATTTCAGTACCTATTCTGATCAGTCATGTAACGTCTATTAATTTAAAATGCTACTATTTTTTTTAAATGCTCAAATTTTGAAAATAAACACTTGAATAATTTGCATGCATGCAACCCTACTAAAGAAAATACCATTTAAAAATAATCGTAAAAATTTGACAATTAAAAGACATAGTGCAATTTAAAATGATCGATCTCAAACGAAGCATGAACAATTAAAAATACTAGTGATCAACAGTAAATCGAAACCAGTGTATAAAATATCAATATCCTCTCAACTCTCCTAAAATCATGATGTACGGAAAAGTGTGGTCCTCGGGTCATGCGCACATCCAGGCCTGCCTACTCAGAGTTCGGCACCTCCAGTCCCCTTGAAATAATGATCACCTACATCACACACGTCTAATAAGTCTAAAGACTCAACACATATGAACCGATGGTAAAAAATACATATACGTAACAAGCAGCAGTGAAAAATATTGTAATTAACATACATTTCATGACTGCGGTAAAATCGTATGCATAATCGTGACCTGCCTAAGCATGTTAATGATCATAGCGTATATCATCATAAAACATATACGTGTTCATTTTCTTAATTTGAATTCCGTTCTTCAGCTGTGACTTTCGTATTATCATGTCATTCGATGGATCCATCTACGTGTAACTGAGGTACCCGGCGGCAGAGGCATCAGCGACAGCATTACCTGTCCATTGAGCCCCAACCTTTCATGTCATCGTGTCATCGTGTTAGTCACAACCAACTCTCATCTTTCAAAAACGTGTCAATCATATTCACCACTTAAATAAAAGCATTCATACATAATTTTTCTTTCAAACCAAGCATGCGACGTATTTATCGTATTTACATAAAAATCATATACATGATGCATAAACATTTAAAAACATGATAAAATGTGCTCAGGACGCTACCAGGATCAAAATCTCACCCCGGGTGCAAAATGACTATTTTGCCCCTAGAAAACCCAAAATGACCGTTTTACCCCTGGACTTCTAAATTTTACCCGAAGCTTACCAAACTCCTTAAAACATCCCAAAACAGATTTTTAAGCATTCATAGACGTAAAATCGAGCCCATTTCACAACTTAACCGTTTCATTTTAAAACTTGGACAATGTCCCGTCCCGATTTTAACCCGAATCGACTCGAAAGTCAACCAAATTTTTTCCCGACTTTTTACCATACTTAGTACACATCTAAAAGGCCCTAAACCTAAAAAATCAGACCCTTACACTTTCGAAAATCAGGACAAGCCAGCTGCTGAATTTTCGTGGCTTCCTATTTCTACAAACCCTAGTGCACTACTTCCCATTTTTGCGCCCTAGCCTACACGCGACTGATCCAGCCCCGACTCCATGCTTCCTAGACCACCCTAGGACTCCTATGAACTTGCTGAACTCACCGACACAGCCCCATTGACGGTGCCATCTTCTAAGAGCAGAGAAACATCCCAAAAATTCCTACTCGCGTCCTACCAGACTCCACCTTGCTCGATCAACTTTTCCACCGACTCCAGCATGGTTCGTGTAAGGACCGTGTATCGTATTATTGTAAAACATATTGTGATTATCGACAATTCATGAGATTATTATGTGATTAGAGAAAATATGTTGTGATAATGAAATATTGTATTAGAAATTGATTTGTCTTGAATGATATGCTGAACCACAATAGAAAAATGACACATTTTACGGTTTTCAGCATAATTATCTGAGTATTAGTCCAAATGAAATAAAACCAAATTCGTTGGAAAGCTAATACATAGTACAAAAACTTTCATATTTTGAGTTTTGTCCAAATCTATTTGGAAATAAGGGAAAATCATCTTGAAGTATAACATGTGCATTGCAATTTTTGCACTGACACATTTTGGGAGAATGGGCATAACTCTCGCATCTGATATCCATTGACTGAGGTTGGTTGTAATGCCCGAGATTTAATTACTGTAATCAGAAGTGGATTAATTATCAAAATTGAGACTGTAGGAGCTCAAGAGGAGAAGCCGGGAGTCGGTGTATTATAAGCCAAGATGTTGGACAGAACATCTGGCGCCCGAGCGGTAGGAAAAGACCGCCCGAGCGCCAATGTTGAACAAGAGGAATACTCGAACAGAAGGTTCGGCGCCCGAGCGGTAGTTTGTGCCCGCCCGAGCGCCAAAGTTCAGTAAGGATATGTCTCGGACAGAACATCCCGCGCCCGAGCGGTAAATTGTGACCGCCCGAGCGCCGACTGAAATTCAAGAAGAATGTGCCACGTTGCTTGGACATGCAATTGATATGTATAAGTTTCTTTCTCCTTCAAAAAAACTGAAGAAAGGAAACGAGAAAGCTCCGAGAAATATCCTTACCCCTTTTCGCGTGTAGATTTGTGCTTTACGAAAGATCCGCCCGTTAGATTTTGAATTCGACTTCGGTACTGTGTTCCTATCGACGCAGGCTATAACTGGACGTAAGTTTTATTACGTTTCGATATGTCTTGAAATTATGATATTGTCAGAATCGGATATGATTCATATATGATGTTCTTGACATGCTAGACATCATAGAATCGAAGTCAGATTGAGAAACAAATTGATTATATACTTGGTATGATTTTTCAGAAGTATATTGATTGATATTGGACAGATTTGGTTATTGATTGATTTTAGATGATATTGGATATAAGTTATGGATTGTAATTGATATCTATTGATATTGTATTGATTGGGATATCGAGATTATTCCGTTATGTCGTTGATTTTGAGTTAGATTCAGAATTATACAGATATTGACTATAAACCGTGATATTGTATCTGTGATGTTGAGATTGACGGGGTTACTAAGACCGTATTGTTATGCCGTCGAAACATCAGCAAATTGATATTGATCAGATTCAGCATTGATAGATTGGATCGTTATATCGTTGACATTGATCAGATTATGTTTTTATTTAAGTATTGATCAGAGAAGATATTGAATTGCGTTGTATATTGATATTGTACCTATTCGATTGTCATTACGAGATTGGGTATGGACAGAGTTGAATTCGAGACTTCGACGTCGTCAAACGGAGAAGATAAAGGTATAAATTAATGTTGAGTTGGGATTGCACAACTCGAGTGAGGTTTGACTCGAGTTTCCCTAAATCACATACTTTATTTTATTGCATTGATATTTGCAATTAATGAATGAATTGATATGCTTGTTCTATTGATATATAGATAGCAGGTATTAAATGATTGGTCTTGTGACAGAAGTGCCTGATAGTGATAGAATCGTCACTGGCACATTGCACATTGTCACAGGATAGGAATATGGCAGAAGTGCCATAGTCTTTGACAGATAGGTCAGGACATCGGACGTTTGGTCATATCGAAGTGGATAGAATTGGAGTTGCTTCTATTACTGATGTTCGATATGGAAAGGGCCAAAGTCTGTGAATAAGAACGTACCACCACCCCGATCGGGAGTGTAGGTGGGTGTATGTTCTTATTCTGATCGGGATCCCTAGATTAGGACTGAGTCGAGTCTGATTCGGAGAATCACGGAAAGTGATTCATTGATTAATATTGATTTATGAATCCTGAATATGGTACATGGAGTTATGTTCCTGATTTTGGTACATGTTTAGAATATGAATTTTTATTGATATTGATTCATGTTTCGGATTATGATACATGCGATGAATACTTTATTTATGTTTTGATTAGGATGCATGTTATGAATATCTTTTATATGCTGTTACATTGATTATATGATTGCATGTATACTTGGTTTATACTGAGAATATAATTCTCACCGGAGTTATCCGGCTGTTGTCTTGTTTGTATGTGTGCATGACAACAGGTGGGACAGGATCAGGGTCAAGAAGAGAACGAGGCTGGACTAGATAGCGTGGAGATCCGGGCTCAGAATTAAATTAGGATTCAACACTGATATGTAGTTGGACCTAGTTGAATTATTATAGACAATACAAGATTTGTATGTTTATGTTTAATATTTATTTCAAAACGATTTACATTACGTTTCCGCTTTGTATTTTAAAAAAAAAAAAATTTAGACCCTGTTTATTATAGTTGATGAATTAGTCCCAATGACGATTAAGAACATGATTAGCGTCCGGGTCCCCACAACAGGTGGTATCAGAGCATTAGGTTCCAGAACAGTAGGTTCTAGAACTGTAGGTTCTTGGACTGAGATAGAAGCTAGTGAGCGGGGTAGAATGAGTTTTCTTTCCTTGCATGTGATTGCTAGTATGTGATATATTATGATGTAGAATTACATTGTGTATGCTAGCATGATATTATGTCTTACTGCTTTAAATACATGTTACCTGAATATCTGAGTTGATTTGGTCATGTGTATTATTTGAGGATGAATCAGAACCAAGTCTTGATCAGAGGTAAGCTGATCAGAAAGGGACTGAGACGGATTTGTCTCATGTAAATTGCTAACTCTTGTAATCATCATATATACCCCCTCGAAGAATTCCAGAACGAGGTAGTACTTCGACTGATCAGATAGATGTGTCAGAAACTCTGATGGAGACACAGTTGAAGAGGTTTCAGTCATTTCAACCGCCGATTTTGAAGGGTACTGAGACATCTGAGGATTGTGAGAATTGGTTAGATGATATAGAGATACTGTTTGATTCACTTGATTATCCAGATGAACGGAGAATTAAACTAGAGCCCAATCAATTGCAAGAAGTTGGTGGATCACAACAAAAAGAGTATTAGAACAGCGGGGTACGGTGATCACGTGGAAAGTTTTTAAAGCTGAATTCTATCGAAGATTTTTCCCAGGATCGTATAGAGAGGACAAAAGAGTAGAGTTTGAGAATTTGAAACAGGGCCAATTGAATATTGAAGAATATGTTGCTAAATTCTCTACCTTATTGCGTTTTGCTCCTCTGATAGCTGGGAATGATGAAGCTGTAGCAGATCAGTTCATCAACGGATTGAATTCTGAGATAGTTGCCTTGATGAAGGTAGAACGACCCCATCATTTCGTTGATGTTTTGAATAAAGCAAAAAGAGCCGAGGCAAGTTTGATTCGACAACTAGGAAGGTTGGATGTGAGCCGACCTCAGATTCAGCAATTCTCTCTTGGATTTGATATTGGCAGTACGAGTGGGAAGCATGAGTTGCTGAAAACTCGAAAGAAACAGTTTAAGAAGTTAGGGAGCGGACCGAGTGGTTCATCTAGCTCCAGTGGTTCTAGCCCGAGTTATACTGGAGTTTATTGCAGAACCTGTGGAGGGAGACATCCCACAGAGCAATGCCAAGGAGTATTTCGTAGTTGCCATATTTGCAGACAGTCCAGACACTTTGCTAGAGTTTGTCCACAGAGAGGTTCCCGAAGATTTCAGGGAGCAAAATCATCTGGTTGTAGTGGCCGAGGAACAGACCCAGGAGGCACTTGATGATATAGTGACAGGTAATTGATCTTTTATGAGTATCTTGCGTATGTATTAAGAGACATTAATACATCTTATACATGATTTTGTATGAATTGCTTCGAGACATGCTTTATCTGTCGGGTCTGTATTTACTGTAGTATTGATCTATTTCCTTTTTGGGAAAGGATTTGATATCAGTGAGATTCTGTGACCTTTTGTATACTGCAGTAAGATGAGAATGAAATTGAGTTAGATTGTGTTGTCTGATTCTGACCGCATTATTGCTATTGATATGTTAGACAAGTACAGAACTATTGTAGATTTTTACCAGGAGATGGTAAGATTCGGACCTGAAATGGCCGAAGAAGGAACAATGTATGATAAGGGTTCTCGATTTTGAATTCCTTTGACATCCGTATTATCTATGATTCAATGAGTATCGAAAGGAATGGAGAGATTCCTTATGCATTCAGTTGATTACTGAAATTGACTATCCCATGAGTTGATTTGCCAGTAGCAGGAGAGTTGCTATAGTCTTCCCAGATGAGATTAGAGTTTTGCCTTCTATCAGGGAGAATGATTTCAGCCTTGATTCGATATCAGGTACTGTTCTTATTTTAGAACTCTGTACAGAATGACACTGATGGGATTGAAAGAATTGAAATATCAATAGAAGAGTACTGGTTGAGAGTTATATCTGATTGAGTGCTTATCTTTGAGATACTTCAGTCCTGTTTATGGGTTAATTATGTGTTCAGAGGTATTTTGATGATTTTATGCCATTTATCTATGATGTTTTGATAGATTAGCAGCATATGACTGAATTGAATATTTTGTATGAACTGAGATATGATATACAGAAGCTGTTCAGATATGAATCTGGATTGAGACAGATTGTATTCAGAGTATGTGATATCCGAATCTAGTATACTGATTGATAATGGCACTGTTAAGACCATGATCAGTGGCTGAGAACAACACCGATATCAGAAATTCATATTTGCCCGAGTTTAGCAGATTATTGTATATGATTGTTGTTTTGAAATTTCTTGAGAATTGTTATTGTTCTAAAACAGTATGAGAGACAGATATATTGTTTGGGGGACATTACATTCGAAGATGATATAGCAGTTGATTTAAACAACGTTGAAAATGTGAACGGTTAGTCAGAATCGACAGTGACAGTATTGTCAGAAATTGCGTTTGATATTTTGAGTCTGATCCGATATTGCTGTTGTTCTAAATTCGTGTTTGATACAGATTTTTGTATATTGTTGCAATTATATACAGTTCAAACCGACTCAGAACATCGATCAAAGTAACAGGTATGTGACATAATCGCCTCCTTGTGCCAACTCTTTCAGATTTATACAACAGAATTCAATATCGATAGTCAGAACAGGGTATCGAGCAGAATATCAGGTAAGTAATACCGTATTGTATGTTAATAACTGATTTATTTGTACCAGATATTTCGAATTTGAAATGACAGACATTGTCAGAAATGCGCAGTAATTGATTCAGTGTACATCCTGATAGCAGAAAATGTTTTGATAGAAACAGATGAGATTAGATATGGCAGAGTTTGTGCTGAATTGTCTTAATTGTCGACAGATGAAGACAGAAAGATAGAACCAGGAGATTGGTTATATCGATTATTGATTCCTGAATAGAAATGGAGTACATTTCTATGAATTCCGTGATGAAATTATCGCAAATCTTTCTACGATTGTAATACGATGTGATTATGATTGATAGATTGCTCGAATTTTTCATATGTTATTTTGTACAAGACGACGTATAGATACGACCAGACGATTGAGATTTATGTCAGAAAAGGGGTCAGATTGTATTGAATGCCCAAATTGATTGTATCAGACTGTGACTTTCGGTTGATTTTGTATTTTTGGCAGAATATACGACAACCTTTTCACATATCATCCACAGATCGATGGATAGTCGGAGTAGACTATCCAGAGATTGAAGGATATTCATGAAATAATAGTGTTTGAATTGAGCACTAGTTGATAAGAGGTATTGTCATTTTGTGAATTGTCGTACAACGATAGCTATCAGATGAGTATTGAGAGAGCATCATTCGAGATATTTTACAGTGATATCTGTAAATTTCTTTTGTATGGAGATAATATCGCGAAGATACCTGAGATCAGATCGGATAGGATCAGAAATATGACAAAGAAAATGTAACTGATTCAGAAAGAAAGGAAGACAGCTCAGAAGAGATAGAATAAATATGCCAACGTCGGACGATGACTGTTGGTATTTGAGGCCGAGGATTGGATATAACCTTGATAGGGATTAACAAATTTGATAGGAGATGATGAAGTTGATCTATCATGAGCTATTGATTGGTAATATACAGATAGTGTATAACCAGGATTTTGGGATTGATTCGGTTACGAGTCATGTCGAGTAGTATTATGAAAGTATACTTCTTGAATTATATAATTCCAGATTGAAATCGGAGATTTGTGAAAGAAAGGTAATTCTGAATGAAGATGATTCGGCTGTTGAAAATACAGTAAAGTTGACAGGACATTACGGAGACTACCTGAAAGACAGAATCTGATATGAGACTGCGATTTCAGAATTGTTTATTAAGATGAGTTTTCTGATTAACCTTTACTATACATTTCGTTTTGATATCTGAGTTGGTTACCTGTGATTTCGAGGACGAAATCATATCTTAGGGGGGGAGAAATGTAATGCCCGAGATTTAATTACTGTAATCAGAAGTGGATTAATTATCAATATTGAGACTGTAGGAGCTCAAGAGGAGAAGCCGGGAGTCGGTGTATTATAAGCCAAGATGTTGGACAGAACATCTGGCGCCCGAACGGCAGGAAAAGACCGCCCGAGCGCCAATGTTGAACAAGAAGAATACTCGGACCGAAGGTTTGGTGCCCGAGCGGTAGTTTGTGCCCGCCTGAGCGCCAAAGTTCAATAGGGATATGTCTCGGACAGAACATCCCGCGCCCGAGCGGTAAATTGTGACCGCCCGAGCGCCGACTGAAATTCAAGAAGAATGTGCCACGTTGCTTGGACATGCAATTGATATGTATAAGTTTCTTTCTCCTTCAAAAAAACTGAAGAAAGGAAACGAGAAAGCTCCGAGAAATATCCTTACCCCTTTTCGCGTGTAGATTTGTGCTTTACGAAAGATCCGCCCGTTAGATTTTGAATCCGACTTCGGTACTGTGTTCCTATCGACGCAGGCTATAACTGGACGTAAGTTTTACTACGTTTCGATATGTCTTGAAATTATGATATTGTCAAAATCGGATATGATTCATATATGATGTTCTTGACATGCTAGACATCATAGAATCGAAGTCAGATTGAGAAACAAATTGATTATAAACTTGGTATGATTTTTCAGAAGTATATTGATTGATATTGGACAGATTTGGTTATTGATTGATTTTAGATGATATTGGATATTGGTTATGGATTGTAATTGATAGCTATTGATATTGTATTGACTGGGATATCGAGATTATTCCGTTATGTCGTTGATTTTGAGTTAGATTCAGAATTATACAGATATTGATTATAAACCGTGATATTGTATCTGTGATGTTGAGATTGACGGGGTTACTAAGACCATATTGTTATGCCGTCGAAACATCAGCAAATTGATATTGATCAGATTCAGTATTGATAGATTGGATCGTTATATCGTTGACATTGATCAGATTATGTTTTTATTTAAGTATTGATCAGAGAAGATATTGAATTGCGTTGTATATTGATATTGTACCTATTCGATTGTCATTACCAGATTGGGTATGGACAGAGTTGAATTCGAGACTTCGACGTCGTCAAACGGAGAAGATAAAGGTATAAATTAATGTTGAGTTGGGATTGCACAACTCGAGTGAGGTTTGACTCGAGTTTCCCTAAATCACATACTTTATTTTATTGCATTGATATTTGCAATTAATGAATGAATTGATATGCTTGTTCTATTGATATATAGATAGCAGGTATTAAATGATTGGTCTTGTGACAGAAGTGCCTGATAGTGATAGAATCGTCACTGGCACATTGCACATTGTCACAGGATAGGAATATGGCGGAAGTGCCATAGTCTTTGACAGATAGGTCAGGACATCGGACGTTTGGTCATATCGAAGTGGATAGAATTGGAGTTGCTTCTATTACTGATGTTCGATATGGAAAGGGCCAAAGTCTGTGAATAAGAACGTACCACCACCCCGATCGGGAGTGTAGGTGGGTGTATGTTCTTATTCTGATCGGGATCCCTAGATTAGGACTGAGTCGAGTCTGAGTTGGAGAATCACGGAAAGTGATTCATTGATTAATATTGATTTATGAATCCTGAATATGGTACATGGAGTTATATTCCTGATTTTGGTACATGTTTAGAATATGACTTTTTATTGATCTTGATTCATGTTTCGGATTATGATACATGCGATGTATACTTTATTCATGTTTTGATTAGGATGCATGTTATGAATATCTTTTATATGCTGTTACATTGATTATATGATTGCATGTATACATGGTTTATACTGAGAATATAATTCTCACCGGAGTTATCCGGGTGTTGTCTTGTTTGTATGTGTGCATGACAACAGGTGGGACAGAATCAGGGTCAAGAAGAGAACGAGGCTGGACTAGATAGCGTGGAGATCCGGGCTCAGAATTAAATTAGGATTCAACACTGATATGTAGTTAGACCGTGTTGAATTATTATAGACAATAAAAGATTTGTATGTTTATGTTTAATATGTATTTCAGATCGATTTACATTACGTTTCCGCTTTGTATTTAAAAAAAAAAAATTTTAGACCCTGTTTATTATAGTTGATTAATTAGTCCCAATGACGATTAAGAACATGATTAGCGTCCGGGTCCCCACATTGGTGGTAAATGAAAGCCAAGACATAGATCTACAACTTTCATGTTGACCACTTTTACTAAATTAGAACCAAGGATGTTGGGCAGAATGGCTCGCGCTCGAGCCCAATATTTTACCACCCAAGTGCGGCACAACCAGCACTCGGGGGACAGAACGTCTCGTGCTCGGGCGCGAGATGTTATTGCTTGAGCGTTGCACAAATAGCACTCTGGGACAGAACGTCTCGCGCTCGGGCCCGAGATGTTACCGCCTCAGCGCGGGAGCGGAGGGATGATAAGAAGAAGTTGCAATACATATTCTTCATTCATTTTAGCAACTTCGAGAGAGAGAAAGGAGGAAACTTGATTCTATCGTCCGAATCTACCTCGAAACGTTATCCAAACGCGAAACAAATTATATATTCGGAATCCTCGCCTAGAGAGCTTCTTTTTGAGGTAAGATTCTTCTAGTTTCAACACCTCTATTTAATGAAATGTTGGAATAGCATGTATTTGATGTTGAGATTAATATATGCGATAAAATAACGACAAGAAACTAAGTTTTGAATTCGGAATGGAATGAAGTTATGATTTCGATTTGATATGAATTTTCACAGTTTCAAAAGATATTGAAACTTATATTGTTGAATTTGAATGAAATTATTGAGTGAAATGAATGTGTTATTGATGTAGATAGAGTTTTTATACTGAAATCTTCAAGCTACGTCGACTGGAAACGAAGAATTGAGGTATGTTGCGACCGAGTAACATACGACAGGTATCTGTATCATATGATATATGTTTGATTGATTTGATTGAGAATATATGTCTATATCCCTTATTTGTTGAGTTGATGTGGCATACATGAGATACACGTTGAGCTATGGTCCTTGGATACCTATTATTATTGGATTTGATTCTGGGGTCTGTGAACACTATGCTATGTTTGGAATTATATGGCCCTTAAAAAATTGTCATTAGTGGCCACGATGATTGATTGAGATTTGAGATTTGACAGCGCTTTGTCGACGCTATCATACAAGTATCCCTGATTTAGGTCGGTGTGTCAGCTCGAGCATTGATTTGATAGCGATTCGATTGATTCTGATGTATGCTCAGTGGATGGGCATTCGAACTGATACCTCCACGACATACATGCATTGCATATCATATATCATTGTTTAGATACTTGTGGTATATATTGTGGTTGTTTAATACGGAGCTTTGCTCGCCCCAGAGGGGGCTGTTGTTGTCTTTGTATGTGGACAATAGCAGGTACTCCAAGATATCAGGAGACTGGAGAGGGTTTTTCTGGGGGAGAGTCACAAGTGATGTTTGAGGTTTTATTGTCTATCCCAGTATATATATGTATCTATATATCGGGCATGTCCCGAGGATATGAGTTGTTTGTAGGTAGTTGGTTTTGATTTGTGAGGAGAGATGAAATACTATTTTTAGTATTCAATTAATGTATTTTGGGCTCATTGTAAAGAAAATTTAAACTCGTTTTTCGCTGTCATTAATTAACCCTAACCAAATTGCATTGTAATAACAATTAGGATTTAAGGGCCCCACATTGTATGGTATCAGAGCATTGCTGGGAATGCTCAATTGAGTTTCGTGTACACTTGAATAGGCACAAATGAATTGTGCGTTTGTGCTTGATCTATTTGTATTACTTGCTCCTATTTGATTTAGTTTGAGTTAGTTATTGATGAGACTATTGATTTGATATGGTGATATTGTGTAATTGATATTGATTTGTGACATTCATCCTCTGATTTGTAGATGGATCCCACGAATGAAACTGCGAGTAGTAGTATTGAGAGAATGGTTGAACAATTCGAAGGAATGTCCATGGATCTAGTGATGGCTCGATTCCAGGACTTGAAACCACCGAGGTTCTTTGGCACTGAGAGTGCAGAAAGAGGTGAGGCCTGGTTGAAGGATATTGAGCATTTGTTTAATATAGTTGAATATTCTAAGGTTCGGCGAATGAAACTTGCTCTTTATCAACTAAAGGACCGAGCAAAATCTTGGTGGGAAGCCGCTGAGATTGGGTTGAAAGAGGCCGGTGTTGAAGTCACATGGGATGTTTCAAGGCCCAGTTTTTGGAGCAGTATTCTCCTCTTTCGTATTATATTGTTCAAGAGAATGAATTCAATAGTCTGCAGCATGGAACGATGACTGTTGTAGAATATGCTTCAAAATTTTCTACGTTGTTGAAATATGCACCTCATGTAGAGGCAAATGCAAAAGCGAAATATAACAGGTTTGTGAATAGGTTGCATCCTGCTATATATACTTTTGTCATTTCAGGTTTGCCAACGAGCTACGCAGAGGCAGTTGAATGAGCAAAGGCAGCCGAAGCTGGACTAAGACGAGGAGGTCCTCAGTATGTTCCTCCACCTTCACCTCAAGTAGCAACTCAGCAGCCTACTTTGCGTCCGAAAGGTAGAAATTTTAAGAATACTGGTTCTGTTTCTTCATCTTCTTCCAGTTCCAGTGGATCCCAGAGAGGGAGTCCCGTTATTGCTCTGTATTGTAGCCATTGTGGAGGCAAACATACTATCGAGCAGTGTCGAGGTATGTTTTGTAGAGTCCAAAATCAGTACACGTAAATCTCATGCATTTATTAAATTGCAAATCATTTATTTAATTTTAAAATGGATTTTTATTGATGCATGTTTTATGAAAACTCATTATTTTAAATTATTCATGTTAATTGATGCACGTTAAAAATATTTCTCTAGTTTCATGTTTCAGTCGATTATTCGAGGCGGGATTGAGGAAAAGAGACCGGTGACGATTTTGGTAATTTTTAAATGGGGTATTTTATTTTAAAGTTAAGGATGGAGCATTTAAAATAATTTATTAAGTTTTAGCATTTTAAAGCTTGATTAATTATTTAGTGATTTTAGAGTTCAAAACTTTTACAGATTTATTTCATGTGCACTTTATTTTAAATTAAAGGATTTTGTTAAAGTTAGAGGTGGATTAGTATTTTAATTAGTTGTTAATTACTAATTAAGCAATTTATTTTCCTAATTAAAATCCCTAATCCCCTCCCCACTACCTAAACACACGCGCGCGCACACAATTACGCGGCACACAACACACACAAGTTTCAATTCATATTCTATATTTTTGAAAGAGAAAATCCTAGGGTTCTAAGAACCTAGAGTAGCCGCCCCACTCTCTAAAAATTTCCAGCAAGTTTCGGTGATTTTATTGCAAAGAATTCGAGCCGCACGTCGTCCCGGATTAACCTCGCTTTTTTCCCGCGTCGAGTCGTCGTTTCGGTAACGTTAAATATCAAAAGGCACGTATATTCTATTATTTCTGCATCGATCTCGTCATAATACGTGTTGTGATGTTTATTATGCGTGAAAATCCATGTTTGATGCGCAAAGTTTGAGCAGGAAATGTTTAGATCGATTTTTGAACGTGTTTGAATCTCAGAATTTCGTTTTTTCACTGTATTTTGAATTATTGCGATTTTTCAGTCGAGCTTTGGAGAAAACATTCGACATATAAAATGTAGAATTTTTTGATACCTTCGATTTGATATAAAATTTGAAATATTTGGATAAAAATTGAGTGAGTTATGACGTTTTTTGTGGGACTGCTCAAACCGCGACTTTTATGTAAATTGTGTTCTTGAAGTTATTTGTTGCAGGCTTCGTTGGAATCGACGGGCGATCGCTGCTGCATTTAAGTAAGTCAAGAACGATGTTGAGATTATTATTGGTGTCTCTTTTTGTGTCGTTAAGCAAAAGGTTGAACTAAGAGTCGTAGGAAGAAAAGTGGTGTCGAAATTTCGGGTTGTGTCGTTTGTTGTTGTTTGTCGAGTTTGGTGGCAATTTTAATGGCTTGTATGGGTTGGAGTCATTACCTTAGTGTCCTAGGAGGGGTCTCGAGGTATCGATTCTCATCCCTTATGGTTTGGTAAGAAGAGAGAAACATCATGTTAAGTTTTCGCGCAAGTTTCGAAATTCCGAGGCTGCACGGACCCTGACACGGGGTCCGTGCCCTTGTTCACTTGGTTGTCACTTTTCCAGTAGGTACACGGAGGTGTACACGGACCCAGACACGGGGTCCGTGCCTTTGTTTGCAGAGTCTACAAGAACCCCTACACGGACCTAGGCACGGGGTCCGTGCCCTTCCTTCTTTTCGAGTATGTCTTTACAGTAGCTACACGTACCTTGACACGGACCTGGGTCCGTGTGCTTCTTATTTGAGGAATATTTTAATGTTTGCTTTGGGGTTTGGGGTTTGAGGTGTTTGGTTAGCACGATGAATAAGCGAGGTCAAGTCCCGAGTGAACTAGAATGTCATAAGCTATTCAATCAATCTGGTGGTGTGCTCGAGTACCTACGTCTAAGTTATGCAAGTTAAGTATTGAATCCATGTTAGTATGTTGCAACAGCGGCCCCAAGCGAGATCCAACGAATCCCACAACGCCAAGTAAGTATGTTGACGTGCAAAGAAAATATTTTTAAGTTTTTGAGGTATGCTAATTGTCTTGTGACCAAATTATATACGGGGTTGGAAAGCGGTAAAGCATGACCAGGGACCAACCCACCCCGTTAAAGCATGAACGGGTTTAGATCATGATTGGAAAGCGTTAAAGCATGAACGGGGACTAATCCACCCGTTAAAGTATGAACGGGGATCTCATGTATGTGGCAGTGGATTCGTCCCTGTCAGCCCAGTACTGTGGATTAGTCTGATCAGGCGATTATTTTAAGGGTCACTTGCTTTGAAACATGCCTCTACGCAAAAATTATTATAAGTATGCTCATGTATGTAAGATGCAAGTATGTTCACGAAAGTTTTTATGATTATGGCACGTCTATGTTATGCTATTATGATCACGCTCAAGTACGTTTACGTTATCATGTTCAGATTTACGTTTCCAATATGTACGCTCTATTTTGAAGTTGCATGTGACTTTATTACGTATTACTCGTTACTTCTAGTTTATACGTGTTGAATCTTTAGACTCACTAGACTTGATCGATGCAGGTGAGGAGTATGTTGAAGAGGCTAGACCCGAGGACCGCCCATGTTTTAATTTAAAATGTTAAGCATGTCGAATATTTTTATACTCTGATTTTCGTGAAGTGGTTTATGAGCTTTTAAACAATCAGTTCTTTTGGGAGACTTGGTGGTGATTGTTTAATGGCGAATGTTTTAGACGAACGAATATGTTATTGCCCATTTGAAAGTTTATTTTATATTTAAGAAAATTTTTAGTTTTTCCGCAAATTTTAAATAGTTTAAAAGTACGGTACGTTACATGTTTGGTACTTGTTATCAATGTGGACAAGAAGGTCATTTCTATCATGTATGTCCGAATAGGGGTATGCCTTCGTCTCAACCCTAGCCAGGATTTAGAGGTGTCCCCAATATGATGAGACATGTTGTTCCTGTTCCCTCTTTTCAGCTGTCGAATGTTCCACGATATCGAGGACCTAGTAGTCAGGTTGTTCAAGGCCCTCCTCATGTTCGAGTGTATGCCATGACCGAGGATCAGGCGAAAGAAACTCCTGGTGGTGTGATTACAGGTATTTGCATGCTTTGCGATTATCCTGCACGTATTTTATTTGATACAAGAGCATCTCACTTATTCGTATCTCATGCATTTGTTGCATCTCATTATATTATGTTTACTCCATTGTATGATACTTTGTCGATAGCCATGCCAGCAGGAAAGATTATTCTGTCTGACCAAGTTGTGCATAATTGTGTATTGATCTATGAGGATAATGTGATATTCCTAAATTTGAATGTCCTCCCAATGCAAGAATTTGATTTTATTGTTCGCATGGATATCTTGACAACAAATCGAGCTACTGTCAATTGTTCTCATGGAGTGGTTCGATTTCGACCTGTTGATGGACCCAAGTGGAATTTTTATGGTAAGGGTTCTCAAGCCAAAATTCCATTGGTATCCTCTTTGGAAATGTCTCGACTATTAGTTAGCGGGGATGAGGGTTATTGTGGGGACTCGGACGCTAATCATGTTCTTAATCGTCATTGGGACTAATTAATCAATTATAATAAACAGGGTCTAAATTTTATTTTTTTTTTAAATATAATATCAAATGCGGAACGTAATGGAATCACTCTACTATACATATCAGTATAAAAGTAAAGTACAAGTCTTGTACTATATACAATCATTTACAAACTAAGGTTCAACTACTAAATATCAAGTGTTCAACCCTGTCTCAGATCAAGTCCGTAGTCTCCACTCTAATCACGATCTCTCTCTTCATCTCCTCGACCCTGAACCTGTCCCACCTGTTGTCATGCACACATACAAACACGACAACAGCCGGATAACTCCGGTGAGAATAAATCCCAGTATAAATCAACGAAACATGCAATCATATAATTAATATAAAGCATGAAGCAGATATCAGATATATATCAAAATCTGAAACATAATTAATATCAAACTATCAATCATATTCGTGACTCCACGACTCAGACTAGACTCAATCCTAGTCTAGGGATCCCGGTTTCCAGACGTTGGTATTCCTATATCGACCAACAGTAATAGAAGAAACTCCGATTCTATCCACGTCTATATAACCAAACATCCAGTGTCTTGACCTATCCGTCACAGACTGTGGCACTATCGCCAATACACTATCTTGTGAAATCGTGCAATGTGCCCGTGACGATCCCGCCACTATCAGATACTTCTGTCACAAGATCACTCGTCTAATATTCGTCTAAACTCAAGATTGTCTCTGTAAATCTGAAAAGACATATCGAGAATAGTAATATCAACCTTCCATTCTCAATTCAATACTGAATCTGATTAATCTGAATTTAATTCAAACCATTTGCATAACGGCACAATCTCAATATCTCCGTAAATACCATATCAACAGCTATCAATTACCAATCATAACCCATATCCAATACAATCTGAAATCAATCAATAATCCAAATATGTCCATTATCAATCAATATACTCTGAAAAATCATAACAATTCCATAATCAATCTGTTCTGCGATCTGACTTCGATTCTACGATGTCTAACATGTCAAGAACATCATATATGAATCCTATTCAATTCTAACAATAGCATAATTGCAAAACATATCAAAACGTAACAAAACTTACGTCCAGTTGGAGCCTGCGTCGATAGGAACACAGTACTGAAGTCGGATTGAAAATCGATTTCTTCTGCTGAATCTCAAGAGGAATGTTGGACGTACGAATTATATACGTCCAACAAGCATGGCAAAGACAAGTGTCGAATTTCTGTCCAGCATGCCCCGCGCATATGCGCGTCGAATACCGACGCATATGCACGAGCATATGCGCGAGACTCTCGGTCTCGGCGCCTTGTCTTCTCGGCTGCTCGCGCATATGCACGCCTTCATCTCGCGCATATGCGCGAGACCTACTGTCTCGGCATACTTCAGTCTACCACCTCGCGCATATGCGCGTCCTCTCCTCGCTCATATGCGCGAGGTTCTCTGCCTGCCTCGCGCATATGCGCGCCTCTTCTCGCGCATATGCGCGAGGTGTTCTGTCCTCGCACATACAATATCACATGCCATCTCAAATCGTGTCTCGGAGTGGTCCTTCTATAATCACATCAAGTCATAATCATTAATCTCCGATTAACATACTAAATATTTCGGGCATTACAGTTATCTTATCTACGATGTTGATGTCTCGAAAAAACAGCCCTCATTATCTGATATTCATGTTGCGAAAGAGTTTTCGGATGTATTTCCAGATGAGATTACTGATTTTCCTCCTCATCGAGAAGTCGAATTTATCATTAATCTTATGTCGGGGACTGCGCCTATATCTAAAGATCGTTATCGCATGGCACCTCTTGAATTGAAAGATTTGAAAGAACAATTACAGGATCTTCTCGATAAGTGATATATTCGACCGAGTGTATCACCTTGTGGAGCTCCAGTTTTATTTGCTCGAAAGAAAGATGGTACTATGCGAATATGTATCGACTATAGGCAATTGAATCGAGCTACTGTGAAAAAAAAGTATCCACTTCCTCGTATTGATGATTTATTTGATCAGCTTCAGGGTACTTCTGTTTACTCTAAGATTGATATTCGTTCTAGGTATCATCAAGTACGAGTTCGAGAAGAAGATGTGCCTAAGACTACTTTTCGTACAAGGTATGGCCACTATGAATTCTTGGTTATGCATTTTGGTCTCACGAATGCTCCTGTTGTTTTTATGGATCTAATGAATCGTGTCTTTCGAGATTTTCTTGATCGATTCGTTATTGTTTTTATTGACGATATTCTTTTCTATTCTAAATCGAAAAAAGAGCATGCAGAACATTTGAGACTAGTACTTCAAACTCTGCATAATGGCCATTTATATGCTAAGTTGTCCAAATGTGAATTATGGATGGACAAAGTAGTATTTTTAGGTCACGTCATTTCGAGACATAGTATAACTAATTATGATCTTCATTTCATTGAAGGATTTTCGAAAATAGCTAAACATATTTGAAACATCTGCTATTCGTTTTCTTAAAATGTGCTAGAAATTTTTTTCCTTCCTTAATCTCCATAATTCGAAATATACATATATATAAATACTTTGAAAATACCTTGTACCATTTTAAAAATAAACAATTCACTAACATTTAAAAATCGAAGGAAAATAGTTAAAATCATAAAATTGTTAAACATTTTACCAAACTAAAAAACATTATTTGAAAAATATAGCACATACTATAACCTCTCAAAAACCTCTCATAACATAAATAAAAGTCATAAAATATCTTTAACATAACTTAAAATCATAAATCATAACTAGTGCGGAAAACTAGCGTCGGTCCTCGAGTTATGTGCACCTTCAGTCCAGTCAAGTCTACCATCAAAACTTCCATAAACATTATTATCAATATCACCTGCATCAATCACACCTAGTGAGTCTAAAGACTCAACACACCATAATCTTGATAACAAGTACTACATATACAGATCACATGCACCGTAAAAATAATTGTATTTAAAGTATCTTTTTTATGAAGATGCGTAAACTTTAAATAAAAACTTTTTCATAATGATGCATCAACTTTAAACATAAACATTTTCATAATCTTTTTATAAACATATTCATAAAAAATTTCATATCAACATAAACATATTCATATTCATATCCATTATCCATGTCCATATTCGTATTCATATTCATATTTGTATCTACATATTCATATTCATATTCGTTTCGTTGAATTCAGATCGATAATTGTAACTCGTATTCGTATTAAGCGATGGATCCATCTACATAAAACCACAGTACTGGGCGGCGGGGACATCAGCAACACTCTCACCGGTCAACTGAGCCTTGGCCAACGTATTAACGTATTCGTATTCGTATCAATGGAAACACGATCGTCGGGCTCCCACTGAGACCATAACCCTCAATATATCCCCAACATATTTAGTCACAATTACTTCACTTCCTTCAACGTTTCGTATTCTCATCACTTAATAAAAATTAAACATGCATATAACGTTTTTCTTTTAAACCAAGTATGCAACATATCTTTTCAATATCAGTTTAAAATCATAAAATTCCTTAACATTTAAAATAAATATTTTAACATATAAAAATCATAAAAAGTCATAAACGTTTTAAAATAAACATTTTAACATCATAAACTTTTAAAATAACATTTAAATCATAAATATTTAGAATAAACGTTTTGACATATTAAATCATAAATAAAAGTTTTAGCATATTAATTACATCATAAAAACATCCATAAACATTTAGAACCAACATTTTAACATATTAAATCATAACATTTAAAATAACATTTTGACATTTTAAAAATCCATAAACATATTAACATCCTAAAAATTCATAAACATCCATAATCATTGAAAATAATCTGTTGGAAACTAAGTTTCAGTTGTTTGACAAACTGAAGAGCTAAAAGATCGAATTAATTGATCATATAAACTCAAATTTATCGGACGCCTCAACTGAATCCAGCAACTCAACTATTCGACCAACTGATATACTAACTGGTCGCGCAATCAACTGAATGCGGTTGTGAACCTTATCAACTTCTGCCTTTCAGCTGATCTTTCAGCTGGACACGTCATCAGTTGAAAACGACCACCGACAAAAAAGTACAACAGTCTGCAACTGTTAGTGGGAACGCCGCATTACAGAAAAGGCGCACTGTACTATTGGCAGAGGAATTTTGACGTGGCACTTCAACGGATAGAAAGTTTAAACCGCATTCAATATTACCGTTAGAGGGAAGCCTATAAATAGCAGAGAGAAGCAGCGATACAAAAATACGAATCTTTACAATCAGTTGCGAAGAGTGAACTAGCTATCTTTCTTACTTTTACTCTGCTGAAACTTACGCTCACACTTATCATATACATTCATAGCTGTCAGGCTATCTTTCGAGCACTTTAGCACATTGTGATTACTGTAAAACTTGATCCTAGAGATCTGTTGTGCTAAGTTTCCCAATCGAGCAATTTGAGTTGTAAACTAAGAGTTTCAGTTTTGGCATTGTTAAGTCCAAACTGAAGTGGGTCTGTACAAGTCTTGTATTGATCAAAGTCTTTTAGTTGAAATCCTATATTCGTTATAGATAGAGGGGTGACGTAGGAGTAATTTAAATCTCTGAACATCCATAAATAAACCTTGTGCATTTCTTACAAGTCTTTCAGTTACTATATTCTATCTTTCAGTCAGTTATATTCTGAACTTAACAGCTAACTGACTGTGATCGTCTGACAAGATTTTGAGAATCAATTTCTCACCAAACTGATTCAAACCTTAGAGAAAGAGTTAAAAAACTGTGAGTGTTTATTCAACCCCCCTTTTAAACACTCTTTTTCCTCTAACTGATCCTATCAAGTGGTATCAAAGCAAGTTTGATCTTTTCCTTGAATATTCTTTTCCACGAAACTGATCATTATGACTTCATTCAACAAGATTCCTATGTTCTCCAGAGAAGACTTTGATGACTGGAAAATCAGAATGCAGGCTCACCTAGCTGCATAAGATGACGATATGTGGTACATCATTACTGATGGACCTATGAAGATATTGAAAGCCAATACAGCTGTTGTCATAACTGACAGGACACCTCATCAAATAGAAAAGCCCATAGAAGAATGGACAGCTGAGGATAAAAGAAAAGCCAACTTGGATAATGTGGCAAAGGATATCTTTTATAAAACGCTGGATAAAGTCACGTTCACCAAAATCAAAATGTGCAAAACAGCTAAGGAAATATGGGAGAAACTAATACATTTGTGTGAAGGAAACGAGCAGACTAAAGAGAATAAGCTATCAGTTGCCGTTCAAAAATTTGATAACATCAAGATGAAAACCGGAGAATCAATGCATGAATACGACGAAAGAGTCAGTTGCATTATCAATGAGTTAAATGCACTTGGAAAGGTGTATTCCAACAAAGAAGTAGCGCAGAAAGTTGTCAGAGGTCTTCCCAAGGAGTGGGATGTTAAGATCATGGCGATGAAGGAGTCAAAGGACCTAAACAAGGTTGAGCTCCATGACCTGTTTGCTAATCTAAAGGCTTATGAGTTTGAGCTGCAGACTAGAGAAGGAGAACCCTCAACACCAGCAGCTACAACTGCTTTAATTGCTGTCAGACTGGAACCAACTGGTTCATTTGACAAATCTGCCGATCAGCTGAGCAATGATGCAATGACATTGTTTGTCAAAAAGTTTGGAAGGTTTATGAGGAAGAATCAAATAAAACTTCCAAAAGCAATACCAGATAAACAACTCCAAAGAAGAACCGTATACTTGCTAAAATTGTGGCAAAGCTAGTCATTTCATAGCAGACTGTCCTAAGCCAAAGAAGGACAGCCGAGGTTCAGCTGAAAGAGGGAAAAAGCCCTATGAGCACAAAAGAAGGACCAAGAATGACAAAAAGACATTCAAAAAGAAGCATGAGGTAATTTTAGCTGAGGAAAGCAAATCTAAGTGGGCAGAAACTGACAGTGAAGATTCGGAGCCTAAAACCTCATGCAGTTCAAGTGATGAGGAAGAAGAAGTCAAATGCTTGATGGCTGACAATGAAGAATTGGAGTCAACAAGTGAACAGGTATTTGATTTCAGCTCTACTGATTTCACTCGTGAGGAACTCATTATCACATTGCATGATATGGTAAATGAGTATCACAAACTTGCTCAATCTTTTCAGAAGGTTAAAACTGAACAAACTGATCCCAGTGACAACAAAACAGAAACTGATAAGTCAGTTGAACTGTTGAGTCCAAAAAGGGAGATTGCACAGCAAAAAACTGAAATTATTGAAAATCAAGCCTTGATATGTCAGTTAAAAACTAAAATTTCAAAAAATACTGAACTGATTCAAGCTTAGAACAATTCTTCAGTTGCGTTAACTGAAATGCAAAATTGTCAAAAATTTATTTCTGATAAAACCAGTTTTGGTTTTAACAATCAAAATGAAAATTCTGTAAGTGATACACAGCCAAAGTTGAGTGAAAACAAAGGAAATTACATTACCTTTGTAAAATCAACTATGGTAAATGAATTCCCAGAACCTAGTAAACCAGCTGTTCAATTGACTAAAAGTAAGAACAAAGGCAAACGGTATGGAATTGGATATAGCTTTGAGAGTAAAACTGATGAAAGAAACTGGTCTCCTAAAAGATTCAGTCACAAAAATCAATACTCAAGGAATGGCTATTACAATTACTACAACTATAAGCCGGTTCAGAAACAATATCAAAAGAATAGTCAGTTGAAGAAGGTTACAAATCATATTGTCTCATCCTCACACCACACACACATTGCCAAAAATTCGAGAAAGACTATTTGGAACACTGCAACTGGGAAGTCAGTTACACTGGTCCAAGTCTGGGTTCCTAAAAGACTAATATGTTTAGGACCCAAATGATTATAGGTACCAAAATTATATACTATGTGTGATTGCAGGTAACAGGTACAAACAAGAATCAACTTGGTATCAAGACAGTGGCTGTTCACGGCATATGACAAGAGATGCAAGTTTGCTATACTGATCAAATATACTGGACCAAACATCAGTTTTGGTGACAATTCCAAAGGTAAAACTATGGGTAAGGGTAAGCTTATCCATGGTAACTTCTCCATTAAAGATATTTCATTAGTTGAGAATCTTAAGTATAACTTGATTAGTATCAGTCAGTTATGCGATAATGGATTCTCAGTTCAGTTTGACAAACATTCATGTTCAGTCAAAGATTCAACTGATGAGGTCATCCTAACTGGAAAACGTTGTAGGAACACTTACAAAGTTAGTTGGAATGATCAACCTTATGCACCAGTTTGTTTTATTGCTTCCAAATCATCTAAGAACTGGTTGTGGCATAAGATATTAAACCACCTGAACTTTAAATCCATTGCATATCTGAGTAATCATGATCTTGTAACTGGTTTGCCCAAAATGGATTTTTCCAAAGATAAAATTTTTTCAGCATGTCAGTTTGGTAAACAAGTAAGATCTTCTTTTAAAAACAAGGGTTGTAAATCTTCTTCCCGATGCTTAGAACTATTACATATGGATCTTTTTGGTCCAATACGGGTAATGAGTTTAGGGAGAATGAAATACACCTTGGTGGATGTAGATGATTTTTCAAGATTTACTTGAGTTATTTTTCTCAAATCCAAAGACCAAACTGCTGCACAACTGATCAAGCTTTTCAAAAGACTGTTAAATGAAAAATCAGTTGGAATTGATCGAATCAAGTCTGACAGAGGGACTGAATTCATCAATCAAATTATTTCAAATTTTTAATAAAATACTGGAATTAGGCATGAACTTTCAGCAGCTAGAACACCTCAGCAAAATGGTGTAGCTGAGAGAAGAAATCGGATCCTTAAAGAAGATGCTAGAACAATGCTTGCTGATTTTGGTATTTCTCAAAGATTTTGGGCAGATGCAGTAAACACTGAATGTTATACTCAGAACAGATCAATGATTAATAAGAACCATATGAAAACACCTTATGACATCTGGCATGGAAGAAAAAGTGTGGTTTCTTATTTCAAAATATCCGGCTGCAGATGTTTTATACTCGATAATGATAAAAATCATTTAAAAGCTTTTGATGCTAAATCTGCATAGGTAATATTTCTTGGATATTCATCAGTTAGTAAAGCTTATAGAGTTTTCAACAAAAACACTTTAAATGTTGAAGAATCTGTCCATGTTGTTTTTGATAAATCTGTACTAACTGATAAGCCAACTGATCCAGTTGAGCTAGTTGATAGATTTACAGATATCAGTTTGGAGGATGATAATAAAGAAGAAAATCATATTAATCGAAACATCCTTCAAACACCTGAACCAGAAGTGTTAGATCAACCAGTTAAACAGGAAGCTGCTTTTGATAATCAGTTGGTAGAGCCTATTGAAAATATTCAGTTACCAACTGATACAGCAGCAACTGAAACTGAAGAAAATACTCAGTTGGAAATTGAAGCAGTTGCTAACTTGGATGCAACAACTACAGAGTACAGATGGAAGAAATCACATCCTCCAGAATTGGAAATATGTAATCCATCTGATCCGGTAAAAACTCGCAAGAAAATGCTTAATATATTTACTCATTCAGCTTTTGCTTCCCAACTGGAACCAAAGAAAACTGATGAAGCTCTTGCTGACTCTAACTGGATAAACGCTATGCAAGAAGAGTTAAACCAGTTTACCCATAACAATGTCTGGAACCTAGTTCCAAGACCAGTTTCAGAAACTATTATAGGTACAAAATGGGTGTACAAAAACAAACTGAACGAAGATGGTTCAGTTGTGCACAACAAACCAAGCCAGTAGCTGTCCCAACTGAACGATTGAAACAATCGGACGCCCAATAGCCTATTCAGGCTATTCCTCTGAAATCTATTCCAGCATAAGCCTCAACTGAGGATCAGTTACCTTTATTTACTGATTTACCGAAGACAAAGGTCACCAAATCAGGTGACAAGAAGAAACTTGCTGGAGTGAAGGCTCCACTGATCACAATCACTGGTTACTCCCCTCTACCTCTTGCCAGACCAAAGGGGCAAGTGATCAGAGAACAAATTGATGCAACTACTTAAGGGTTGAGCATTCCTCATGCCCTGACTGACTCTAAGGGCAAGGGAAAATTGCAAGAAGAGCCCAGGCCAACAAATGACATCCAAACACACATTGATCTTATCTTGGAAGAGATAAATGAATTTTCAGCCAACAAGCTCAAGACCTAAGATGAATGGGTGAAATTCAAATCGGATGTCTTCGCCAAAGAGCTTCAGAGAAAATCCAAACTGAAGAAATTCATTGCGCTGGAAAATGTTGTGTTGAGGGTAGTTAAAGCATCTACCATTGTTCAAGAACTGGGGCGAAAGAACTACTTCTTCAATCAGCTGAGAGATAAAAGGCTACTGAAGATAGTGGCTCAACTGAAACTGAACTATGATCCTACCAGTCAAATTGTATACAATGACAAAGCTGTGAATGACCAGCTGGACACGGATCTTCTCTCATTGCAGATGGAGATAAAAAATTGAGAAATTGGTCAAGAACTGGTCTTTCCAGAAGCCTGTCAAGACTCATCATCAGAAGATCCTGCTGAGGAATCAGTTTAAGAATCCTCCAAAGACAATGTTGCTGAATCTTCTCATCATCAAGCTACCAAAGAACAGGAACCAGAGACATCTGGACCTCTATCTCCTCATCCCTCAATAGATATTGATTCAGTTCTTGAAGAGATTCAGACCGTCCAGCACAACCTGTCAAATATGATTACAGCCATTTTAGACATCCAATCTACTCAGCTTGCTCACACTTTGAAGCTGAATTCATCAAATGAATTCAATCAAGGGAAACTGAATCAAATTCAAGCTACTATGACCTCTCTCTCTCTCACATTGGGTTAAGTTAAAAAAAACAGAGGTATAGCTGAAAGTCTTTCCCTGACTCAAGATGCAATTGGCAAACGAGTCGACTTTTTGGACACAACTGTTTCCAGAAAGATAGACTTGCTGCAAACTACGATGCTCAATGCAGTTTCAGACGTAGCCACCACTGTTAAGATCTTATCAACCGATGTTTGGAAGTTATCTAACAAGATGGATTCGTTTGACAAAAAAAGGGAAGAGAGAAAAGCTAAAGCTCAACAACAACAGAAAGACAGAGAAGAAGTCTCTCTGTAGAACGTTGAGCAGTTGATTGATTCATATTGAAGATTATTGTACACTGAGAGAGTTATCTATTAAGAAGTTCAGTTGTTCAAGATCTTATTTTATCTATTATGAGCTCAGTTGATCAGTTATTATTTGCTTAGTTTTGTCAAACACCTAAAAGGGGGAAATTGTTGGAAGCTAAGTTTCGGTTGTTTGACAAACTGAAGAGCTAAAAGATCGAATTAACTGATCATATAAACTCAAATTTATCGGACGCCTCAACTGAATCCAGCAACTCAACTATTCGACCAACTTAAATACTAATTGGTCGCGCAGTCAACTGACTGCGGTTGTGAACCTTATCAACTTCTGCCTTTCAGCTGATCTTTCAGGTGGACACGTCATCAGTTGAAAACGACCACCGACAAAAAGTACAACAGTCTGCAACTGTTAGTGGGAACGCCGCATTACAGAAAAGGCGCACTGTACTATTGGCAGAGGAATTTTGACGTGACACTTCAACGGATAGAAAGTTTAAACCGCATTCAATATTACAGTTGCGAAGAGTGAACTAGCTATCTTTCTTACTGTTACTTTGCTGAAACTTATGCTCACACTTATCATATACATTCATAGCTGTCAGGCTATCTTTCGAGTACTTTAGCACATTGTGATTACTGTAAAACTTGATCCTAGAGATCAGTTGTGCTAAGTTTCTCAATCGAGCAATTTGAGTTGTAAACTAAGAGTTTCAGTTTTGGCATTGTTAAGTCCAAACTGAAGTGGGTCTGTACAAGTCTTGTATTAATCAAAGTCTCTTAGTGGAAATCCTATCTTCGTGATAGAAGGGGTGACGTAGGAGTAATTGAAATCTCCGAACATCCAGAAACAAACCTTGTGCATTTCTTACAAGTTTTTCAGTTACTATATTCTATCTTTCAGTCAGTTATATTCTGCACTTAACTGTTAACTGACTTTGATCGACTGACCAGATTTTGAGAATCAATTTCCCACCAAACTGATTCAAACCTTAGAGAAAGAGTTAAAAAACTATGAGTAATTATTCAACCCCGCCTTATAAATACTCCTTTTCCTTTAACCGATCCTGTCATAATCATATTATCATATAAAACAGCATTCAGGACACTGCCATGACGTTCACTAAATTTCAGATATAAAATTATTGTTTCACCCCTAGACGGAAAATTTCACGTTTTTGACATTTTCTTAATTCCGTTGACTCGAACATGTCCCAAATAATTATTTAAGCTTACAATAATTTTCTCATATTTTTATTTTGCTTAAATCGAGCATTTTTAAATTAATTTTTAAATATAACGTATTAATGCGTTTTAATCCCGAATAAAACCAAACCTTAGTATAAAATTCTCAATTAAAAACTTAAACTTTTAATAATTATTTGAGCTTAAATATAATTTTTCATAATTTTATTCAGCATAAAACTAGGCTTTTCGTTAAATTCATCGATTCGTTTTTAAACTTAGACGCACACCCCGGTTTTGACTCGTATGGGCTCGAAACTTAACCAAAACTTACCAAACTTGGACCAAAGCTTAATAACACCTAACTAACCCATATGAAACCAAATTCCAGCCCATTAAGTCCCTTGAACATGCCTAGGAAGCTACTGAATTTTTCTACTCAAGAGCCCTAGTCCTAATATGATTCGAACCTAGGCTAGTTTCACATCCAGCCATTAACCAACGTATCCCTCCTAGGACCTAGAACAAACCCATGACATGCTGCTTGACTGAACCTACCAGCCCCAAACACGCCTAGCCCTTCAACCGTACCCTAGGACTCTAAAACATACAATTTTCGTTCATAATGATGTCCTATATTTTTCAGCTTTTAAACATACACCTAGGGACCCTTAAACATGTGAAAAAACATCCGTTGAAGTACCCCTACCATGGAAGCCCCTTTGTGCATCATTATGAAGAGTTTTAAAAAAAGAAAACTCTAGTTTTATGCATAATAAGCCATAAAAACGAAAATACAAGGTAGTGTTTCATATTTTTCATGCAAACATGCATAATACATATAATATAGTGTGATCGATGAGAAAGAGGAAGATTAAGGCGTGTCTTTGCGTTTAAAACGCTCGAAATACGAATACCATAGCGGTGAAATTCGTCGACGAACGGAGGACGATTTCTATTTTTTTTACCCTTTTTTTTTGTCAAAACCCCTCCAAAAATCCACCTTGGAATGCAGGGAGTCGGATGTTCGTTGTTGGAAGGAAGAACGATGACTAAATTCGAAGAACGAAAGAATAAAAAATCAAAACTTTCCTTGCCCAAAAGGTAGATGTTTCGGCCCTGCTCATGGAAGGTTACGTGAATGTGTGTGTGCGTGTAGGTGTGTGTGTGTGTGTGGTGTACTAGGACTCTTATTTATTATCATTATTTTAAAAGAAATAAAAAAATGCTTCTTTCATCAATTAATTAATGAACTTAATTAAGCCTAACTTTTTAAATAATAAATTAGGCCCATTAAGATTAATAAAATCATTAGGTCTCAAATTAAAATATTTAAAAATACTTATTTCCAAAAATCCCTTTATTAAATAAATAAAATTCATTGCTCATTCTAATTAATTTAAATTTAAACCTAAAAATGCAATAATTCTTAAAATATTTAAAATAAATATTTTCTTAACTAAAATAAAAATTTAGCTTTTAAATCTTTAACACCTTAATGGTCTCCATTCCTCCGTCCCCGGCCAACCATCGATATTCGTCTGTAAATCTTTAAATCATGAAATCAAACAAAATTACACAATTAATCATCTAGTCACTCAAAATAAATCATTCAAGCATCAACCTTATTTTAAATAATTAAAAATAATTATTTAATAAAAACATTTTCTATTTTTCAATCATCGGTCTCCGTTCCTCGATCGCAACTCGAATAACCTTTAAAAATACATTTTCATGCAACCATGCATATAAGTATATTTTAAACATGTCAATATGCATAACACAATTATTCCATGCAATTAAAACAATTAATTGAAATACACAAGGAATTTAATAACTTGCTTGAATGTGGTTCGCGTGGACGTTTAAATTTTCGAGATGTTACAATCTTCCCCCCTTAAATTGAATTTCGTCCCCGAAATTCGCTTATCCTCGATAATCAAAAGTTTAAACTTAGTTCTAGAATGTCCGTACGTCTCCTTGATCCCAATTAAATTTTTTCTTCTAAATCCTTATTTGCGAATTGCAACTTAAAAGACCCATGATGATTTAATGCTATATTTTATAACCTCGAATTTTAACTTTTCTTACAATTATCAATATTAAAAGATAGATGATCATACTTATCGTATATTATTTTCCTTATTTTATACCCAAAATGTTTGTTAACTTATCATATTTCAACCTTAAAATCCCAAATGCATCCGCTAACGCTTAGATTTTCAAGCCTAATATTGATTCATCATACAAAATCCTTGATTACCATTCCTTATAACATTATAACCAAGATATCCCAAGGTTTTAAATATTCTTACGAGCCTAAATCATCGAAAATTCTTATCATTTAACCCATTCAATTCTCACTTATTTTTAAACTGGTCCCCAAATTCCTTAAAAATTGCAAAATTAATTCTTAATTTCCTCAAAAATTATCCAATTGATCTTTAATTTCAAAAATCCTACGATTAACCCATAAGTTCTTGGCATTCTTAATTCCCTTCTACGGGTTTCTCATGACATAAGTTTCAAATATTTTAAGCTTATTAATCCAAAATCAATTCTCATAACCAATCTTACCATTTCATTAAAACCTAACATCCCAAATTATACATTTTCTTATTTCCAAAGATAGTCGCAGTCTTTGAATCATTATTACTTATAAGTAATTCTCAAAAATTAATTCGACTAATAACCACGAATCATAAATATTTTCTTAGAAAATCTACGTGTCCCAAAGACATTCATAATATTCACGATTAACTTATGACCCAAACAGTAGAACGTCAATACTAAAACTCAAATATTAACATAGTCGAATTCCAACACAAGCCAACATGTGTTGAAATAAAATAATTTATTATTTCATATCGTATCATGTATAAAAGTAATTCTAAAGCATATAAATCATATATTATCATAAATCTATTAAACATGTGACGTGAGCGTATAATTCATGTGCTTATGCAGGTAAAATCATATCAAATCATATAAAGCATGTAAACTTATAGATTGAGGCTTGACGACTGAGCTTTCCGGCACTGATGGTGGCACAACCCTTAACAGGAACCAATTCTCTGATACCAACTGAAACGTCTGCTATTCGATTCTTAAAACGTGCTAGAAATTTTTTTTCCTTCCTTAATCTCCAAAATTCGAAATATACATATATATAAATACTTTGAAAATACCTTGTACCATTTTAAAAATAAACAATCCACTAACATTTAAAAATCGAAGGAAAATAGTTAAAATCATAAAATCGGTAAACATTTTACCAAACTAAAAAACATTATTTGAAAATTATAGCCCATACTATAACCTCTCAAAAACCTCTCATAACATAAATATAAGTCATAAAATATCTTTAACATAACTTAAAATCATAAATCATAACTAGTGCAGAAAACTAGCGTCGGTCCTCGGGTTATGTGAACTTTAAGTCCAGTCAAGTCAACCATCAATACCTCCATAAACATTATTATCAATATCACCTGCATCAATCACACCTAGTGAGTCTAAAGACTCAACACATCATAATCTTGATAACAAGTACTACATATACAGATCACATGCACCGTAAAAATACTTGTACTTAAAATATCTTTTTTATGAAGATATGTAAACTTTAAATAAAAACTTTTTCATAATGATGCATCAACTTTAAACATAAACATTTTGATAATCTCTTCATAAACATATTCATAAACAATTTCATATCAACATAAACATATTCATATTCATATCCATATCCATGTTCATATTCGTATTCATATTCATATTTGTATCAACATATCCATATTCATATTCGTTTCGTTGAATTCAGATCGATAATTGTGACTCATATTCGTATTAAGCGATGGATCCATCTACATAAAACCACAGTACTGGGCTGCGTGGACATCAACAACACTCTCACCGGTCAACTGAGCCTTGGCCAACGTATTAACGTATTCGAATTCGTATCAATGGAAACACGATCGTCGGGCTCCCACTGGGACCATAACTCTCACGATATCTCCAACAAATTTAGTCACAATTACTTAACTTCCTTCAACGTTTCATATTTTCATCGCTTCATAAAAATTAAACATGCATATAACGTTTTTCTTTTAAACCAAGCATGCAATCTATCTTTTCAATATCAATATTAAATCATAAAATTTCATAAACATTTAAAATAAAGGTTTTAACATATAAAAATCATAAAAAGCCATAAACGTTTTAAAATAAACATTTTAATATCATAAATATTTAAAATAACATTTAAATCATAAATATTTAAAATAAACGTTTTGACATATTAAATCATAAATAAACTTTTTAGCATATTAAATCATAAAAAACATCCATAAACATATAGAACCAACATTTTAACATATTACATCATAACATTTAAAATAACATTTTGATATATTAAAAATCCATAAACATATTAACATCCTAAAAATTCATAAACATCCATAATCATTGAAAAAAATTATATTATCATATAAAACAGCATTCAGGACACTGCCATGACGTTTACTAAATTTCGGATGTAAAATTACCGTTTTATCGCTAGACGAAAATTTCACGTTTTTGATATTTTCTTAATTTCGTTGACTCGAACATGTCCCAAATAATTATTTAAGCTTACATTAATTTTTTTCATATTTTTATTTTGCTTAAATCGAGAACTTTTAAATTAATTTTTAAATATAACGTATTAATGCGTTTTAATCCCGAATTAAACCAAACCTTAGTATAAAATTTCCAAATTAAAAACTTGGACTTTTATTAATTATTTGAGCTTAAATATAATTTTACATAATTTTATTCCGCATAAAACTAGGATTTTGGTTAAATTCATCGATTCGTTTTTAAACTTAGACGTACACACCGGTTTTGACCCGTATGGGCTCGAAACTTAACCAAAACTTACCAAAATTGGACCAAAGCTTAATAACACCTAACTAACCCATATAAAACAAAATTCCAGCCTATTAAGTCACTTGAACATGCCTAGGAAGCTACTGAATTTTTCTGCACAAGATCCCTAGTCCTAATATGATTCGAGCCTATGCTAGCTTCGTCTCCAGCCCTTAACCACCATGTCCAGCCTTTACCTATCCCTCCTAGGACCTAGAAAAAACCCATGACATGATGCTGGACCGAACCTACCAGCCCCAAACACGCTTAGCCCTTCAACCGTACCCTATGACTCTAAAACATACAATTTTCGTTCATAATGGTGTTCTATATTTTTCAGCCTTTATACATACACCTAGGGACCCTTAATCATGTGAAAAAACATCCCTTCAAGTACCCCTACCATGGCAGCCCCTTTGTGCATCATTATGAAGAGTTTTAAAAAAAGAAAACTCTAGTTTTATGCATAATAAGCCATAAAAACGAAAATACAAGGTATTGTTTCATATTTTTCATGCAAACATGCATCATACATATAATATAGTGTGATAGATGAGAAAGAAGAAGATTAAGGCGTGCCTTTGCGTTTAAAACGATCGAAATACGAATACCGTAGCGGTGAAATTCGACGACGAAAGGAGGACGATTTCTATTTTTTTCTACCCTTTTCTCTTGTCAAAACCCTACCAAAAACCCACCTTGGGATGCACGGGAGTCGGATGATCGTTGTTGGAAGGAAGAACGATGACTAAATTCGAAGAACGAAAGAATAAAAAATCAAAATTTTCCTTGCCCAAATGGTAGATGTTTCGGCCGCTACTCATGGAAGGTTACGTGAATGTGTGTGCGTGTAGGTGTGTGTGTGTGTGTGTGGTGTACTGGGACTCTTATTTATTATTATTATTTTAAAAGAAATAAAAAAATGCTTCTTTAATCGCTTAATTAAGCCTAGCTTTTTAAATAATTAATTAGGCCCATTGAGATTAATAAAATCATTAGATGTCAAATTAAAAGATTTAAAAATACTTATTTCCAAAAATCCCTTTATAAAATAAATAAAATTCATTGCTCCTTCTATTTAATTTAAATTTAAACTTAAAACGAAATGATTCTTAAAATATTTAAAATAAATATTTTCTTAACTAAAATAAAAATTTAGCTTTTAAATCTTTAACACCTTAATGGTCTCCGATCCTCCGTCCCCGGCCAACCATCGATATTTGTCTGAAAATATTTAAATAATGAAATGAAAGAAAATTACAGAATTAATCATTTATTCACTCAAAATAAATCATTTAAGCATCAACCTTATTTTAAATAATTAAAAATAATTATTTATTAAAAATATTTTCTATTTTTCATCCATCGATATCTGTTTCTCGATCGCAACTCAAATAACCTTTAAAAATATATTTTAATGCAACTATGCAGAAAATTATATTTTAAACATGTCAATATGCATAACACAATTAATTCATGCAATTAAAACAATTAATTGAAATACACAAGGAATTTAATAACTTGTGTGCATGTGATTCGCGTGTACCTTTAAATTTTTGGGACGTTACAATATTACTAAACTGACACAGAAGAATCAGAGATTCATTTGGTCAGATGAATGTGAAGCTAGTTTTCTTGAATTGAAGACGAGATTAACCACAGCACATGTGCTTACTATTCCCTCAGGTTCCAGAGGATTTGTAGTGTGTACATATACATCTGGTAAAGGTTTGGGCTGTGTGCTGATGCAACATGGTAAGGTGGTTGTTTATGTGTCTCGTCAATTGAAATCTCATGAAACTCGTTATCCTATTCATGATCTTGAATTGGCCGCCATTGTGTTTGCTTTGAAGATTCAGCGCCATTTTTGTACGGAGAAAAGTATGTTATCTATTCGGACCATAAGAGTCTGAAATATCTCTTTTCCCAATCCGATTTGAATATGAATTAATGCATGTGGATGGATCTCCTGAAGGATTTTGATTGTGAGATTTAGTATTACCCGGGATCGGTGAATGTTACTGCGGATGCCCTTAGTCGTAAAGTGCATGACTCCGTTTTAGCTTCTGTTAGTGTCGCCAAAGTACATGAAGATATATGTACTTCTGGCTGGACTTTTCACACGAATTGGAATTTTGTCACTGTCTCAGCATTGAAAATTAAGCCTAATTTGATACCTAAAATATGAAAGGCCCAACGAAGTGATGCTCAGATTCAAAAGTCTAAAGAACTAGTATCTGCAGGAAATCCGTCTGGTTTTCAGATTGCTTATGATAGTTCTTTACGACTTAATGGTCGGCTGGTAGTTCCTGATACTTCTGATTTGAAAGTTGTCCTTCTTCGTGAAGCACATTGTAGTAAATACAGTATTCACCCTGAAGGCCGAAAAATGTATTTGAGATTGAGACCTCAATTCTGGTGGAGACGTATGAAAAAAGTCATTGCTGAATTTATTACGAAATGTCTTATCTGCCAGCAAGTGAAAGCCAAGAGAATGAAATCCGGAGGATTACTCCATAGTCTTGAAATTCTGAAATAGAATTGGGAACATATTTTTATGGATTTTGTGACTCATTTTCCTCGTTCGCCTAAGGGCTGTGATGCTATTTGGGTTATTATTGACCTACTTTCGAAATCTAAGATAGAGTTTTTATACTGAAATCTTCAAACTACATCGCCTGAAAACGAAGAATTGGGGTAAGTTGCGACCGAGTAACATACGACATGTATCTGTATCATATTATATATGTTTGATTGATTTGATTGAGAATATATGTCTATATGCTTTATTTGTTGAGTTGATGTGGCATACATGACATACACGTTGAGCTATGATCCTTGGATACCTATTATGATTGGATTTGATTCTGGGGTTTGTGAACACGATGCTATGTTTGGCATTATATGGCCCTAAAACATAGTCATTAGTGGCTCCGATGATTGATTGAGATTTGGGATTTGATAGAGCTTTGTCGACGCTATAATACGAGTATCCATGATTGAGGCCGGTGTGCCAGCTCGAACATTGATTTGATAGCGATTCGATTAATTCTAATAAATGCTCAGTGGATGGGCATTCGACCTGATAACTCCACGACATACATGTATTGCATACCATATATCATTGTTTAGATACTTGTGATATATATTGTGGTTGTTTCATATGGAGCTTTGCTCACCTCATAAGGGGCAATTGTTGTCTTTGTATGTAGACAATGGCATGCACTCTAGGATATTAAGAGAATGGAGAGGGAGCTTCTGGAGGGAGTAACCGTTGATGTTTGAGGTTTTATTGTCTATCCCAGTTTAAATATGTATCTATATACCGGGACATGTCTCGAGGATATGAGTTGTTTCTAGGTATTTGGTTTTGATTATATGTGGGCATATTTTGTTATGTGAGATGAAATACTATTTTTAGTATTCAATTAATGTATTTTGGACCATTGTAAAGAAAATTTAAACTTGTTTTCCGCTGTCATTAGTTGACCATAACCAAATTGCATTGTAATAACAATTAGGAGTTAAGGGCCCCACAATTTGAGTCATCCCAGACCACGACTCAGACCCACCAGGGTCTGGTCCAGGGCTGGGGATGACCCTCGCACAACCGGAGCAACAGAATTTCCGATCGAGCCCCACACAAGCCTCAAATCCAATCGGCCCTCAACATTCTCAACGAACCCGATCGAGCTTCGACTCTAGCATCTAAACCTCATCACCCTCGACCTTAACAGCTCTCTGTCAACCTATTACAGCAGCCTCTTACACCACAAACCAGAAAAATCGTGAGTGAACAACAAAATAATATAATCACCGAAATCTTTCATGCACAAGGAGGGATCGAAAGTTTTCTTGCATGTACACATTCAACAGCATATAAATTGTGTGTGTTGAGTAAAGAAGAGATACAACACGTGCCTTGAAGGGTTCTACGCAAGAACGTTGAAGAACGAGAGTCAGGAAATCGTCAGATGAATTTTTCCTTGCGAGAAAAGCTATGGCCGAAGGATTTTTGCTGCTAAAGGCCGAGAGAATTCTGAGTGGAGGGGGTAGGTTTCGGCTGATGATGGTTTAGGTTTAGGTTTAGGTTTAGGTTTAGTGGTGATTAGGTACTAATTAAATAATATAATAAGCTCTAATGGGCCAACAATTATCATTTAAAAGCTTAAAAAGAGTTTTGAGCTCACTAAACTTAAAAATGGGTCCATCAAGCCCAAACAAACTCCCAGAAAATATTTCGTTTTGGTAAGTTTTTGAAAATATTGCCCGAGCCCTCAAAAACTCCTTTGTTTCGATATATTTTGCGTACCGCTGAAAAATATGCTCTGGTGGGTTAAAATACTCAACAAAGTCCATTTCTTGAAAAATACTTTTAAAACATCTTATATTAATTAATAAAAATTAATCATGTAATAAAATAATTTTTTTCTGATAATTCCCCGGTCTCTGTTCCTCGTTCGAGCGCGAAATGCAACTTAAAAATCTTTAATCATTGAACCTTTAAAATATCATGAAATAAATTCTATCATGCAATAATAATATATAAAATACATAAAAATAATTAAACACATAATTTAAATAAAATTCTAGATTGCATACATTCATGTTACGCGAATTAAATTCTTGGACCTTACAAGTCAAGAGCTATAGGATGTTGAGGTTGTGAGAGAGTTTCCTAGTGTCTTTCCCGAGGACGTTTCTGGCATTTCACTAGACCGAGAGGTGGAATTTTCGATTGAGTTGATGTCGGGTACGATGCCAATTTCTAAGGTACCCTCTCGACTTGCACCAGCCGAGATGAAAGAGCTGAAGGATCAGATTCAGGAGTTGATGGACAAGGGTTTTATTCGCCCAAGTTTTTTTCTGTGGGGCACACCGGTACTATTTGTAAAGAAGAAGGATAGTAGTATGCGACTCTGCATTGACTATAGAGAGCTTAACAGAGTCACCATCAAGAATAAGTATCTCTTACCTAGAATCGAAGATTTGTTTGATCAGCTGTAGGGAACTTTGATTTTCTCGAAGATAGATCTTCGTTTGGGATACCATCAGCTGAAGGTGAAAGATTCAGATGTTCATAAGACAACTTTAAGGACTCGATATTGGCACCAAGAGTTTTTGGTGATGCCATTCAAGTTGACCAATGCGCCAGCGATCTTCATGGATATCATAAATTGTATATTTCAGCCGTATCTGGATTAGTTTATCATATTCTTTATAGATGATATTCTGATTTACTCGAGAAGCAGAAAAGAAAACAGTCAGCACTTGAGAACAGCGCTACAGATATTGAAAGGGAAAAAACTATTCGTTAAGTTTAGCAAGTACGAATTTTGGCTCGAGAAAGTAGCGCTCTTAGGCCACATTATTTCTAGAGAGGGAGTTGAAGTCGATCCCAGCAAGGTCGAGGGAGTTAGAGAATGGTCAGTACCTAAGAGTTTGACCGAGATCCACAATTTCTTGGGTCTAGCAGGATACTACCGTAAGTTCATTCAGGGTTTCTCTTCTATTACAGTACCCTTGATCTCTTGACGAAGAAAATGTGAAGTTTAATTGTCGAGGCCCGTATTTCGTATTTGAAAATTTGCGGAATTATTTGAAATTTTTTGTCTTTAAAATTAAATAATTTGCCTCACTCGTAAAATAAACTGATAAAAAGATTTAATGTTCAAAATAGCCGCGGAAGTAAATATTTGTTTCAAAACCACAACTTAAAATAATTCATCGTGATGAAAATGAGTTTGCATAATAATGATAAATAAACTGAAGCATGAGGTCCTCGGGTTCCTACTACTGCCGACCCAAGATAGCTCACTGGTCCCCGTCCTCGGTCTCGACCTCATCAGTACCTACAACAATCAAGTCTAGTGAGTCTAAAGACTCAGCATGCATATATCGTGAATAACAAGTACATATATCATAAAATCGTATGCAACGTAAAAATATCATATCGTAAAGCGTAACGTAAAAATCGTGTCATGACTAATTATAAATACATGCATAACTGAAAATCGTACGTAAAATGTTTGCTCGATAAAGCCATGTCATAACATAGCATATCATAATTTTTTTGTAGAGATAATGTTCTACGCAAGTGGCCCATAACGTAACATGAATCGTTTGATCAGACTAAACCACAGTGTACTGGGCGGTAGAGATCATTACAGCCCATACATAAACATAAACCGATCGTAAGTCACCGGATGAAGCAATAATCCCATAAGCTGAATCCCATAAGCATGAGGTGACCAGAGTCCCTTACCAACATCCTAAGGTGTAGCTTGAACCATGGCTAAGGGCCCTAGGCCACCCACAATCCAAGCAAACACCCAAGGCAACCGAAACTTGAAACCGAGAGCACCAAAAATCTGTACTGTGCGATTGTTTGGATCGCTTGCTGTCATGTGTCGTTCCAGTGGTCATATGATCGACCATGGCTCAATCTAGACATGATGAAGTGTTGTATGAACCAAGGTTAAGGGCTAAAAGCCAACCAAGATCCATCCAAAACCCCAAGAGCCGAAAACTCACTCACAGAAATAAAAAATGAAACCCGAAGGGGCACTTGTCTTGTTAGTTTTAAAAACCGATGGGACCATGAACCAAGCCATGAAAGGTCCTCTTGGTCACGTCCTAGACATGCTAAGGAGGGGTTCTAACCATGGCTACAGCCCCTAGGACAGCCAAGATCCGAACCCTCACCTTAGACAATAAACCATGCAAATCGAGACACGAAATTGCACCAAGGAGAGTTGTTGTCAAATACGCGTTGCTGGGGGGGAAGGGACTTAAACCAATGGACTAACACCTTCCTAACACACTCTAAATTGTGTCTAGATGCAGCCTTAAATGCCTGGAACCGAGCCAACCCCTGAAACCACAAACACAAAGCAAAAACCGTGAAGCATGAAGGTGGCCGAGAAAAATCTGTGCAGAATTCTTTTTAAAGTTGATGTCATTATTTCAGTTTCGCTACATGAATTATGAACATAACATGGTTTAAAAATATGTATATGACTTGATTGAAGAGAAAAAAAGGACATATACATGCCTGGAATTTGTTTACAAAAGAAACAAACAATTACGACGAACGCGGCGCGGCGGAGACGGAGTTCTCTTTTTCTTTCTTGTTTCCCCTCTTATTTCTCTAGTGCTTCTCACGATTTTTCTGAAGGTTTACTACTGATATTTTTGAGAGAATGGAGAGGAGAGAAGGCTAGGGAAATGAATGAGGAAGTTGCAAGATAATTGGAGATTTGAATGGCAAGATACAAACTTTTCCATATTAGAGTTTGTTAGATAGGAAATGATATGATATCAAGGGATTTTGAGGGATAATTGAGGGGTGAATGGCCGATTATTAGTCTAGGTACAAGGTAGAAATATTGCTTATTTAATAACTTTGGTGATTAAAAAGAAGGGATTATCATACCAAGAAAAAGATTAAGGAAATGAATCAAGATGGTGAGTTGTCAAATATTTTTTTAAAAAAAATCTATAAGGGAGGTGGCCGATTTTCTTATCAAAAATGAGAATAGGAATATTGCTTAATTATTAATTAGTGGGGATTTAAAATGAAGGAATCATTCTACCATGAAGGGATAAAGAAAGATATCAAAAATGGAGAGTTGACAAATCAAAAATTAAATCTTAAAGAAAGTGGCCGAGAATTGCTTATTAAAATGGGGTGGAAAATATTGCAAAATCTTGTATTTTAATCTTTAAAGTTTTATCTACCCATTAAATATTTTAGTGAATTAAATAATTAATTTAGAATAGTAATTATCTTGCATGCATTGCTAATTTTTAAATTAAATTTACTAACATATTAAGTTACAATTTCTTAAATAAAATAAGCCTAGATTAACTTATCTCAATTGGTCACATATTTTAATTTAGGCTTTTAATTAAATTATTGGACATAAAAGAATTTATTTACTACTTATATCTAATTAATTAATTTAATTCTTAAACATTCTTTTACATTAAAATAAATTATCATTTATCTTGAATAAATTCTAGGAATATTTTCTTATCAATAAATTTTATCTTAATACTCCAACTCCAGTCCGGCCTCACTTACTTAACTTAAAAGATAAAAACTAAAATACTGCGTAAAATAAATAATAATNCACTTTCACTAGCTTAACCAGCTTGTTCCGAAGCTTTTTCTCCTGTCTGTCTAAGATCTGCACTGGTCTTTCTTCATAAGACCGGTTCGGCGTGAGCTACAACGGCTCAAAGTTCAAGACATGCGAAAGATTTGCCATATACTTCCTCAGCATAGAGACGTGGAACACATTGTGTACTCCGGCCAGATTCGGCGGAAGAGCCACACGATAAGCTAACGTCCCAACCCTGTCGAAAATCTCAAATGGTCCGATGAATCTCGGACTAAGCTTTCCTTTCTTCCCAAATCGCATGACACCTTTTATAGGTGCTACCTTGACGAAAACATGGTAGCCGACGGAAAACTCTAGATCTCTCCTCCTCTGATCCGCATAACTCTTCTGTCGACTCCTAGCGGTCCTCATCCTATCACGGATCCTGACTACTACATCGGCAGTCTGCTGCATAATCTCCGGGCCCTATTCTGATATCACCCCTACATCATCCCAGTGAATAGACGATCTGCACTTGCGACCATACAGTGCTTCATACGGAGCCATACCTATAGACGACTGAAAACTGTTATTATAGGTGAACTCTACCAACTGCAAATTCGACTCCCAACTCCCTGAGAAATCAATAACACAAGCGCGGAAAAGATCCTCCAAAATCTAGATAATTCTCTCTGACTGCCCATCTGTCTGAGGGTGGAAAGCTGTGCTAAACAACAGCTTCGTACCCATAGTCGAATGCAAACTCTTCCGAAATGAGGAAGTGAATCTAGGATCTCGGTCAGACACGATAGAAACGGGAATACCATGAAGTCAGACTATCTCCCGGATATACAACTCTTCATACTGAATCATGGTGAAATTCGACTTAATAGGCAAGAAGTGCGCTGATTTGGTAAGACGATCAACAATCACCCAGATAGCATTTGATCCTCTGGCTGACTTCGGCAAACCGACTACAAAGTCCATAGTGACATTCTCCCACTTCCACTCGGGAATAGGAAGAGGCTTGAGCATACCTGCTGGTCTCTGATGCTCCGCTTTCACTAGCTGAAAAGTCAGGCACTCGGATACAAAACGTCTGATATCCTTCTTCATCCCGGGCCACCAATACAATAACTGCAGATCTTTGTACATCTTCGTACTCCCAGGGTGAATAGAGTACGGCGACATGTGGGCCTCTAATAAAATATCTGCTCGAATAGAATCGCTGCTAGGAACCCACATTCTGCCTTGATATCTCACAATACCGTCGCTAACTGTATACAAGATACTGCCCTTGGCCTCATCTCTCTGCTTCCACTTTGCCAACTGCTCATCTGTTGACTGACCACTGCGAATACTGTCTAGAAGAGAAGACTTAATCGTCAAAGTAGATAGACGGGGAACTCTACCTCGAGGATATGTCTCCAGATCAAACCTCTGCAGCTCACACTGAAGATGTCTCGAAATCGTCAAATGAGCCATCACTGCGACTTTCCTGCTCAATGCATCCGCACCTACATTAGCTTTGCCCGGGTCGTAGCTAATGTCACAGTCATAGTCCTTCACTAGCTCCAACCAACGCCTCTGTCGCATATTCAGCTCTTTCTGCGTAAAGAAGTACTTGAGGCTTTTATGGTCGGTAAAGATCTGGCACTTCTCTCCATACAAATAATGCCTCCAAATCTTCAAGGCAAAAACTACGGCTGCCAACTCTAGATTGTGGGTAGGGTAGTTCTTACCATGGGTTTTCAACTGTCGAGAAGCATACGCTATCACCTTCCCATGCTGCATCAACATTGCGCCTAAACCGAGCTTCGAAGCATCGGTATACAAAACAAACTCGTCGGGCCCTGACGGCATGGCCAAAACTGGTGCTGAGATAAGAGCTTGCTTCAAAGTATCGAAGCTCTTCTTGCACTCGTCGTCCACACAAATTTAACATTCTTCTTTGTCAACGACGTGAGTGGAACTCGGATAGAGGAGAATCCCTGAATAAACTTCCGGTAATATCCTGCTAGTCTAAGGAAACTACGGATCTATGATGTATCTTGTAGCGCTTCCCAGAACCATATCTACAAACTCCAGCATGACGGCGTGAGCACTTGGCACAGACTGGATACTCCTGGGCCCTCGGGACTACACGTCCCTGCTGTTGCTGCTGTTGTCCTCTGTTCCTGGGTGGACCGTGGAAAGGCCTCTTATTCTGATGCTGCTGCTGAGGAGGGCGGTGCGGCATCTGGACTGGTCGCTTACCCTGGCGGTCTCTCTCTATATCATGCTGATCCTGCTCTGCAGCTAGAGCTCTGGAGACGGCAGCATCATAGGTAGTAGGGCCAGCCACCCTAACATCACGGCGCAAGATCGGCCGCAAACCATCCAAAAAGTGTCTCAACTTGGCTCCAGCATCATTAGCAATCAGGGGCACGAAATGGAAACCCCCCTCAAACTTACGGATAAACTCCGTAACAGTCATATCTCCCTGCCTCAGGGTCATGAACTCCCTGGTCAACCTGGAACGCACCTCGTCAGTAAAATATTTAGAGTAGAATACCTTCGTGAAGCGCATCCAGCTCAGAGTAACCAAGTTCAAGGCTACGGATGCTCCTTCCCACCATAAGCGGGCGTCTCTTTCAAATAGATAGGTTGCACAGCGAACCCTATCTTCATCTCCCAGCTCCATGAACTCGAAGATGACCTCGAGGGACTTAATCCAGCCTTCGGCAATCATGGGATCTGACGTCCCTGAGAACTCCTTCGGTCTCATCTTCATGAACCGCTCATAGGTAGCCTCATGCCCCGTCGGCCTGGTTGCCACATCATTATTCCCCGCAAACTGTGCGAAGAATCTAGTAATCCCAGCTAGCATTTGTGCATTCATGTCCGGTGGAGGGGGTGTGCTACTACTTAAATTATAATTCACCCAAGTGTAGGTTGTCTGCAAGTAATATATTTCGTAAGTACAAGATCGATCCACAGAGAGGTTATTTTAAGTTTAAATTTATTATTTTATAGATTACCAAATGCAAGAACGAAGTTTACAAATTATAAATTTTGTCAAGGCTCGAGGATTTATTCTTGGTTTATGCAATATTGTTTAACTAAAAGTAAAACAAAGGAAACCATCATAAATAATGGTTCCAAGAAAATTAAATATTTAAACACACACCTAATATAATATAGTTCCCATTATAGAAAATACCGAATTCACCGATATTTTATATATGATACCTATGATTATATATATAACTATATAAATATATAACTGCATAAAATAAATGTTAAATTAAA